>NC_049207.1:39643854-40243854 GCF_013347855.1 Anguilla anguilla | reverse complement strand
AACATTTTCCATGTATTGTTAATGCGTACTGTTATGTCAAAGGGTTTCATTATTTTTAACTGAATATAATTGCAGTTAATTGGGCTAGTAAATGACGAACAACGTAATGCAATTAACGCTGCAGTATGTTACAGTATTCTGTACTTTCTTGCAAAAAATAATCTCAACCCTGTACATTGAAATTAACCCAAATTATGTATTATAGTCATCGGGTGGCATGATATGCAAGATCTTGTCACAGTTGTCTTCTGGGTCCTAATTGTTTTACTGAACATGCAAACATCATAACTAGAAACAGTAAAATTTAGCAAAGAATCTTAAAGATATTCCAAATGTTTTTCAGATTTATAAGGGATACTGAAATACTGTGTTTTCTAAAAATAGAATAGAATTCATGAATAGAAACCTGTTTTTATGATTCTCCAACATTCATTTTTATTCTTATTTGGATAATTGGAACATGACTATTTACATTCGGCACATGAAATACTAGTCTTTGCCTTCATTTTATAGGATTTATTCATTGTACTTTAGGAACTTAAAATACAGTACAATACAATACAATACCTAACAGTATCATCTCTTTTAATTGACAGCTATGGTGTGATGTGGATGAGGAAAAAATGAAAAAATACATTTTAATTAGCTGTGCATATATCCACATTTGCATTACCAGTTGTACCTGTATTCATATATTTTTTTGTTTCTTCTTACTGTTTGTATGATGAGAGCTGGCTAGAAGTATAAATTTTGCTTAGCCTAACATTTTTGATATCAACTCTTAATTGCAATTAGTCAGATTTCAATAAAACCTCCTGAAAAGTCATTCTCAATATGGCGGCCAGAAATATGAGGTTCATGCCAATGAAAATTAGTTCCCATGTAAGTGACTGACACTGTCTACCTCTGGCTCGTTAGTTACCTTTAATCTACCTTTTCATGCTTAAGTATATTGTTTGGAATGCAAATTTCTAGCATGCTAATTTCAGCTCAATGCTCTCCGCAGCACAGGAAGATATCAAATCCCTATACCTCCCTGGTACTGTTTTGGGCTCTCTCTGGAGGCATGACATTGTCTAATTCAGCCAATCATGGTCTTCACTGGACAAGTTTAACCTCTAAAACCTGGTATTCGGAAAGTACAGTGGTGCAATACATAGCACTGTTGCCTCACAGCAAGGAGGTTGAATACAGGCCGGGGCCTTAATGCATGCAGTTCATATGTTCTCCCCGTGCTATTGTGTGTTTCTGTGTGGCGTATGCATGTTCTCCCCATGTCCGCTTGGGTTTCCTCTGGGCACTCTGATTTCCTTACACAGTTAGATTAATTGGTCAATGTACAGTAAACTGCCCATAGATATGCGCGTGTAAGTGAATGGTGTGCCCTGCGATGGATTGGCGACCTGTCCAGGGTGTATTCCTGTGTTTCACCCAATGCATGCTGGGATAGGCTTCACTCCCCCTGTAACCCTGACCTGGAATAAGCGGATTAGAGTCCTGCATGTGGCACATGTCATTGCCTGCCAGGCATCAGCACTCTACCACACTCAAGTCTTTCAATTCTCACAGCCCAAAAATTCAGATTACCACCCCAAGAGTGCTTGATCACATTTGTTTTTGTTCCCCCTGATTTCAGATTAGATTCAGATATGCAGCAACTCCACTGGCCTCCACCCCTAACAGCTAACAGCTCCCAACTTGGACTCAGAATAGAAGCAATGGAGAAGGCTGTTTACTGTTGCTCCCACATGGGTTTGGATCAATGAAAAAACCCACAGCAATTATCATGCAGCCTGATGTTACGCTCTCAGTACTGAGTGTCTCACTATTAATCCTAATGGGCGGTCGTCAGGGATGAGGGGGTGGGGGGGGGGGGTGATCGTCCCTGCTCAGTGGGGATGAGTTGCCTCTCATTTGGCTGGGCTGATGCTACAATTTGGTAGAAGTGAGCTTTTAAATTCCTCCTGAATGTTTCCAAAAGAATGCAGGGGATGTGTGGTTTCCACTGTGAAGCAGTGAGGACAGTGTAACACACACACACACACACACACACACACACACCTCTATAGTTTGTAATAATAGTATCTACATTAAGGATAGTGTCAGGAAAACACACCTAGGGCCACCCTTGCAGCAGATGCATCGTAGTTGATCCAGAAGGAGACCCAGGACAGGATGGTGATCAGGGTGGAGGGCATGTACGTCTGCAGGATGAAGTAGCCGATGTTCCTCTTGAGCTTGAAGCTCAGCGACAGTCTGGGATAGGACCCTGGACAATGAAGCCAAAAAACACAAAAACAAATCAGGAAATCTAATGAATAAACAAAAGCACCGCAAAAAGACGAGAACAGATTACGCAGAATGACTCTAAGCAAATTATCACAGAGAGTGGGAGAGGGGAAAATGGGATGAGGAAGATTAAGACAATTTCCCTAGCAGAACATTGGCAGACATACTCTGACGAAATGCTGTCTAATGACATTCCAATGATACTGAAGGCAAGAGCAACTTTGGTCCTGTTTCGGATCTAGACTAAGCTCCATGTCACACTCAATACTTGCCATGATGAACAATAGCTTATAATGCGCTTATTGTTCCTTTAATTGGCAGACAACTGTCAAAAACGTGTTACTGGTTAATTCATATTAATCTCATGACTTATCATGACGATGAGTCAGTATATGACCTAGAGAAAAAATGTTGTGGGATACAGTATGCTTTTGGATCCCATTGGCTGTATTTTTTGGCCAACAGAGCACACAGCATAAAACACACAGTACACATATATCACGATTACAACTTGAGAAAATAAACTCTGATATTGCTTCAAGTTATTTTACAAAACCTAAATCAAAGGAATATGTTTTAACAGCAGATCTCTCACCCTTAGAGCACATTCGTAGTGTGCGGACTTCTTCTTTGCATACCTGTTGTAAAGACCGCTTTTGTGGACAGCGTTCTGTAATTTATGATGGAGAACTGGGGCAACTCAATGTTGTCAACTCCTGTGACCGCACTTCCACCTTGCCAGTAGAACTCGATATCATCCGTTGTGTAGCCATCTGGAACAGAGAACGGCACGTGCACTATTTCAAACAAGACCGCCTTCACAAATAGTCCTGTTACAAAAAAGGTGCAAGTTTTCCTCTTGCAAGACATGGGCAGTGCCTGAAAAAAGGGGTGCAGTTTTAAGTCTGTGTCAAAAAGGTAATTTGTTCATGGATGACGAGCTCTAAACTGTGTGTGCTGACTCCCCCGAATGATCTCCCACGGGGGGGGAGGGGGGACGGGACGACGACGAAACACCATTTGTTTTTCCTCATGAGCTGTTGGCTGTTGTGTCACCCACCCCCACATTGACTCTACCCCCACCCCACCCAACCCCACTCCACGCCACCCCACATCTCACCTCTCCAAACCATCAACCTCTATGTCCTTGATTGGCCTGCTAGCTCACAGATAACAGTGGCTCCAGAACCACATGGATCAAAGCCCTGCCAAAGCAACATGCTCAAGTCTGTGGGAGTTTTTGTCTCCTTGAGAAATATGGCAGGCTGTTACTGCAGTGAAAAAATGACTCAGTTTCTTCCCTCCTCCAGCAATACATCCCCCCACCTCGGATTATATGATCATATAAATGCATTCTATGTTCCAGCACATTAGCAGGTGGTAGCTCCAGCAACGTGTCTCCAATAGCTTTGTCATAAGCAAATGAAGTAGATGCAGGAGTGACTTTGTGGATTCATTATCCATGTGCTTTTGATTATGTCTGCTAATGCAAAGTCTTAGACACCAAATAGCCAGCGTGTTGATGCCATGTTGGGCCAGCGTGGGTGTTTGCGCCTCTCGAGTTCAATGAATTCAATCAACTCTTACATAACTGCAGTGCTGCAAAAATATCTTACTCTTTTGCTAAGTCATTGCAGGTTATTAGTTTTCCATATTGTAGCTGCAGGCTTGTAACCACAAGGCTGTTTAATTATTATAGGACCAGTGATTAGCTAACTTAACTTACTTACTTACTTAACACCAAGATAGCTTAACCAAAAATAATGGTTGCTGATGAGGTACAGTATTGCTGTTTTCTTATGTTTTATTTGTCTACCAGTGTATTAAACATGACCATAAAATTCCTTGTTCCTACATGAGAAACAATATGCGCCCCAAAGTGTCCTAATTTTCTACAATGTTTCTTCTAAACTGTTTGCTTGAAATTCTGACTGTGCTGTGTAGAAACAATCCAAAACACAATCCAAAAATTTACTGTCTTTTAATTTTAGTCTTATAGTAATAGTCTTGGGGTGAGAAATTGTAAATGGTGCTGGGGATGTGGCAGGCCTAATGTGAGCAGTGACATACTGTTGTCATAGCCAGCATCCTGCTGCCGTGATATGTTCAATAAAACGATTATTATCATCCCATACACACAAAAGCAGAGAGATGAAAAAGATAGCAATATATTTTGCTCAGCTGTTGTTTACCGGGCATGCCTTGGTTGGGGGGAAACAGCCTGTGATGTGAAACAGCAACCCTGAATACACTGTCGTTTTATGAGCCACAGCACACCGCCGAGCTCCCGGAGGAGCCACCTTTGTCTGTCTATCGATTTTCCTACGACTTGCGCTTGGCTCCGCGATTCTCAGAGTTCAGAGGGGCATTAACAGAGACAGGCTGCGCATTTCACTTGTGCTAACCCCGGCACAGCACTGCCAGGGAAAACTCCATTGTGTGCCTGGCAGGTGAACGCCAGATTATCACAGCTACGACCCTTCGGGCGAATTCGGCCATCCAGCCACGCCGTGGGTTTGGCACTGCCGCGCTCACGGTCACCAAAATTAGGCCACTACCTGGCGCTTTATCGAAGGGCCCCCCTGCCAGTTCGTGCGATGTGGCACACATACTGTAACCTTTTCTATCTACATTGCACGGTGCTGATGATGTCATATCAAGGAACTAGCCTTCAGCCAGAACTACTCCGGTGGCCAGTGCAGGGTTTTCTGATATCAGAGAATCTGTTGGGTTTCACAGAATATCAACACATAATATATTTCTCTTCAGCATTGTTACTTCCTCTCTACTACTCTCTACTGGCAAGCTTGTCTCTTACACTGTCTTGAAAGTCTCCTGGTACTCTTCAACAGATATCTTACAAACATAGATCACATAGTATCTGTAACTGTAACATCTGTAACTGACTGATATAGTTCTTTGTATGAATTAGGTCAGCAGGCATGAGCTGATGGACATAAAATTATATCACATCAAAATATTTTTTTATTAGAGTAGATAGAGGAAACAGGATTAAAGTGGTTAGCACACTGTTTCGTGACAATTGTTTTTATCAGGAGAACATCCAAATTCATACAAATGAGAAGGTACCCTCCTCTTGATATTTAACTGCCCTCTTTGTAGAGTCAACTCAAAGCCTGGTGTCTGTGACCCAATATGTCCACAGCACCTCCAGCCTGCCACCCCAACCCTGAACCACCACCTTCAGGCAGTGAGTGACTTAAAACATGGATACTCAGATCTGGCCCTCAAATCCAGGGTTTTTATTTTATTCCAGGTAATTAACTGAACAATTAGTGCTACTGATTGGCCAGTCTTCAGACCTCAAGGACCAGCGGCTGAGTAACAGCGGCTTAGAAGCAAAAGAGGCAGAGTGGGAGTGTATTCAACTTGTGGGCTATCAAAAGGAGAGTAGCTGATGTTACACCTACGTTGCCCACTGACACAGCCAAAGTGTCCTTGAGCGAGGCACTAAACCCCATAATTGCTCCAGAGGCTACACTGTGGCTGACCCTACACTATGATATATCTGCTGATATCATGCATGTATGTAGAGGGACAATGTGTAGGGAGGACCTTGCATGTGCGTGTATCTAGGAGAGATATTCAGAAAAACAAATCCCAGCTACCTGGTGTAAAATCTTAATCCCTTCATGCCATTGCCACCTGTCTGAAACTGACTGGCTTTGTATTTGTGAACCCACACCCTCAGCCGCATAGAGGAGCGTGGTCTGTCCTAGGTTTCTTCCTACACGTCTTTAATTTCCACTGTTGCCTCTGGCTTGCTCTGTGGTGGTTTAGGCCAAGACAAATGGTAAAGCTGATTGTGATTTATTCTGAATGATCGGTTGACATGTATACACACTGGAAAATTTGATACATTACACAATGGAAAACTGGGCAGTCCGAGCACCACTTTTGTAACTGCCTACAAGCTAAATGTGGACAGGTTTTATGTTAAACATTTTTTATCCAATTTATTTTGCTTGTACTTTGGAGAGAGAGTAAAATAAATATTGCAACCTGTCTGATGGTGGATTGGTCATTACCTCATGTTTAAAATTGAACATCATGCATTTACACCCTTGTCACACCTACAGGCAATATAATATGAACGATAATATCCTTTTTATAATTCTACCGTGTTGTGCCATTGCGTTTCTCACCGCGAAAGCAACAAAATTTAATTTTGATATAGGCCTGATGCATCTGCAATATTGTTTATTCTTATGACTAACCATAGTGCTTGCACTGTCAAATATAGCTTTAAATGAATTAACATTAAACTGTAATTATAGTTATAATATAAATAATAATTAATATTATTCATCATCATCATTATCAACATCATCATAATCATTTCCCATTTAGAACCTTTCATATGCCAACTTTCAGGTCAGCAAAGCATATTGTTTCCATACTTGTTATGGAGAATTTTGCTCAGGAGAATTTTCCAGAATGCTGACTCCAGCTTTCATTCATACGACCTGTAAATGGCAAAGTTCTGGTACATTGGCTATTGACAACTGGTTTCCATGCCTCCAAACCAGTGAATGTTCCTTTTATAGCTTTGCTATCGGAGGCCTATGGTATTTGTGTTCCAGTGAAGGTCCCTATAACAAGTGCTTCAGAACAGTTCGAACTGTTCCAAAGAATCAGCTGTGTAAATTGATGCAAGACCTCCTCCTCACAATGACTACGTGAGAAGATCTTACTGTTTTATTTCGAATGTGTCAGATGAGGTCGTGGTGACTTTGTCAGACTTCTGTATCTGTGCCAGATGAAATGTGTCAGAGCTCATGATTGCTTAAGTTTCCAGTATAGACAGCATGGTAATGATCGGAACGGAATCTCATCTGACATCTCAATGTTTTATTTATTAATTTTTTTGATCCTCTTTCATTTAAATTCATATTATTTTAGCTGCTAGATGGCACTTCATCCTACAGCAAGACAATGGGCCTTATTCATGAAACGTGTACGATCACGTGATCATAAATTGGGCGTAAGAATGTTTTCATAAGCATTTAGGCATTTTTTTCTTATCTGTTCATTTGTTCATGGCTGTTTCTTTATTCTAATCACATGATCAGGATTACGCATACAATTTACAAACAGTCAGCATTCATCATCTCATACACCTGGGATGTACACAAAAACAAAGGTCAGCACATGCGTCATGAATTCCATATTGGCTTTTTGTAGGACCATTTTTAGGAACACATTAGGAACTAAAGTACAAATAATTTAATAAAAGTTTTGGGAATGAGGCCCATTGGTCCTAAACATACTGCTAAACCAACCAACCAACTCCCAAAACAAGCAGGAGCTGAAGATGGCTGCAGTACAGGTCTGGCAGAGCATCACCAGAGAATATACACAGCGATGTGATATCTGTAGGTCACAGACTTACAGACAAGCTGTCAATGCATGCAAAGGATATGGTGCCCTGAAATGGGGGTGGGGGGGGGGGGGGGGACGGACGGACGGACGGACTATGTTTTAAAAGTTCTGTAATTTCTACATGGTGAAACTGAAGTGTATTCAAGTACCCTTAAACAAAAGTTGTGATATTACATGATAGTACATTTTCTTCAATAGCTTTAAAAACCATACCTATATTTATAATGGTTTGATGATGTGTAAATATGTATCATAAAATGTTGCTTAATGTCTTACAATTGATATGTTTGATAATTATTTTCTTTTGTAGTTTTAACTGAGAGGTGGGCAATGAGGACTGTACTATACCTGTGTTGTTGTTGTTGGGATTTATGCTCCTAATTATTTTATTAACCCATCAATGAGCTGCCTATTCATGAATGACAGCTGAAAATGATTATTGGTGTCCATCTATAAAACATTTTACTGTGTTGGAATTTGCAGTTGAAATGCCATTATTTTATCGAGCTAATCAGCTAATTGAGCCAGAGTAACAGGTGGAAACAAAAACTTGTATACACACTGACCCACCAGTTCTGGATGACTACATTCATACAATTTATTATTATGAACATATTATGAGTGTGTTCAAATGAATGGCTAATATATGCAAATATAAATGTTTTCAGAACTAGACACACAAATGGCTGACTGAATTAGACAGTTCCTTCATATTTTTGATATGCTCAAATCCGTTTTGCTAGTATTCATTCCTTTTCTGTCTTGCTTATTATGTCTAATTTTGTCCATCTTTGAAGTTTTTAGAGAGTGGACTGCAGGAGATTTGGAGACTCGCTGGCTTTACTTTGGTTCATTTTAAAACTGTGATACAATTCAAGAGGGTAACAAGTTTCACCAGTAGACAGAACCTGACTTTTAGCTACCATGCTGAAGAACACCACAATTTTTTTCATACGATGCTGTTCACCAAAACATTTCAAAAGTTTTTTTGAAGGTACTTCATTATATGAAAAGAAAGGGAAAACAAAAAAAAAAACACATAATATTAATACAGCAATGTATGAATGTTTTACGAGCAGGAAATAATTCTTAGAAATCATTCTTAGGAAAAGATTCTTAAGTAAAGGATATGTTTTCCATCTTGACTAGAACAATATGAATATCAGATCAAATATAATCAGAATTAAAACAGCTAATATTTTTAAATGGCCCCCTCCAACACATGGTGCTTTGTAGAGAATCAAATACACTACATACATCAGCTTCACTCCACTAGCAATATCGCTAATACACCAGTCATATGAGTTTTCTGTGCAATAATGTAACCCATAACATGAGTTATGCTTAGATTCTGAAGGCTTTACTCTCTCTGACTCAGCTAACTGCGCCTGACTTTAGCACTGATAAGGAAGCCAGCACTTCAAGCACTGTTCATAGAAGCCTTGTTATCCTGTTTTCATAAGCCAGATGACCTGACCTGCCCTGACACGATGTGGCTGACGTACAATGGTGCATAGCGTAATGTGTTTCTCTAAAACCCCATTTAATATGTTACCGGGTCTAACCTCCCCAGTGGCTTCTTCATGTGTAGCGAATGGGCCTGGTCAGAATGCAATTTATCTGCAATTAGGGTCATGGTGGGTACTGCTGCAGTATGAGTGTAGGTGGTGCTAAACATGGCTATTAATAGTGGCACTAACCCACCGAGTGAGAATTCACAGGAATTAGCATTTTCCTCTGAACCTAAGCGCTAATGGCTCTTCTATGTCCATGGCTTTCAGCTGTTTCTCACAACACTCATGAATACATTAACCAGATTAAAGACCGGAATGTTTCTGTATTATGCTCTCGAACATGGGGCTCACTAGCCTAAGCGTTTTACCCGGGAGAATTCAGTAGCTGACTGAATAATTCCATTTTTCATGTTTAAATCCAGCCACATAATTAATCATAGCTACTTTGCCTTTCCATGACAATTTTAATCCCCAGACAATAGCAATCTACCGCTTGGAAACTCAGGCAAAATTAAGTAGAGGCAAAATACATCCCAGAACACAGGAGATCTACATTGTTTTTTTTAGAAGATTATTTAATTGCATAGTAGAGGTAATTGGTAATAGACTAATATTCGCAAAGCACCTCTGCTAAGGCTTGGAAAAAAGACATCAGTGGATAAATGGAGAAATTGAAACCAATTCAGATTAAAGAATATGCTTCAGAGTGATTAACTATGACTCTAGCAAGCCAACTAAACACATTTAAGGTTTGAAAATAAATGATAGTATGCGCACAAAGCAGGGATCCCGGAGGTGCCATCCCACCTTCTAACTATAAAAGGCACTTGTTAATGAGATAAACACTCACATCAGTAATTCCGCCACCTAAAACCCCAGAAGAAAAAAAATAAATATATTTTTTGACATAATACAAGTGTCTTGGATGACAAAAAAAGTGAAAATATTTTCAAAATAATTTCAAATATATTTCAATATTTATTTTATTTTTATTGAATGTCCCTTGTAGTGTAGGTTTCAGCTTAGTAGTTTGTACGCTTTTTGATCTTAAGACCACAGACTCGTGTCCCCTGTGGAGGGATCTAAGGAGGCCATGCAGCACAAAAGGAATTGTGCTGCACAGGAACTGGCCAGTGCACGTGACAGTCTTGTTTCTGTGACGGTGGAGGCAAGGTTGCGAGAGAGACCGAAGGACAAGCTTGCGACAGACCCGATATGAATCACAGCAGCCCTTTTACCACGCAGACCAAACATTTATAACATTGATCTAACACCTCAGACAGTGAGGCTTGTGGCTCGGCAGGTTTGTATAATTTGTGTCAAAGTAGATGCGTGAAGGGTGGGTGCAGGTGTCACCAAAAAAAAAAACAAAAACCCAGAGAAATCCCAAAGACGCATCTGTGCCTCTGACAGCTCTGCTAAGCTTTCCAATAATCTTATGCACTGCGTCAGCCGTTAGCACCATTTCCATTTTGAGTGATGGGAGAAGACAGCTAGCAAAGTAGACCGAGGCTTCACGAATCCCAAAATAAGGCTCTCGCGTGCACTTAATGACCGCTCGCAACCATCCAGAGTGTTTCTGTTACGGCAAGCAAGGTTATTAAATAGCTTCACAGGAGTCTGGGCTTGATAGAATATTATTGCTCCACTCATTATGGGGCCTTTGAAGTCTCATTTTTCATCATTAAGCTTAACTCCCGCTGCCAAGGCAGTGGACTCAAAAACTGGATGTGTACAGTGATTGCTAACAACCACCTTTACTGTTGTGAGGTGTTTTAGTTGTTGCTGGCAATGACAACAGAAATGAATGCATGTGGGAGTCAATGAAATACTCAGAAAGCAAGTTTATGTCCATGGGAAGTACTCCATTACAGTTTCTAGGGGAAGTGTAGTTAGTGGCATATCCAAATCCAATACCTTATTAGGAAATGCTGAGATAATGCGTTGTATACTGATGGTTTGTATTTCCTAAGTTGACCAATGGAATTCATAAGTTATTGTGGAGATTAGAATTTATACAGAAATTGAGGCAAAAATAAATCAGCCATTTTAATGAATTTTGTGGTGCATTGACAGATGTGAAAATTAAATAACAGGGCATGATGGACAGATGCTACCCCTACCCCTGGCTATCAGTTCATCAGATACCTTTTTTTTAACAGTGATTTAAACATTCATAAAGCCCTTGTAAGCAACCAATGTTCATTTTCGTCTGCACACACAGAATGATGAAAATGAAGTTTTCTGAGTTCTTGGAAACCAGTCTAACCAATATTTATTTTTTATATCTCTCATTATCTATTTCAGCAATTACGCATGAATAATTATTGTTATTTTCTTATTTAAACTGAAATTGTAACTCAAATTAAATGTCTTAAAGTATTTAAAATCTGTTGAGAAGACAGTTACACCTACATTTTTCAAGTTCTATGGTAAAGTATGACTTATTGTAAATTTGGTAGAATAATATTAGTGTATACAATATTAGTTTATACAATATCAAATGTCCTGAATGGTGGAAAAAATAATTACAATTGACAAAAAAATAAAAAAATTGACAAAGAAATTGATAAAAAAAGACAAAGCAAACCTGTATACAGTGCAACTAGGCTGAGTGAGTGGAATCATGCCATGCTGTTATTGCATGAGGCTGTTTTTTTAGGGTCAGTGTCCATCAACTATTTTACAGCGCACTGATTGGGGTGGTGCAGTGCACATGAGTTGTTAAATGGGCATTGGAGAACATGGGCCATGGCAACCAAGCTTCTTCATTGTACTCTGTAAAGGCAGGAGTATTTAAAGCAGGGCCGATCAATGGGACATAACTGCATAATGGAAACTCACAGCTTTCAATCTCCAGGGTGCAGTTCTGTTCATCCAGGGGGTACCTTCGCAGGTCCATCATGCAGGCGGCAGTGGTGGTGATCCTGGGAGGGAAGCAAGAAGAGAGAGAGAGAGAGAGAGAGAGAGAGAAAGAAAGTGAGACATACAGGGAAACAGACAGACCGAGCAGTCACACACGAGACATGGCGTCTCAAACAACCACTATGAATGCTGATGAAGTATTCACTAATGTTCTTTTATGATTTTACCAAAAACAGGGGTTCAGCTCAGTGCCATTTGTTTTTCAGCCCTTGTTTCCCGTAGAGATATGTTAGATTTCATTATCCAGTTGTCCAGACTTTCTGCATGTAGGGCTCTAATGTGTATTACATTGTATAATGGCTTCATAAACCATATAAACAAGAGCTGAGAAAATGCAACAATGCCAATTTATGAAATTATGAGATGCCTCCCCTCCTGTACTTAAAAATAGGCATAAAAGGAAAACTGCTCACTGCACATCAATAAAGATGATGGTTCTGATGTGAAGACGGACACGGCAGCCAAGAAAGCTAAAGCCCGTCTACCGTGTAATACTCCCCACAGTCCCGAACATCGCACAAGGCATCAACGACAGCCTTTTCTTGCTCAAGCTGGTATGCACAGATTTCAGACAGTACATGCTGGTCAGACTGCCTGAAGTGATAGACACCAAGGAACTGAAAAATGACGAGGGAAAAATGAACGTCCAACTGCAAGCAAAGAACACAGTTCCAAATGCTAAAAACTGTGTGAAAGACAGCACGAGCAGAACTCCAGGATTGAACCTGTTGAAGCCGAGAAACGCAAATTGCGTCAGAAAGCGCTTGCTAACCTCCGTCAAATAACTCTCTTATTTCTGAACGTAGTCTCATTTTCTTTTTCGTTTCTTTTGTTATGCAGGGGAGACTTGCAACTCAAATATATGATAAAAACAAACCAAAAAAAAGTTTTTTTGTTTGTCTTTATCATATTATCATATATGATGCTAATTTATTTTTATTTCATAATTTATTATTGTTGAACATAATTATTGTTTTAATTGGTTGCAGAATTATCAAATCAAAACACATTTTTTTATTTTGTTTTTATTTTATTTTACCATTTCAGTACTCTGAAAGTACTACCTCCAGGTACTCTACTATAAAGCAATGGTGTGTTCTATTGGCATGACTGTATGATATTGTTACTTCGTACAACCTATTCTTGTAATATAAGATGATATACCTGAGCTGACACCTTCATCTTAGATAATACAGTCAAGTGAAGGCATTTTTTAGGAAGCGAAAATGATTTTTTTCTCAAATAATAGGGCCAAGATCCAAGATCTAAAAATGAATAGTGACAAGCAAGCTAAGAGCAATTCCTAAACATACAGTACAGCCAGAAAATAAGGTCATGGGAACTCAGTTGACCAGCAAAACAGAGCAGCACAAGAGTATCTCCATCCACAAATACCCATAACTGAACACTGCCAAATACTTTCTTTTTATAATCCTCTGGCCCACACAACCCACCACCCAAAACACACAATCCTCCATCAAAAGAGCAATCCAAATGTGCAGATGGTTCCTCTAATTGTTTCCAACCGCAAATTCCTTGACACATGGAGGCTGTTTCCAGGAGGTGCAGAAAATTGCTGTTCCCCAATGTGCTGCAGTAACACAGGAGAGGTTCTATGGTTTAGGGAAGCTCAAGTAGCAAAGCCCTCGCTGCATATGGGTGCACACAGTAATGACCCGAGACACATGCTCAATAACGCTACTCAGTAAGAATTCTGACCGTAAGGACAACACAAGAGTTTTTTTGACTCCTGGGTGATGATGACACTGTTGTCCCAACCATATGGCTTTCCCAAAATCACCATAATATTAACCTATATGACAGAATTGCTGGGCAGTGGAGTGGGTAGTATTGTCACCTCACAGCAAGAAGGTTCTGGGTTTGAATTCTGGCCTGGGCCTTTCTGTGTGGAGTTTGCATGTTCTCCCCATGTCCGTGTGGATTTCTTCTGTCTACTCCGGTTTCCTCCCACAGTCCAAAGACATGCAGGCAGGCTAACTGGAGACTCAATTGCCCATAGGTATGAGTGAGTGAGTGAATGTTGTGTGTCCCCTGTGGTAGATTGATGACCTGCCCGATGTCCATTCCTGCCACTTGCCCAATGCATGCTGGGATAGGCTCCAGCACCCCTCGCGACCCTGACCAGGAATTAGCAGGTATATATAATGGATGGATAGGTGAGAGATTTGGAATATAGGAAAAATACATATATTTGTCAAAAATTGACAAAAAAAAAAATAGTTGGAAATGCTTCAATAATAAATTACGTATCATGAAGATGCATTGAATAGTCTAAAGTCAATGCAAGAACTCACAGAATAAATCTGTCTTAATAAGTCTTTGATAAGAAAAGCCTACGGCTCTGACAGTATAATGGCTTACTGTAGATGCTAGAAACCAGCACCAATAAGCTGCAGAAGACTGTACATAAATAATTTAACCTGCCACTGAGTTTCTACTGTTTTCCTGACACTTGGAAGTATCCCTAAGCTATAAACATTGAGATCAACTGGACCCTGATAATCGGACAAGTTCTTGTGTAAAAAGGTCAGTATGGTAAACAAAAACTGAAAATTAAAATGAAAACTTGCCATGAAAAAAACAAAATCATAACCTGAAACAAAAACAAGAACCATAGATGTCCAAAAAGACTAAAAAAAAAAGAATTTTTGCCTTAACCAACAATAAAATAAAGGTCAATACATTTTTATTATGGTTTTAGTTACTTGAAACACAAGGCAGCGGTGATAAACAAACAATGTATCCACCGTCAATAAGGCACGTGTATTGCAAAGCATTCACTTTTGTATTTCCTCCTTGCCCATGGAATGCTGCAATTCCAGAGCCTAACAGCAGGGGGCATGAGGACAACAACAGGTCAATGCTTGAGATAGTGCAAGTGTTTGGCCAGTGGTGGGCACCTGGCAGGAGAGGCACTGAGGACACAGGTGGCCATTGAACCTCAGCAGTGCCAAGCAGGTCACTCCCACTCAGTAGTGTGAAGCAGGTCACGCCCAGTTCTCTTGAGATTCACTATCTGGTAATTGCACAGCAGGTGTTTTTACCCAGAGCCTGCAGCTTGGCCCACCCTGCCCCCCCCCCCCCCCCACCTGCACTCCAACGCGGGCATGTGACATGCGAGCGTGAGATAGAGAGAGAGGGAGAGAGAAAGAGAAAGAGTGGGAGAGAAATGAGGAGGGGATGGAATGGAAATGGAATGGAAAGGGGAATCCCATCGCAGGACAGAGGAGTGTGCAGGTTGTAGGTGTGTGTGTGTGTGTGTGTGAGAGAGAGAGAGGGATAAAGATATATGCTCCAGTACAGTATGCTGGTTTTAATTAAAAATGTTATTTGCTTGTTTATGTAAAGCCTTTACAATGTATTCAAATATGTCCTTTTAATAAAGCATTGTGAATTGATTTAGAAACCGGAAAGGACAACAAAAGTGAAAAAGAGAGATAATGATAAAGAGAGAGATGGGATGTGGGGTAAAAGGTAAGACCAAATGCTTGGACTGAATAAATTCATAATTATCCCTAAAATCAGAGTGTACTCAGAGTATACTAATCAATGCGCTTCCAGACTTACTGGATCCTTTTTAGCAGTGATACAGTATGATCAAAAATTCATGTTTCTGCTTCAGAATAGCTTCGGAATAGCACTAATACTGGTGACAAGTTGCTAAGCAACAATAGAATGGGAGCTTTACCATTCAGTATTAAGATAACTATACAATATATACAGATTCAACACAATAGTTTAAAAAAGTTTGTTCAACAAAGAGACAATGTAAAGCAGTGAAGCAATCTTGAAATTATCCCAGCCCAGTCTCGTCTGTAACTAGTGTTAAAATTGGACAATAGCATCTATCTGGTAGATCATAAAAAATATTATTTCACCACCAAAAAATCATATTTCATCATAGCAACAAGATAAAGCCAACAACAGCCTGAAGGTATGCCAATGCAGCAGAGAAGAATGCAGCTCACTGAATAGCAAACTAAACAGTCCAGGGGCAATTTCAACTTTAACTGACTAGTAACAAATTTGCCAATGGAATCTGTGGATAAAGGAGAGGCCACAAATGTGGCTCAATTGTGTTACAGTACGTTTCATACACCAGTTTCCCGTGAAGCTAGAACATCACAAACATTTTTCTGATGTTGGAATATTATTATATTGTAATCTTAACATGTAATCCTAACATGAGTATTGGCGCAAAACCTTTCATAGTCCCTCATTTAGCACACTTGTGATCAAGGAGTTTATGATCCAGGACATGTATAATTACACCTGTTTTATACGTGTGATCTCTCAGCATTTCATTTCAAAGTAAAGGAGAACTTCATTTTTGTATTTTCACCAAGATAATTGCATTTGAGGCACTTTATTTTGACCAAAATTATGAATGTGCAGTATTGTATATAACTAGTATTGTAGATGGAACAAGTGTCTTGCTTCATTTAAGCTATTTTCCAAGTCTCTGTGATGGTCACATCTGGAGTAATAAAGCCTTAAATAGACTACTACCTAAATGGGTGAGGATTGGCCAGACCTGGCATCTGCGTGAAGGGGTTAAAACCACTTAAATGTGCAGTACTAAATATACCAATATGCCCTGACATATGCACATTACTCACAGTATACAGTTAGATTATTTCCTGGAGGTATACATTTTCCCCAATTAAAAAAAAAAAATGTTACTTGGTAAAGAAGACTGAGTCTGAGCATGTCAGTGTTTGAGAAGGAAGGAGAAAGTCTCTCGCACATATACATGTCTTTGATTCTCTCTCTCACACATACACATGCACAAAGACATTTTTTTTCCTGTCAGCCCTGTTGTTTATCTTGTTGTCTCCTTCCCTGGCAACTGTGATTTCTGATCAGATGTTCATTTCACTAATGAGAAAAATAAAATGAATGCCATGTCGAATTATCTCTCCGCTGAATAAGACAACACCACACATGCATCAAACAGCATCTGTCTCATTGATAAATCTGACAACAAATGCTCCATCATTTTAATTCACTTTAATTCACAGGACCAGACTTATTTTCAGAAAAGAAAATGATTAAAGCCCTAAAGTAGGCAAATCCCCAAACAGGAACTTTCTTCTGATCATAGATGGGGGGGGGGGAGGCAAACACATGGATTCAAACCCGAACACACACACACACACACATGTTTGTATTGCTATACTTGTGAGGACTTCCCATTGACTTACATTCATTCCGTAACCTCTAACCCTAACCCCAACCCTAACCCTAACCCCAACCACTACATGCCTAACCTTAACCCTAACCTTAACCTAATTGTAACCCTAACCCAAAGTCCTAACCCTAAAACAGCCTCTTGAACTTGTGGGGACCACCAAAGGGTCCCCACCTTGTGTAATTTTCCTCATCTTTCTATCATTGTGGGGACATTTGGCTCTCACAAAGATAGTAATACATGCCCACACACACACACACACACACCTACAAACGCCTAACATGCAAACATTCAGTGACCCACAGGTTCATGCACAAAAACAAGCGCACGCCTGCAATGTCACCCACAGCAGTAGCCAGCGAGTAAAATCTGCCAGTGAGTGAAAGCCAGCAACTCATCAGCACTACCGTAGGAAACATGTCAAACTCACAAATCTGACTCACTGCAGTAATCACACTTCTGCTGCTTTCTTTCTCCCCTCATTTTGTTATCGTGCTGAAATTTCAGGGAAACAAGCCACATCCCACCGGCTATGTAGACAGAGGCAACGGGCTCTCAATCTGAGGACCCAAATTAGAAGGCGCAACAGCAGGGTCTTATTTAGTTCAATTAACTGGTGCAACTGTCTCCGTTATCAATGTAGTCACCAAGGCCCTCGAAAGCCACGCTCGTAAATCTACTTCCCCAACATTATCTGCGTTGTCCTCTCTTGGGCGTGGCTGTTCTCGAATTGAGAACCTAAGGGGGAGTGGACAAAAAAAAAATCACCCTCATGAATATTGATCACCCCAGCCTCTCAACAGTTCCCATGGTGGGTACATGTTCTCAGTAACATGTGCCATATCTGCAGGAGAGGGGGAAGCGGAGAGACAGGATGAATAATAGATGAGGCCATAAGAAGGACTGAAACATGATGGAAACCAAAGGGCATGTTCGCACTTTTTAATTGATGTCATTGCCTGCTTTACACCAGAGGACATAGTGATGGATTGTGCAGTGATAATCAGTAAGGTCAGTGAAGGATTCATTAACCATACATATCAATAACAACACTTCCATAAATGGATGATTCCTAACCATGTAGTAGGGTGTTTATATCTAACATATCTATTAAACCATTACTCTAAATACTGCATGCCTATGTTTAAATGCTACGTGTTGTCATTTATTTTTGCTTCCTTATTTTTGGGAGAAAAAGTTGACTGAATGCACAAATACGAACATAATTTGATCTTCCGAAACTATTTCCACTATTTTCGAAAAAGTTTTGAAAACTGCCTTTTTCAAATGGATGATTCTAGGAGAACTAAAATTATACAGTCTTTCATTATACATGTGGCTGAAGTGTACACGCAGTTTTGAGGTTTGGATCAGGAAAAAAATTGAATAGTTTTCAAAGCTCTGCGGCGATTTACAGTGGATTACAGGTATCAGAAAGTTAGACAGAGCATAAACCACAGACTGTGGTCTGTCTAATGTGATGCTCTTTCAAACCCTGTTCCCTGGAACCTTCTCTTCCCACTCTCAAAAAGATGTTAATATCCAACACACTTTTAGGGTTATCACTTTTCTGTTACTTTCAACACATTTTGTGTCAAAGACACTACTTTTGTGTTACGAATACAAAGGGAGATTTTTAAACACAGAATGTGATGAAAGTAGCGCAAAATGTGTGGTTCTTAAATAGAGGTGGAGTCGTGTTAAAAAATGATGCGCTGTTAACACATCTGTTTTGAGAGTGCAGAGGCAAAACTGTGGAAGATTATTTAGAAACCTGTGGGACTCCCAGCCTCACAGTGCCATTATCAGGATATGATTCCAGGCTGTGGAATAAAACAGAGTGCCAAGGACTAATGCTTAAGCTGGACATAAAACACAAGAGCCCTTATTACCAAGTGGTAAGAATGGGTTTGGATTTAAAAGGGGTAAATCTGAAAATTCTATGAAGTGTTTCTGGTTAAGGTCATCCCATAATTATTATAATGTAAAAATGTACTACCAGTGTGTGAGTATTGAAGTTAGGAATGCATGCTAAAAAAATTAATACTGTTCTTCTTCAGAAAGAGGTATTCAGTTTCTATGAATACGACACTGAAAATTTTAGTTTAGCCTTCCTATGTTCAAGAAACCGGAACCCAAAACTAGTACACCTGGCAAATTAATGCATTTTCATTATATTTGTTGATACCAGCAGGTAGCCCACCTGGTGAAGTATTGCACATCCCGCCAATTCTGAAGGATAAACCACGTAATCCTGAAAGACGTGGCAATCAATGGCAGAACACAGCGAGAAACTCCTCGACTTCGGATTCTCTGAATATGAGGCCTTGGCAGAACCTCTAGGTGCCGCAGCCTTCTGATGGTCACAACAAGCCAAGCATTCTTTTATTAAAAAATAAAGGACATGGAAGCGAAACCATAATTAGAATTCCTTTCTCTTTCATTCCATAGAAAACAAACTGTGTCCCAGCAACCTGAGGCTCAATGTTCTTGTTGCTAGGCAGCATGCAGAAGAGCAGAAAAAACATAAGAAGTGAATAGGTGTGATAAAATAAGGAGATGCATATATATATATATATATATATATATATATATATATATACATATATATATACACTCACCGGCCACTTCATTAGGTCATTAGGCTCAACTGCAAACTGCACCCGTTAACGCAAATACCTAATCAGCCAATCACATGGCAGCAACTCAATGCATATAGGCATTTAGACATGGTCAAGACAATCTGCTGAAGTTCAAACCAATCATCAGAATGGGGAAGAAAGTTGATTTAAGGGACTTTGAATGTGGCATGGTTGTTAGTGCCAGACAGGCTGGTTTGAGTATTTCAGAAACTGCTGATCTACTGGGATTTTCACGCACAACCATCTCTAGGGTTTACAGAGAATGGTCCGAAAAAGAGAAAATATTCGGTGTGTGGCAGTTCTCTGGGCGAAAATGCCTTGTTGATGCCAGAGGTCAAAGGAGAATAGCCACACTGGTTCGAGCTGATAGAAAGGCAACAGTAACTCAAATAACCACTCGTTACAACCGAGGTATGCAGAAGAGCATCTCTGAACGCACACCACGTCAAACCTTGAAGCAGATGGACTACAGCAGAAGACCACACCGGGTGCCATTCCTGTCACCTAATGAAGTGGCCGGTGAGTATATATACTGTATATACTGTGTACGGTACAAGAGTGGTGATGCCAAAGCCAAGGTCATTTAACCACCCCAAAAGTACATTATTTTCCAATAACGAGACAGCCCAAAGTGGTTATTCTGCTTATACAACAGCTACCAACAATGACTATATATTACTTACTTTTACCTACATTGATTTTTTTCCACTTAATCAGCTGAAATCGAAATATTATTTGTAGGCCCTTTGGGCATATTGTTTTGCCTTGGCCAAGCAAAGCTCTTGATTATAGTTCTATATTTCTATTTTGGTTAAGTCAAAACCTCTGGTCGTTAATTCTATGAAAACATTTTTATACCATATAATTAGCACCGATTCTGATTATTTTTGGCATTACGTTATATAATAAAATTGCATGAAACCATAACTCAGTCAAATTCATCTCCCTAGCTCTGTCTTGCTTTTTTTAATGGTGTGGTCACGCAGTGTAGAAATAGCATTGTAAATAGCGGGATGACATGATGGGTTCGAATCCTGACCTAGGTCTTTCTGCGTGGAGTTTGCATGTTCCACCCATGTCTGCGTGGGTTTCCTCTGGGTACTCCGGTTACTCTGGTTTCCTCCTATAGTCCAAAGGCATGCAGATAGGCTAATTGGAGACATAGGTATGACTATGTGAGTGAATGGTGTGTGTGCCCTGTGGTGTGTTCCCAGGGTGTATTCCTGCCTCTCGCCCAGTGCATGCTGGGATAGGCTTCAGGATAAGCAGGTATAGATAAATGGGTCCACTACATGGACAGCACATCTAATTAGTGGGTTTGGCTACTTCAACCACGCCCATTGCTAACAGGTGTATAAAATCAAGTATACAGCCATGCAAACATTGGCAGTAGAATGGGTTGTACTGAAGAGCTCAGTGACTTTCAACATGGTGCTGTCACTGCCACCCTACCAACAAGTCAGTCAGTCAACTCTCTGCCCTGGTAGAGCTGCCCCAGTCAACTGGAAGTGCTGTTATTGTGAAGTGGAAAAAGTCCAGGAGCAACAACAGTTCAACTGAGAAGCCGTAGGCTACACAAGCTCACAGAACAAGACCGTAGAGTACTGAAGCATGTAAATCGTTTGTTTTTGGGTGCAACACTCTTCAGGAGCTTCATGAAATGGATTTCCATGGCTGAGCATCTGTGCACAAGCCTAAGATCACCATGCGCAATGCAAAGTGTCAGCTGGGGTGATGTACAGCACACCGCTATTGGACCCTGGAGCAGAGGAAACACGTTCTGAGTGATGAATTATGCATCATGCATTATAGTCTGATGGATGAAATTGAGTTTGGCGAATGCCAGGAGAATTCTACCAACTGTATAACACCAACTGCAAAGTTTGGTGGAGGAGGAATAATGGTATGGGGCTGTTTTTCATGTTTGGACTAAGCCTCTTAGTTCCAGTGAAGGGAAATCTTAATGCTACAGCATACAATGACATTCTAGAGAACGGTGGGCTTCCAACTTTGTGGCAACAGTTTGAGAAAGGCCCTTTCCTGTTTCAGCATGACAATGCCCCCATTGGGATGAATTGGAACGCCGACTGCGAGCCAGGCCTTATTGCCCAACATCACTGCCCAACCTCACTAATGCTCTTGTGGCTGAATGAAAGCAAATCCCCGTAGCCATGTTCCAAAATCGAGTGGAAAGCCTTCCCAGAACAGGGGAGCAGCAAAGGCGGACTAACTCCACATTAATGCCCATGGTTTTGGAATGAGATGTTCAACAAGCACATATGGGTGTGATGTCTGAGTGTCCACATAGCTTTGGCCATTTGGTTTTTTTCATATCAATAAATTATATGTTATATAACATGTAATAGTGGACTGAGGGAAATAAAGCAAAATTTCTAAATATCCAGTGCTTTCCCATCCCCATGGAAACTCCTGCAGATCTCTCACCCACTCAGAAGCTCCAACCATCCGTGCTAAGGCAAGGAACGTGCAGTACTGGGGGTTTTAAAAAAAGATACAACAAATATGGCACAATCAGATGAATTGCCATGGAGACTACTTTTTACAGAAGACCGATCAACCAATTTTTCCAAAATTGCTACAGAACAGATAAGGTGAATGCCCTTTTCTATTTCCTAACTGAAACCAGTCTCTATTGTAGCACTCTGGTGTGCCCACTACACTTTCAATTTGACTTTCAAAAACCTGACCATGCAGAGCAGAGAAAGCTACCTTGCTGGGTCAAAGAGGTGGTATCTTTCTCAAACAGCCTATTCATGCTGCACATTCTCAGCAGTATTGCATGAGCCAAGGGAAGTGAAATTCTCAGGATGGGGGGTGTGGGCTCTGGAGAAGAACACTGCGGTAGTTTGGTAGCCAAGGTGTGGGATGGCTTTTTATATAATGACATAACAAATAACAGATCACACTGCCAATACTTCATGAAAATGCTGTTTAGATCGTATTTTCAAATCATATTTTCATTTACACACATACACAAATTAACCAACACAGTGACACAAATAACCACACACAGACATATGCACAACCATGCACAGATACCCATATACAGATCAACCCACATATAAATGTACAAGGATGCAAAGCACACACACACACACACACACACTCTTCTTACATTTGCAAAGTAAACGGTAGAGCTAAGCCTTGCTGGGTAGATATAGTATATCAGTGAAAGAGAAACCTGAACACTGACTATGCCTGATTAGTTCCTATCTTCTAACAGGCAGACCAGACAAACAGGACAAGCTGTTAGAAAGGAGCAAGTGAATTCTGTGAGAAGAAATTAGTCAGACTTCAATCACAGACGTTGTGAGATGGGGGTCTGCATTTGAATGCAGTGGGGCCTTGTGTTTCACAGCGGCTGTTGAGAGCTGCCTAGAGCAGCTGTGGGCTCTTTACAGCTCTTCACAGAGTTCTCAACCTGGAACTACAGAGAAGGCTACCGGCTAATGCACTCAGCTTCGTGTAAAACCATGCCTTTGATTAATTTGTGTCATATTCATACGAAATGATCGCGCAAACTAATTTGCTCATTTTCGGATGCCTTCTCGTATATTCATCGCTTGTTTCAGTGCAGACGCCCTCGCTGAATTATGACCCCGCATCACACCTGACGTCAAGTGTTATTTTTAGACTTTGCGAAGAACATCACAAGGCTGTGATGCAAAAGGATTTAAATAACAGGAACGTAAACACGGTCAGTCTGGAAGCGAGTGGAAAAAAGTAATTTACCTGGAAACGCCTTGTGCTGACAGCTAAGCAGGCAGTCAATGGAAAAGACACACTGTAAGCACAGCTATTGTTTAGCGTCACAATGGTTTCGCTCAGTAGAGGAAAGTGACAGTTTAACATTGATCCAAGTGAAAAATTAATTGATTTCATTGTGTGGTTTTTTGGATGGCTTGACACAAACAGCATCACGCCCACTCCGGAGAATGTAAATCAGTTTATCTAGCCTCAATTCTGCAGCTACGGTAGACAGCAGCATATCTATCCAGAAATCTCATTATCCCTTTCACAGGTGAGTCCTGGAATGTGGACCCCTGACATGTTGTCTCGAAAGGTTTTTGAAACACCCCCCCCCCCCCCCCCCCGCCCACCCACAAAGAAAGTCATTGTGCAGAACTGTGTCCTTTATTACACTAGACTTTTAAAAAAATGTCTTCCCCTTCTCTCAGTGACCGATGACCATTAAGTGAAGGGTGGCTTTAACTGGCTATTGCGGCTGGTCTTAGGTCAGAATGAACACTTCTGCCTCTGCCTCATATAGGCAAAACACAACACACAAGGTTCACTGGCAATGGGTGCTAGCAGAGAATAGAGAATGCAGGGTGCTGGAATGACTCACTGATAAAGATGGCTGTGTGGCTGTCCACAAACTGAGCGAAGAGACATACAATGAAATGAGTACTGTAACTACTGTAATACACAGACATCTAACGCTCACACACTTCTTTCTTCAGATGGAAATACACTCCTTTTATCTGTACAATCTATATAGATCACCAATATGCCAAAGCTGTAGACTAACGGCCATATTTACTGTGGCATGCTTAGTATGTTACTTCCAGAATAATAACTAGTGCTTATTTTGTCCTTACTTCATACAAAAGCTGAACTGAAACTTGATTTGCATGAAGAGCCTCTTTGTATCAAAATATGACTTCAACATTCTAAATCAAACTCCTATTACGTCACCTCAGTAAGAATAGTGAGTCAGTAAGTCAGTAGTGTTTAAAATGAATTCTAGCTGGTCATTTTACATTTATGTTAAAACGTAAATTATCTTTGAAATTATGATTACAATTATACAATTTTCGGTAATGAGTACAATTTTAGTGAGTACATGACTTGTGAAATTAAAATATCTAATTTAGAAAACATGCAGGACTGACGCTAGTTTAATCATTTTGCACTGCCCTCAGTTGTGTGTGAGCAGCAGGAACTCTTCGTGGATAGGCTAAGTTTTCCCATTTCCAGACAGTAGTGCTTGCTGTTAATTTCACTCTGTCCTTGTTATCTGGACTCCCCTGTTAGTTGTTACTTGTCTAATTTTAGCTGGTTAATTTGTAGTTTTTGGCATTAATCGATTATGACTTGGACCATGTTTCAGCTGGTGACTTTGTGTGCGATGGAGGGCTGCATTGTTGCACTCAATTTTGTTGTTGTAAGTTTTTAATTAGTAAGGTGTAGGCTTTTGGCTAGGAGCCACCTATTCTTTTGCTTTATCCAAACTGACAGTGATTGTACATCAACTCCTATTTCATTCCTGTTAAAAGGTGCCGTGGCAGTAAGTGACTCAGTCACACAAAGACATGGGAGTCTAAATGTGGAAATCCGAAGAGGAAAGCCCCCCAGTCACCCTTACAGACTTGCACTACTGCTACTACTGTGGGTTCTCTTACTCCCACTGTCATGAGCCCCCATGGCATCAGAACCATGTCTACCCTCTGCAGTTTCCTAATGACATCCTCACAATTAAAGGGTTAGAAGGAAACTGTCCCATCTTTTCTTATGACTCCATCCACTCCCACCCCTTCCTTGTCCTCACCTAGACATGGATCCCCCATGACCCCTCTCCTCTAATAACTTCTTCTCCAACTCTCCCTGGGTCGCTGACTCATTCCTGGGTATTCTCTGCCCTTTCTATCATCTCTCAATTCCTTCATTTATATATCAGGCCTTAGCTGCCACCCATACCACACACTTGCTCATTGGCATGTTATATTGCTCACTGGAGCCTCTGGGAAGTTTCTTGATTAATTTGATAACCTGCTTGCCTCCTTCCCTGAAGTACCCTACCGATCCTGCTGGGAGACTTCAATAATTTAATAATAATAAAGTAATATCCATCTGGAAACCTCTGTCTGAAGCCTTCCTTCCCCTTTTCCACTCATTCAACCTCACCATGCTGCAATCACCACCTACACACAAAGCTGGTAACCACCGCATCCTGGTCATGAGGAACTCTTACAATGGTGAGCTCATGGCAACCCATCTCCATAAACCTGACCACCACTTTGTATCTTTCTCCCTCCCTCTCTCCACAAGATGTTCTACATCCCAGCAATGTCTTCCCCTCACAGCGATTTCTCCTACTCTGGGCAACACCATGCCGTAGGCCTCTCCTAGTGTTAAAAATCTCAGATTGATTGATCTCAGATTGATTGATCCCAGAAGAGAGGAGGCTGTAACAGTAGGGTAGACAGCAGCAAAGGGGGGTCCAACTACATATTAATGCCCATGGTTTTGGAATGAGATGTTCAACAAGTACATACGGGTGTGATGTTCAGGTGTCCACATATTTTTGGAAATGTAGTATATCTATAATACTTATACATATTTCAGGCAATCTGATTCATAAAAAGAAGGTACATTGAACAGAAAGAAACTTACACAAGGTGAGTGTTCTGACTCCAATTATCTTAAATGGTTCGGAGAGGACATTGGATCAAGGAAACAATTTCAAGCATATTATAATATGGAGCGGATTCAATCTTCTGAAAGGGTCAACGTTGAACACTCTTTGCAATGGCTTTGAAAGTGAATGTGAAAAACATCACCCTTCAAGTCTTTTTCAGAAAAAGACCAGAAGTCAGACCCCTATATTCATTCAAACATGCTTAGACAGTTTCAGGGCAAATGCAATTCAATGAAACCAGACTTAAAGGGGGATTTAATCAAAGGCACTTTCATATGCACTACGGGCATATGCAATTCAATCATATGCAGTTCAATTCACATTCATCTGGGATTTATCAAATCTCAGGACTACTTTGATTGCGATATTGAGATACCTGAAGTAAGAGGTGCATTTAAACTGTGTTAGAGTCAAAAATCAGGCTACATTTTCCATAAACATAAATTGAGTTGACATTTTATGATGCCATTCTAATTTTAAGAAACCCCTCAGATAAACCAAACAATGGAAGTACCTGAGTGGCGATGGAACGGGTGTAGTCTGACCCAGCTCTACTGGAACGAGATAAATTAAATGTTATCTCAGTTATCTGACTCCATAAGTAATGTTTAACCTTTCCTCCGTGCTAACATAACAAATTGCTATCTAACTTGTAGACGCGGTCATGTCTTTGGCTTGTGTAGCCTGCGTAAATACAATTGTGTATCCAGGTGAGTGAATATGGGGTGCAGATATCCTAAGTTCTATGTGTATGCTAGGACCTTAAAATGGCTATGTGCAGCTGTGTGCAGTGGTAAAACTCAAAGAGGAAAGTCAAGTTAAAATGAATGCAGTTTATTGTTCAGTGTGGCTGGTAATAATGACATTATACAATGGTGTGAAATGTGATTGGTGAAACGGCTATATGTGGCTATAAGTTCACATAATTATTATTATTATTATTATTATTATGAAATGCCCACCACTAGCTGACTGCAACCTTATCTTACCTGGATATCTCTAGTGGCAAAAGTATGACAACCCCACATTTGGATTTGACACCAGACTGTGGGGCCTATCCATGCACTAGTACAGTGCCCGAACAAAATCAGATATGTCCCACAGTGTCAGTTATTTGTATTAAAAAAAAAAAAAAAAAAAAAAAAAAAAAAAAAAAAACTCAATTTCATGAGGAGAACCTTTTTGCTCCAGTGCTGTATTGGCATAGGGCAGCAAAGTTTTGATTGTGACGCCAGGTTAATCCAGTAAGGCTTTGGTTTTACTGAATTGAATAGGCCCTTAACCTGGGTAAGGGCATTTCAATGAATCTAGGAGAGAGTAGATTCAAAAGAGATGTCAAAAATACTCTTGAAGACAGAACTACGCACATCCTTTTAGAAAAAAATTTTTGTATCTGAGGGATGTTTTTGCAGGACAGATGTTATTCACACAAGAAAAAGAACAGAGAATTTAATGATCTAGAGAGGTGGTTCTCAACAGAGGGGCCGGGGCCCAAAAGGGGGCCCTAGGGAGCTGCCAGGGGAGCCCAGAGATGATAGAACATTATTGAAAGCTTCAATCCCAAAACATCAAGACATGAGCAATTATTCAGCTAAAGAAATACTACAAAGCAACAAATTAATAGTATATGAAATATGACCTTTTCACTTTCTGTAGATGTCACACTCATTTGTTTGCTATGAATGGGGAAAAGGAAAAAGAAGATTTTTGCTTTGTAAATATTAGAGGATTACAAAGATGCCACATTTTTATGGGGTTAATTGGAATAAGCTTGACTAACTGCATTGGAGTGTGTACAGATGGAGTTGCGATGAGGACAGTCAGAGAGGTTATCACATCTCCTGTGTGGGGTGGGGTGGGGGGGGGGGGTCCTGGAATATTTCCATGGACAGGGGGGGCCTTGGGGGCAAAAAGGTTGAGAACCACTGATCTAGAGCATGGTAGTTTTACTCAGTGTAGACATCACAGTGCTATTTCAAAATTCAGGGAACTGTAATGTGTTATGCAATATTTGAGAGGTTTTATTACATTTTGTTCTCTCTGTGGTGTAATCACAGTTTCTCTTTCAGTGCATGAATATCAGATTACGTCACAAGTCAGTATTATGAAAACCCCTGAGGAGATTCTATAAGTAGCGGAATATCAAGACTCAGATGACAAAATATTTTACTATAATTGCAATGGAAACTGTGCAGGTCTATGTCTAATCAACAAATCAGACCAATTAAGCCTTGCTAATTTGTTGGAACAAAATGCAACATACATTCCCTTCCATGAATTTCATTTTACAGTCTTGCTTTATAGTAACAGGAGAGGACAATCAATCAGTGACATCCACCGGTAGTCTAAGGATGATTGCTGCATTTTTGGAAGGAACAAATGCAGTGGGAAATGGATAAAAGCCAGGGTAACCTTAACAAACTGTAACCATGGTGGAAGCCATTTGTGTCCAGCTGCTGGGCATGTTTGTCTCTTGATAGTATCCAACTTTTGTTGAGTCTGATTATCTTACTGCAGTTGGAGGGAGGTTCCACTTCAGTAAACATACAGCACTTACATCATATGGTGAATTAGCAGACACTAGATAACCTTAGCTGGTATCAACATTTGTTTTGATCACACAATTTGTAACTAGCCAACTTAGCAACTCCCTAACACAACCCATGCTGGATTTACCAATAGTATGTATCCTGAATGTTACAGTATTTATCAAGTAGCTGGAAAATCACTGTATTTGGACATCTCTTGTAGCCATAAAATTATTCAATACACCTGACTAATCAGATACACTTATGAAGCAAATGTCCCAAATATTATGATTCCATGCAATGGGGCGACTATGTACAAAAAATGCTGAAATTTCTAAACAATGAAAACATTATGTATCAAAGTACCCCTAAATAAAAGCTGAGAGTGTGCACCACATGTGAATTATTTGATTACAAATCTAAAATAGAAAAGTACAACGCCAACTCAATAAAAAAGGTATCTTTGTCCCAAACATTATGGCGCTCACTGTAGTTCAGGCACTAGAGCTACAAAATTTTGGCCATGAAGCTAAGCAAATTCCTTCAACTGACTGAGCTTCTTAGGCACCCAAGCAAAATGCTGCTTTTAGACTATTTAAATAAGGGCCTTCCAATAGTACGGTTTCACAATCAAAGCAAAAGTCTAATCATTACAGACACTCTTGGATGGAACACAAGTAAACTGACTCCATTATTCATCTTTATCCTTAGGCACCATGGAAACTGTTGGAATAATGTGTAAGGGAAAAAAAAGGCTTTGCACCTGCTCTGTCAACAGGCAGCCAAAATGAAGGGTATTTTCACTTCAGAAATGGACCCTTATGGAATCCATGTGGCACGTCTACAGAAAATGGTAGCTGCTGCCTATCCTGATCAATATTTTCCCGTTCTGAAATATTCCAACCAACATTTTTAATAATCACATTCTGCCTTGTGTTTGCCAAACCATCCAGGACTGGGGATAAACAAGAGAAAGACTAAATCTCCCCTCCCATAAAGAATAAGATAAATGAGACAAGCCCTGTGCTTTCAGATCTATACCCTGCTGTTTCAAAACAACATCTGGGTAACATGTAGCCTCTGAATAAGATAGGGAAATAAGATAGGAGTTGCTCTTTATAAAATAACTTCAAACAGATTTATCCCAATGCTGACATCATGTAGTGAGCTCTTTCATAATGTTAAGACCCTGCTGAAGCAACATCGATGACAGAACCCATTTAAACAGATTTAAAAGAATCTTGAGCGTTATGAAGACGAGCAGCATCGATTCAGCTTGAGGCTGGTCGGCTTGAAGAAAGGAGATAAGGGAGACAACCGGATCCAGTGGCAATTACCTCAGTGGATTAATCAACATTTCAAGAGTGTTTATAGCGAGAGAAACCAACCCAGCTCATCACTATTCACCATTCACTATTAATGCTCATTAGCTACAACTGCAAGGACATCCTAAGAAGGACCTCCCCCCCCCCGCTCCCTGACTTCTCTACTTCAGCAGTCCACTTAGATTCTTCACAGGTTATAGTATTTGGATGGACAGGATAAGAATGGTGCTGACCGACTCCTTTTTGTTAAGGGCTTGAATTCTGCCCTTATTTCCTGATTTGTGCTGGCTGTTCTAATTTTCTCCTGCTAAGCTTACTGCCCATAGGTTTCTGCAAAACAATGGTTTCCTTTAATGCTGCTATGTGCTTTTGTTTGCCACTTAGATTTTAGTAGATGTGTACACGATGGTCAGTTAATGAGGAGGAAAATCAGTTTTAGACTAAACATTGCAATTTTGTTAGACATCAACATAATCTAATAGAACTTCATCGGGTTTAATTCACTAGTGAAACATATTCACTTTGATTTACAATAGAAAAAAAGATAGTAATTCCATACTTTAATACAAGAGTAACACTTGATAATATGCATTTGTTTTACTGTCTTGCTTTCCACTCATCCTTAAATTTGAAATCTACAGAAGTTATGCTTAGGAGATTGCAGGTTTGATCATTATCGGGGGTTATATGTAGGGCACTTCATGCATGAATTTGATAACTGAAATAATAATGAATAAGCATTTGTTTCAATATACACAGAATGTAAGTGTGCATTTCTCCCTGGAGTTAATGGTGCTGTGCTCAGACTATATAACTCCCATCTCCGCATGGGGGAGATTTCAATGCAGTGTCTAGCACAGAAATAGATCAATCAAATTCTATTGCTTCGAATGGCTGTTTGTAGGCCTGTTGTGAACTAATGTATCTCCTGTACTGAACTGTGAAACACATCTGTATATAGGGAGACATTTTTGGTTTCTCATCGTACAACCTATCGATAAATGCAACTTACACTTCCCAGTGCAATGTCAGTTTGAATTTTACCAGCATTATTCTGTTCATTCCATGGTTATTTGTCATTTATTTTACAACAGGGGGTTTCATAGAACATCTTTATTCAATGGTACATGATTTTACTGATGTAGCCATGACTACAAATCCTACCACTTTATGGGAAGTCACAAAATGTTTTATCCAGGGAAATTGCATATCCTTTGCTTCTTGCTTAAATTATATTAGAAAGCTGGAATTCCAAATCTTTTGAGAAATGTGAGGAGAGAGCTTAATTTATCAATTTTGCTATTTTACAGGGGTTCCAGAATGTCACTCTACTCTTGCTTATTTTGAAGAAAGACAAGAATCCCAACAATAGTTACCACCCAATAATCATATTTTGCTTCATTATGAAGGTTCACAAAAAATGAATTGCACAGAGACTAGAACAGCATGTAGGACAGTTGATCCTTCATTTTAAAATTGTTGTTTTTTTTTTTTTTGAAAGGATGTCAGGCTTCTAACAACCCATGGCATCTACTTGACATTATTTGTAATAACAATTCATCTGATCATTCTGAGTGGTCTTCTCCTTAGACATGTAGAACGTGTCACCTGTGGGCTGTCCTGAGACATTTGGGATGCAGGTGTTATACAATAATTCATGTTAATAATTCAGCTAATGCTGAGGGCTGTTGGCCATTTTCCTAGAGCCACTGGCCCAAGCCATCAGGCATATTGTACATGGTTATGTTTTAACACATAATATCACACCTCCCTTCATGCTGATGAGAATTTATTGTACATGTCACATGTATCAAATTCAGTATCTTGCTGCCTTATTTTTTCCGCAGATTTGGTAGATTACAAGATAAATCAAGCAAAGTCCATTCCTATGCCTTAGCACACTGTGCCCAAGAAAGAAAGGGAAAGAAGAGGAGAATCTCACCCTTCATTATTCCAATGTCAGATAACTTTTTGTCCTCACCCTATAGAACCAGGTTACAATTTAAAAGCATTGTCAACAATTTATTGGATACATGTCATGATCTGCCAATCAAATATTTTTTTGTTATTTGAGATTACGGTTGTTGTCAAACTACTGCTATTGTCCACACCCCTCCCTGAGTTACAATAACCAGGAAAGGTATCACACGACCTGCATACAGTAGAATGCCACACTACAGGTCAAGATCAAATATACAGTGATTTTTTACGACACATCACAACACACAACACATAAGACATGAGGAGTCAATCAAATAATTAGGAAGCCTTTAAATAGCTGTGAGTACAGGTGATCACAAGGCATGTTGGCATCATCAAAGCTCCACCCACCATCCACACAACCAGGTAAGGGACCCAACCCCCCCCCCCACAAAAAAAAAAAAAAAAATATAATAAAAAAATAAATAAATAGATAAAAACAGCATGACTGATAAGGGCGTAACACCCCCATTATAATAAAGACAAGGTAAGTATAATTCTTATCATCAAAAGTCTAGCTCATCAGATAATGCATTACAAGCTTTACCCTTTTGTTGTTTAAAATTGAAAAACGACATACTCCATTTTGTTCACATTGCTCTGAGAGTATAGTAGATGTATTCGCATATCTACTATACTTTTTGAAGGGTACTCAGGTGGACAGGTTTTCGAATTATGTACACCTGTGTGGTGTTTAAATTAATCATATATCGAATGTTATTTCAATGTATTTTGTATGGATCTTTTTCATTGGATGGGAAGGATTCATTGTGTAGCAGTTTTGGCATATTAAATACATCACATGCTATTATCTTGTATTTTATTAAATGTCTGATGCTTCCACAAAGCAAAATAAAATCCACTTAATTACAAAAAAGAAAATGAGACTTAGTCATCTTACATGTGAACTGATCTCATCTTAGCTTATTTGTGAGGCAGTAAAAGAAACACGTTTTATTATGTCTCGTTAATCCACCACTCCATGGCTGGCTTCCTACACCTAAACAGAGGACTGTTAACAGTGACTCAATCGCTGTGGTCCCTGGTGAACAATTAAATAGGTTAATGTTATACACAGAGCTCATTTTCAATCTGTAGTTTAGGGGCAGCCTATGACACGCTGATGCACATCTGTCTTTGGGGATGTGCTATTTATTCTTCCAGGGCAAATCAACCCGAGCCTTACACTGTTCAGGGTTACTCTACATGACAGTGTCCCCAAAGCAGATCTGTCAGTGAGTCACTGTTTTTTTATATTTTATTATTATTTTTTAAAAATAAAATTGGATTTAAAAGTGGATACTTCTCTTCTGCTTTGGCTGTAGGTTTGAGACCTTTAATAGCAAAATTGTGTTTCTTACTGGTTTGACATGGCCGTACAATCAAAGCACCGCAATGTGCTTGCGGTTGGGATGATAGACAGCGTTAATCCGTGGGGACCACGCCCTATACATGTGGGATAAGGACGCATTTTCAAACCAGCAGATGGTGAAAGTAATATATGAAAAAAAAATTAAGAAATGTGTGGCAGTCTATGGCCAAATATAAAAACTAAAACATAAATACTGTAGGTATGTGTGTAGTCAGTGGAATCTAAGTTCATAAATTTGGAAAATTCACGAACAACATTTTAGGCTGTTCTCATATGTATCCAGTTCCCTATCACTCTGTGTCACAGAATCCATCAACAACTTCAGAATTGTGGGATCTTTCCGTTGTCTTGATTCAACTCCCAGAGAGAGACAGAGAGAGAGAGAGAGGGGGAGAGAGAGAGAAAGAAAGAGATAGATAGGGAGAGAGAGAGAGACAGAGAGAGACAGAGAGTGAGAGAGAGAGAGAAAGAGATAGATAGGGAGAGAGAGAGAGAGATAGAGAGAGACAGAGAGACAGGGTTAGAGAGAGAGAGACTAAGAGAGAGAGAGGTGGAAGAGGAAGAAAGCTGGACTCACCTGAGGCCGTACAGCACGGTGCCGTCTGGGTGCAGGCGTATCATGCGGTTCTTGACAGTCACGCCGTGCACAAAGGACTTCTTGTCATTGATGAAGTAGGTGTCGGGGACCCAGAGCTGGTCAGCAACCCTGTTGTCCAGGGTCAGGTTGAGAGGAATCCCGGTGTAGGACAGCCGCTTGTCTCTCCAGGACTGCTGGAAGTACATGGTGATGGTGTAATCCTGTAGCCAGAAGGAAAGGAACGAACCTTTGAAATTTGCTCTACAACTTTACACGAAATGCATGTTATGAACTCTTCAAGAAGAAGCATTATGCCTGAATTAACATCCCATTTAAACAGCTACACAGCAACAAATCACTCAAAAGCAAATAAGACACATGCTATCTGAAAAGGTGTACATGAGTGGCACAACACTTAGTGTAACTTGATAAGTCCTGTAACGTAAAATGTGCTTATGAACAATTTCTTCTTACAAACTTTGCTTGGTTAACAGCTTTTAATTTGCTTTTAGTGATTAAAATTAACATTAACACCTGGAACCTCATGCTTGCTCCTAGATATGATGCCCCGACCCAAGTTGTGTTTTCAGAGATTTAGACGGCAAGTTCGACATACATTTGCAGTGAAACTGTAAGACAAGGTTATATTTGTGAAAGAAATGTTTTCTGGTAATGTTGACCGGTACTTCTCTCTAGGGTTTTCGTCATACTTGTTCCTGGTTATGGTTATACACTTTGTTGTACGTCGCTCTGGATAAGAGCGTCTGCCAAATGCCTGTAATGCAATGTAATGTCTGACCCCCTGCTCAACTTCATCAAGTATGCCTATATATATATATGCTTTGTACACACACACACACACACACACACATTATAAATAGGAGTAAAATAAAAATGAATTCACTTCCGCAACACTGCCAATATCTTAGGCTATGTTTACTTATTTGTTTCAAACAGACTTTCTATGGCACAACCAAGGAATATATTTTTAACTATTTGCATGTATATGCATTTTCATTCCCCTAAATATTCGATTTTGTTGAATCACAAAACACGACTATTTTATGAACCTTTTCATTCCTTTTTTTTGTAATTCCATCTTGGCTCAAGCAGAGATAATACATATTGACATGAAGAATGTACATAGAATGACAGCCCACAAGTCATGGGGCAGAAAAGATTAGACTATGGCATTGCATAGTCCAGCAAGGCTTTTGCAAGTGAAGGTAAAGTTCTCACTGCAAATCCATCAACAGTGGCTTCTATGCTGGGAAATCATTACTTATTAATCCAACAGAGGGTTTGATGCTTGCTTCGCTCAACCTCTCAGAGGACGGGAAAGCTTTAGGGACTTCATTAAGTAGAATTCACTGTGACACGGTGCTGAAGACGCAGTCAGCGTTTGATCGTTTTCGGAACGGCAGCTTATTAATTTTCGAACGGCCAGTGATACAGTGGCAGCAGGAAACTGCTCAAATTCATGTTCAGTTTCAAGCACTAGTTGCTCTTCCTCTTGTCAAACTTTAATCTTGACCTGCTTGGTGTAATTCAAAGCACGCACTTTTTATGCAAATGCATCAGGTCTCAGTACATACTGTGAAATGGCATCAAAACAGCATGTCTGTCATATACTGTATACTGTAGACTGTGTAATGCTTATGTTGAATTTTTAACACTTCACATTGTGAGTCCATTTCAACAGTATATTTTATGTTCACACTGCTACACAAAAAGTGGTAGACGGTACACAAGTCCCACAACCAATCCAACTCTAACCTAAACCGTAACCCCTGCATGGAGTCATACCCCAAAGAAAGGGGACTGACTACTTGGAGGAGACCCTAGACTCTTCCCAATGTAAACTAGTATTATGGGTATGTCCTTAGCAGGTGGACCTCGATTAAATGAAGATGAGGAAGTACAGTACCATAGATTGATAGGACTGAACAAGTAAGACAATGTATCACAGATGACAGTAGGAAATTAACAAATCGCACAAAGCATCACAAACAGCGATAAGAAATGAACATGAGGAAAAGCACCACAGATGAGGTAATAAGATAACGGAGTGCAAGACCATAGATATAGAAAATGAACATGCAAGACAAAGCACCATAGACAACTTTTCAATACCAGCACATTTGAAAATAAAGAGATTGCTACCGAAATCACCACTGAGGATTGCACCTAGCCTCTATCAATGGTACTAGGCCACCTAAACATTTGTTTGCCTGTTATTATCATGATGAGAAATGCTCAACCTCATGTGAAATCCTTGAACCCAAGGAGACGCACTGGGTGGCATCCATACACTCTTGTTGAATCTGACCTGGCGTAGGTCTCCGAAAAATGAAATGTACTTCAGAGAAATGAAATCTTGAAAAGAAGAATTGATCTCTCCCACTGTTCTTTCTTTGCTGTTTCCTAATGTCAGTTCCAGCTTTGTATGTATAAAGGTATACATTTGCATAAATCTCTACATAGGAGGCACACGGAGCAAGCTACATGCAAAACTTATACTCATTTTTATGCAATAATTTATTTGTACTGGTAAAAGTCTTGGTGTCTTGGTATGAGGACATACGGAAGCCAGATACTCAGGGATTATATAATTATATATACTCAGGGATTATATAAGTAGAGTCCCTTTGTGTGTTTTTATATAATCACTGTGATTTTAGGCTTCCAGGTTGGATCTTGTCAGATACACCTTATGGTATCAGAAACCTCTCAGTGAACACAGAGGATAGCCTATATTTTCCGAAAACGCTCAATGGTTTAAAAGAGAAAAAAAAGGCTTTGACGAATTAAAATTTTATTCAATCGCTTGTGTGAACACACAGAAGCCTTGCGAATATCATGCATGTGCGTAAACGATGCCAAATGACGCGTGGCGCCAAAAACTCAGCCGTTCACCGCGAGTGTTTGCTGGAATTGCAGTTCAGGTGCGTTCGCACTCATCCCGTGACGAGCGGCCCCCCGCGTCGTCGCCGGCGACAAGTCAGCTAAAAGCGCAGCGTGTTGCACCCCCCTACCCCACGCCCCCCACCGCGCCCGCAACCCCTAGCCCATCCCTCCTCCAAGGTGCCGTCTGCCCGAACAGTCTGCTTTAATTATCCGCGCTCGTCTGGTCCTGCTGCTGGCCATCGGGCTGCTGGGTAGTGGAGAGGGAGGGGGGTGATTTACAGCAGGTATAAATCACCTGGTTGCCGCTTTTTTCCGCGCCGGCATGAGTGCGGCCTCCCAGGCTCCCCCCTCGGCCCCCCCCACCCCACCCACAGCATCTTCATCTCTGCCTCTGAGACATCACGGAAAATTATCCTCAGCTGCGGAAATTAACCCAGTAAATGGAGCCGTAACGCCGCGGCTGACGTTTACGACCTCATGGTCGCGGCGCATCCGTCGCTTTGAAAGGTTAGTTTTGTCTAGCATGATCGTTGCTGGCATCTGCCTTTGAAATTACTAGCCTGATTCACTAGCTCCTTCTTGTCAGTCATCAGACTCTAATTAGTTGAATTAAGAGATGCTGTGCCTTCGCACAAAGTACCAGGAAGTCAGTGTGGCCTGGACGAATGCCCAGGACATGGACTCATGCTGCCATCTCTTTTGAACATTTGATGTTCGTCCTCTTTCCAGGCCACTTTCCCTCTTCCTTATACTCTCTTCCATCTTTCATCTGGGGCACTGTTCCCCACCTCCTTCCCCTTGCTCAGCATCATTTTGAATGAGAACAAATGTTAAATGTCAACTGTTTTCCATCGCATGTTCGTTACACAGTTCAGTCTCAGACCATGCATTTCAGTTAGCTAGGAGGGTACTTTTCACTGTCGGAGGTATCATGATTTAAGTTTGATCCATTGCTTTCTGCAGCCGACCAGACAAGGCCAAACAAAAACAAAAGGATTAAAAATGAATGCCGACCATTCAGATCATCCATCACGTATGGGAGCAATTCCCGAAGGCGTGCTTCTGCATGTAGTTCATCGCCTCTTTAGAAACCCTTGCAGAATGGAACTGACAGGTATCTCACCGATAAAATGAGACGTAATGCCATTCTATTAGCTCCCTGACTGATCTCCGGACTGTTTGAAGGGTACAGGAAAGAGACCCAAGGGAAATTAAACTGTGTTCGTAAAACCCCTAGTACATACATTATCAATATTCTGAGAGGTTACACACATGATGATTTTCCTGTTTAATTATCTTAGCATGAAGGTATTCTGAATCCAATATTTTAGATGCATATTTCTCAAATTCTTTTTTTTTTTTCAATTTTAAGAAATCTCAAGAGAAAAGAATATCACCTAACCAAAATAAATCTCATTCCACATTGACCATATCGCCATATTTCTTTTAGACATTAGACAAATATTTAACCAAACTGTCACTATATGGCCTGCTGTCCCATATGATGAATGGACTCTATGAAGGTGAACCCCTGACTTATCTACAATAAAGTATTTTACTACGATCATCACCTCTCCAGAGAAAAGACTACGTCCAGCTTTCGTCTTCGTACGCCTTCAGCATTTCATTTCCTCATTTTCATTTCACTTACTTAATAACGTAATGATCACGGAACGGCTTGAATGAATGGATCAGGGGCATTACAGGAATGTAAATCGTGCCGGCCTACGGCACCGTTTCAAATTCCCCTCATGGCATTTGTCTTTTTTATCTCTCTTCCCTGCCTGCACCGAACATAATGGAGAGTCAGAGGACCTGGCTCTCTGGGGACGAGAACAAAAAAAAAAACAAAAAAAAAACAGCTTTCAAAAAAAATGATTTACAAAAGAAAAAAATAATTCGCTGAATGGCTTATTCATGCAGAGCGTCGAGTTATTCACACACAGCACTTGGCTCATGCGCTCATCTCGCAAAAAGGGGTCTGCTGCTGACGCCAACCTAGGTCTGTCATTGGCTCTTCGCGCAGGCTCAGATTTGATTCAGAAGCATTCACTGGCACATGATCGATAACAACCTTACGAGATCACAGAACCGTGATCGCTATGAATGCGATCCTTTTCCCCATTGCTTGCCCAACACAACAACCCTTTTCTGCCGGATACGTGCAATTCCCGTTCAGTGCTAGAGAAGGAAATTCAGAAAATGACATGCGTTTTTCACTATTTTGGAATCAACAATTAAATTCCCAGTGAGCAAAAGCCATAATCTAGATGTCTAGAGGGGTGGAAATCTAGGTTGGGAGATGTTTTGCCTGGCTGCAGCCTAGCCAGTGCACCACAACTCCCAATTTCCCCATTGGCTATAATGAAGAAACTCCTGACTTTTTCTATCATAATAAGGGGTCTATAGTCATATGTTCGACCCAGTTATACCCAAAATACATATAAGAATAAAAATCAATGCATGATTACACAATTCGATAAAAAAAGTTACAGTGGATTTGTTTTACTCGTCGTAATTCAACAACGTTTCTTATATAATTTCTTTTGATGCAGTTACACCAAGTACATGAGTTAAATTTCCATGAAGCTACCCTGTCATGTGAGATCAGGGCTTGATTTGAGCGAACCTGAAACAAACCGATTTTGCCAGGAGCCTGTACAGTAACTGGTTGCCGACATGCAACCTATAGTTACAGTATTGTAAGTGCATTACGCTCAATCACAAAGGAGAGATGGATTCAGTCCAGTGGATTGACATAACCTTGGATTGTAACATTCACAGAGCTTTAAGAATACCTTCTGGTTAACTTGATATTTTCTCAAAAGAAAATAAACTGTGAAAACAAATTATGCTAAATATAGCCTACTATAACTAATGTTAGCTAACAGCAATATATCAATTTTGAGGTTTTAATTGCAACCATTTTATTAGCTATGTTTTGGTACCTCATTCAAAACCCACAGTTTGCATTGTAAACTACTACAATTGTAGTTTACTGTAGGTTACACTACTGTTTGTTTGGCTGCACTTGCTGAAATTGCACGCTGAGTAATATTAGCTGATAAATATTGTCTTTACATGTAATGTCAATAATAATATAAATAGCAAGACAATACCACAGCTTCTGCTCGGGTGTGTTGGCTGAAATGTTAACTGTTTTTAAAGTCACACAAAGAACACATCCAATAGTTGGCAGTTTGAAAAGAGAAGAATAAAACTGATATAGTGCATCAAGAAAGGTGGGCATTTCTCTTTAAGTGATGCTTTACACAGACATGTAATCCTCACTCATATGCCTCACTAAATCTGATATTTACTATACAAGCGAACAAGTGAGTTAGTTTCTCAGGAATCTGTGTGGCTCAAAATCCAGTAACCTCAGAAGAGGATACATTGCTCTTCTATTGAGAAATATATGACAGACTGTTCTGAAAGGTGGTGGAAAATGAGAAAAAAAAAATGTGCTTAACCAAATAAATAATCCCTCTGAACATGAAAAGCACCAAATTAAGACAAATTAACAGCTTGTTAAAATGATGGTATTTGAATTGTGATGATGGAATGAAAACCAGCATATATAGTGGTCCCCCAGGACTCTGCTTGAGAACCACTGCTTTATACAACATCCATTAGCTGTGTTCCCCTTCATTGCATAACAGCCATTGCATTCCATCAGATTTCAACACGTTTTGAAATCCTCTGCATAGCCTTTCTTTCATCCTATTCTAAGATTTAAAAACAATCAACAACATTGATTTAGATATAGCATTGATTTCAGAGCCTCATTCAATACTGTTGTACATCTGGAAGACTACAGCCAATAGCGTAATCTCTCTTCAACTATAAAAATATCCAGAATGACATGCTATGTACGCTGTGTAAAACCTCATGACAATACATTATTCAATGTATGATAACACTGAAAATTGCATGGCTTGAACCACATAATCGTCACTTGCGGCTATATCTTTCCATTGAGATGAAGTCTGGAGCCGTTCAGCAAAAAAAACAGCAAATTTGTGATCAGTTGTCCATTGATCACTGTCTTATGGAACAATTAATTTGTGCCCAGCTGTTAGCTTAATTTTAAATATATTAAAATGAACACATTCATTTTAATGAATGTCACATGGAATACAATACCAGGCAAGCCTGTTTTGTTTCATTTTGAGATGGCTATCTAGCTTGTTATCTTTGGACAGTCCACCACCACCCAGTGAGAAAAAGCCAGAATGCAGATGTCTGGAGGGGTATACATATAGAATGAGAGATGTTTTGACATAAACAGGCTAGGTTAACCCCTGATATAACTCAGGGTATCTGGATATATCTTGGCAATTTCCGAGTTGGCCAGAAAACATTCAATTTCATCCAAATGTAGCCAGGTTTTCACTTGAATGGCTGGATGGAATACCAAAGCCCATCACCTATTAGTGGTGGAAATTATGAACCACTACGAATCATTTGGCTGATTTGAATCAGTTTGTTCAGTTCAGTACAAAGATCCTCGTCACTGACTAAGTGATTCATTCACTGACGGGGTCATTTGAGCATCCGCATTAATATTCCAACAGCACGTTCGGTTCACTCGTAGCTCAGTGTCATTCGTCAGTGTATGTGCAAAAATCCCAGTCATAAGCACTAATAATGAAAGAATCTTTCAAACATTTTGTACTTTTCCTTGTAAAATAAAAAATAAAAAATATATGGTTTCACAACCATAACAGGGCAGACTTTAGGCTAATTTTTTATTTTATTTTATTTTATTGTGTGTATTCATAGTCATAGTCACACAGAATAGATCGTAAATTTGATTGGAAATGCTTAAACAGTTTCACTTTGGGTACGTTGGATGAAGATTGGTATTGGTATAAGTATAGTTCCAATAATTTTATAAAGATTTGTTCAAAACTATTCGTTCGTTCACATACTGCCCAACACTGTTACCTAGCTAACTAACTCTTTCCTCTCCATACCCACATAGGTTAGCTCAGTAGAGACATCAGAGACCTCTCTGATGACTGACTCCTCTGTGGATGATACTACTGCAGTTAGCAAAATAAGCGCACATGCCATTGCTAATTGAATTTAAACTAACCTTCTAAAAACTCAAATTCTGTGGTTTCTCAGTGTAACAACCAGGATTTTCACCACACACCAGAAACACGGTTATATGAATTCATTCTGATAGACAGCATGAGCGACTGATGACAGCGTAGACACAAAATGGCAGTGAAGGGGAGAAGGTGTTATGTGTGAAAATGCCTGTTTTTTTTGCTGACATATATTTAGCCGGATGAAAGCATGATGTCTAGGTTAGGTCTATAGGTTCAACAACTTTCTTACAGGAAAACTACAAACAGCATGATTATTCACCAGAATTTGAAACAATGCTAGCACACTGCTTGGCATTAATAGGGGTCTAGTTCCACACAACTGTATTCATCAAGTCTTTTATTTTTGATCAGAAAACCTAATTTAAAAGGATGTCATAATATGTTGTTGTTTAACAAACTCGTATACTATAATAAACTCCAAGGATACTATGATCAGTCATGCTATGTTGCACATTATGCCTTAATTGGTATGTCATAATATTTGCTTGAGTTACATGTTCTAGATCACTGGAGTAGTCATACACATTGAGTGTCTTGGATGCTGTACATGTCAATACATAGAAAATAACAACTTTGTTTTTTTTTTTTTTTTTTCTTTTTCTTTTAATGGTGTGTATATAAAATACAATATCAAATTATGAATGTTTCCTTTTAAATGATAAAAAAGGAAGAAGAATCATATAACGAAGGACATCATCCCTTCAACAGATCTTTGAGATTGTTTAAATAACAGACAAAGGCCTTGGTTTTGACACTAAATACAGGTTGCACTAATTATTCTGAAAGTAATACCAAATATACCAAATTATGATTATTATTTTTTTGAGTTCCTCTTGACTGACAGCCACTTCTGAATGACAGCTGAAAGCTATTCTTGTGTTCCTAAATGAAATGTCTTCCATCTTGGTGTACTGTATATAGTTAATTACATAATTGAGGGCAGGGTCACTGGTGCGGACCAAAAAAAAAATGGATACACATCCATAGTCCTCCAGACACAGAATGGCCACCCCTGCCCTATACAGACAGTTATCTGGACACTCCTCCATGCTTCTATCACCATGATTCATGCATGATTTTTGTTTTAGACGCACACACAGAACAAAGTGAACCAATGACAGCCTTATCGCTGCCGACATTTAAAATCCTTTAGCGATCTGCAAATAAGTAACTTGGTAGGCTGTGACGAAGCAAAACGAAATAACAAAAATGAAAAAAAAAAAAAAAAATCATCAGTGGTACTAGTTTTACGTTTTCAGTTCAATGTCATCAATTCAGAGATTCAGACACAAACTTTTTGCATCATTTTATCACACAACAATCATTTCGTCACAAATGTTCTACTGTGCAAACAGTCCGTGACAAGGCAAATATGACAGATATCCCATCACATGACAAATAGACTACCGGCAACATTCTGTCACAGAGTAAATGCTCACAAACATTCTGTCTGACTGCAAACTCCGCCAACATTTTATTGCACTCCAAGCACAGTAAATAATAATTCTGTTAAGATGAAGGTCTCATCTTCACAAAAAAATTAGCTTTTTATTTTAATGAAATAGATAATAAGTTTTATATTTTCTTGACTGCTACAGCATACTTGCATGAATTCAGTTATATCTAAAATGCAAGAAATGTTTGTGTATTTCAAAAAAGTGTGATGTATTTGTATCCTGAGAGCTTAAATTCACAATGAAATTTTATTTTTTAAAGAACATTATTAAATCTGTATTTTATGGAGGCACAAAAGAAAATATGTAAATGAAATTTTATATCCATGGCTATTCCAAACGGTCGGCTTTGTGCAGCAGAAATACCCTGCCTTGAAGCTTACTCAAATTATTTAATTTCAAAATAATGTCATTTGAGAGACTGTGTGGATATTTGCATTGCTGATTTAACAAATTAGCATTTCTGAACAGGTTCATTGACTGATGAACAAGTTAAATTGTTTTGGCATGACAAGCCGCTCCCCAAAAATGAATTCCTGGTTACGCTAGTGGACACCGGCACGGCTTCACCTGAAAGTAAGGAAATCATGTGAAGCTGTTTCTTTTTTAATAAATGTTGTTACTGTGCTATTACCTGTCTTCTCATAACCTTTTTAGTGTACAAAATGACAGCCAACATATATTCATAACACAATGAAAAACATCTCAATCACTGAGAACACCAGGATGGGTAGAGGTAATGCTTGGTATTTATCTTTTCTGTCTGCCGTTTTTCCGTGCTTTCTCCTTTCACTCCTTGATTTTCTCCTTTTTCTTTTTTGAATGTCCCCCAAGGCAGTGTGGCACAATCGGAAATGTCAGACAGAAATATGAACTATGGCTTTTGCTATCATTACAAATATGAGGAATATTTTGTGGATTTCTGAACGTGGCAAAAGTTAGGGAATTTTTAGCTTCAAAGACATGCTCTTCTCATAAAAACTGCTTTCAGTCACAAAAAGAACAAACAACTCCGGCTTTCAGTGAATGTCAGTGAATATGCAGTGCGCTGAAAATATCAGCGAATCTAATAATATTACATTCCCCTGCTTGCGTACCTGCATATCTGTTAGGGATGTTATGCAACTGCGTGGGCGAACAAGTTGACAAGCAACTGTCAAGCAGTGTCATTTCGAGATGAGGATCGGGATCAGACAGAAGACCAGAGAAATGAGCCAATGAGCCCCCATCAGTGTGTGCCGAGAAAAGCGGGGAACAGAAACACGCTTCTCTATGATGATCCCCATGGCCGAATAATATGAATGTCACATTTGTGCCTTCTCCTGGTAGTGCTCCTCAGTGACCGTTTAAACTGCAATTAATAGACAAGACATCTGTATTGGGACACTGTTTCGAGCATCGTGCCACAAAGTGCACTGCCTGGAGTTACCAGAAGGTTGCATGTTGTGACTGGCACAGAGGCGGTCGAACGCAGTAATTACATTACGAGTACATTGTAACTAAAATGAATACAACTGAAAGTGTGAATGGTTTGATTTAGGAAGCAATTTTTGATTAGGGCCAGCTGGTGTTCCCATAATCTTGTGAATGCAGAGAGCTAGCAGCTGCAGCTCTGTGGTGTGATGTTTTGCAAAAAATATACCATGCAGTGAATTAATATGAGCCCCTGGTTCTCTCCAAATGAATACATTTACATCTATTAATTTCATAGGTTGTTACATCGACTTGCAAAATATTGCATACTGTACAGACCTGGTCTCCCTTAAAAAAGAGACATTTGTGTCCATGGATTTTATCTGGATAAATGAAGTCCAAATAAATGTAACGCTTTGCAGCTCGTCCTCAATTCCAAATCAGACTAGATTCCTTGGCTTGCCTTTGAGAGAATCTTGCACCATAGGAACGTTATCCACAATGCTGGAATTTTAATTTGGAACAATACACATGGAAGATTATGAGTAAGCAAGATGTTGGTTTCCTTGAGAAAACCAAACCAGCAAGCTCTTTAACAGACAGAGAGCTAGCATGACCAGACAAAAGCATATGAACACCACAGTGGACCAGTTGGACCCTCAACAGCCTTCAGCAAGCAACCAGAAAGATGGAGTACAAAAGACTTTAGAGAATAAGATAACTAGTGTTTTTGAGTATGATATGATCTGATCTGATAGCTATCTTCAAATAAATATCTTTCATAAATTAGTCATAAAACAATCATGCCATTGCATGCAAAACAATGTTACATAATCATATGCTTGTATAAAAACACTGCATATACATTTTATGTTACAATAGTGTAAGTGTGGCAGGATTAATTGCAAAATGCTATATGTGAGGTATAAAAAATGTGTCACAGCTATGTAGGTGTGATGGCTTTTGTTTTGTAATTCAGAAGCTTTCACCGGAAATGAAATCCCTCTGGGCGTCAGGTACCTGTGGGCCGGGGAGGTGCGAGCATCCATTTTCACGGAGAGTCACTCAGCCAAGGCGGACGGGGGATTTTCTTTGTGATAAAGGAAAGGCATCACACAATATTTATCTTCCCTTGAACTTCTTCAGAAGAAGCAACTGACGGAAAAGTTTACCTTCAAGGTTGAAGTGTATTCTAGATAGTCACACTGAAAATGCTGCATATGACTATACTGACTACACAATAAAATAATTTTTTTTTTCAGGATATGGATGTGGAATATGGCATTGGGATGTGATATTATATGGAGATCACAATGCATTTTTTCCACGATGGATGTCTTGCAAGTGTAATCCGACTAAATTTTCAGATGTGGACATCAGTTTTCAGAGGGTATTGGTTGCCTTCGCCATAAGCCACCGCATTGTGACTATTGAGACTGAAAGTAGATGCTCCCCTTGCACCACCCTTGAGTCTGTCATTGGTTTCAGCCATCCAAACAAATGGCACCTTCCTACAGAGGGGCTGGGTCAAAAGGAAAAAGGACTTCCTATAACTGGATTATTATGTATCTGAGTTCATTTTTCCATGAGGGCTACATCAGTTTAGCTGAGAACTGATTCATTAGGGGAAACAAACTGCAGACTCATTAGAACCAGCAGAGGTAATTTTGGTTTGCAGGGAGCTAATGAGTGAAGAGGTATTAAGTACTGCCTATGTCAGTTCAAGAACTTTTAAAAGTCTTCTGATTAAGTATTATCTTAAGTAATTGAGTAAGTATCATTATATTTTAATCCTGGTTAGACGAACTCTGATTAATTGTTATCATCTGTACTGACACATACTCATCTACTGGGAATTGAGTGTGGATTTTACACCCTGCTCACCATGGACCTCATTCACATGGCTGAGATATTAATGGGTGCTATGTTATACAGTGCTGTAAAAAAGTATTTTCCTAATTTCCACTATTATTGCATAGTTGTCACACTGAATAGTTTCAGATCTTCAGGCAAAATATATTAGACAAAGGAAAACCGAGTAAACACAAAAAACATTTTTTAAAAATAATATAAAAAGTTATCAAACACCCATATCGCTTATGTGAAAAAGTAATTCCCCTCTTAGTTATTCAATCAACCAATTACCCTAATTTAATTGATAATTATATTCAGCTGATTGAACACACCCAGGCTTGATTACAGGCTTTACTACATCTTATGAATCTAAATCTCGCTCATATTGATCCTTACCATCATAGATAATTAGTCAACGTTTCTACGAGCAGAATATGCCATGATCAAAGGGAATTCCAGAAGACATGAGGAAAAAAAGTATATCAGTCTAGAAAGGGTTACTAACCCATTTATAAGGCTCTGGTACTCCACCAAACCATAGTGAGAGCTATTATTTCTGAATGGAGAACATTTGGAACAGGGGTTAATCTTCCCTGTAGTGGCCAACCTAGCAACATTTCGCCTACAGCACAGTGACAACTCATTCAGGAAGTCAAAAACAAAGCCAGAAGAACATCCAAAGAACTGCGGGCCTTTCTAGCCTGAGGTAGGGTCAGTGTTCATGACTCCACAATAAGAAAGAGACTGGGAAAAAATGTGATTCATGGGAGAGTAGCAAGGCGGAAATCACCGCAAAGCAAGAGAAACATCAATGCTCATCTCACATGTACAAAAAAAGCACCTGGAAGATCTCCAAGTCTTTTGGGACAATGTTCTATGGAGTCAAGTGTGGACCTTTTTGGATGACACGTGTCCCATTATGTCTGGTATCATGCAAAAAACTAAATTTCACAGTAAGAACATCATACCAAAAGTCAAGCATGGCGGTTGTAGTGTGATGGCATGCAGATGCCTTGCTGCTTTGGGACCTGGTCAGCTTGCCATTGTTGAAGGAAGGAACCATGAATTCCACTCTGTGCTGGAAAATTCTTAAGGAGAATGTCTGGTTATCTGTCTGTGAGCTGAAGCGGAAGCGATATGACAGACTGATATGAAATTATAGGAAACATTTGTTTGCAGATATTGCTGTTAAAGGTGGTGCCACTAGTTATCAAGTTTAAAGGGGCAATTACTTTTTCACATGGATGATATGGGTTTTTGATAACTTTTTTCATTACATGAATGAAATAATGATTTTAAAAATGTGTTTTGTGTTTACTCAGGTTCCCTTTGTCTAATACTACATTTTGTCTAAAGATCTGAAACCATTCAGTGTGACAAATATGTAATCAGAGATTAAATCAGGAAGAGGCTAATACTTTTTCACGGCACTGTAAAACATAAATTGCACCTGTTGATGTCTAAACTATGAATTATAAGCTGTTATGTGCTTTAATAAAAAGTGAGTTGCTGTTGATATATTAAAACTACAACAAAAAAAACTTAAGTTTCAAACTAGTCTTTACTCAGATACACGCAGTTGGTGTACTTCAGGTAGAAGAAGTAGTTCTTCAGAAATTAAGCTCTGAGGATGTTCATGAGTAACCGTGGCATTATATTTTGAAAGAGATATTGCTTTTTAGTTTTTCGAATGCAAATGTTTGCCGCATTGAGCAACACAAAAATATGGGTCTATAGAGGTCCACTTAATCAAGGTGAACTGCATCTAGAAAACTTGTCAAATCTCAGCAAACTATTTGGATGGATACTGTAGATAGTACTCTGGGTAAGTGGAAACATTCTTTAATTAATATGTTTGTGAACTGCCCCTTTAATGTACTTAAATCAATAGCCTATTTAGGACTATGATTGTATTTATAAACATTTTACTGTGAATATGATGTCTGTAAAAACCTTTATTGACTTTACGTAAATAATAAAAGATTTTAAGTAGAAATGATTCCCCGTATAATCTCGGATTGGGCCTTTCTGTGTGGGCCAATGTTACGTGTCATGTGTTTTCATTTTTGTGGACTTCCCTGCCTTCACCTGCCATCATCTTCGTTGGCTGCGCCGCCTGTCAATCACCATCCACCAAGTCCCACCTTCACCAATCCCCACCCTCCGTGTCAATTCTGGATCAACCAATCAGAACCCGCCACCTCTGCTATATAAGCCTTGACTGCTTGCTATGATGGATGTCTGACTTTTTGCTCTGTGTTGTGTTAGTATTTGACTCTGTATGTTAATCACTCATTTGAACTTGTCTTGTTTTTGTGTACACTTCCAAGGCTTGGGACAGGTAAGACTGGGGGCTCCTGTACATATGCCCATAGGCTATGTTGTGTATAGATCCACTAGTCCTTAGGGGTGATTGCCAACCAATTGTTTTTTCAGTCTGCTAGTTAGAGTAGATAGGCTTTTTGTTTGTGTACTTGACACACTAGATTAAATTACTCTCTGGTTTAGCTAGCTTGTTTTTCTGTTCATTTGGCAACATCCAGCGTCCTTTGACCCTGGTAGTGTGTGTCTGGGTTGTTGTATGTCCTGTAGTAGTTTGTTGCACCTTTTGTTTTGTTCACACAGTAAAACACTCATGCACTGAGTTGCTGCTTTTGTCTGTGTTTGATTTATTGTTGTTACCATCATTTATACAGCATTAACATCTCCCGGCATTCTTAACATCTAGTTACATACCCCATGCACCCCTAGACCCATGGGGTCGTAACAGCCAAGTTTGCATGTTCTCCTTGTCTCATGCCCCTACCCCTTTCTGTTGGTCATGTCCAGCATGGGTGCCAGCAGTGCTCAGACTTGTTGTGAAGCTGGTTTTGTCCTTCACTGCTAACAGCATGCTATGAGAATGGGCACAGAACTACTCTGCTCGTGTAGGAGGTAGAATCTGCGGTCCTCCAAAGGTATTAAGAGCGTACTGACTCACCATGCCCTAACCATAACAATTACCAGAGGGTCATAAACTTGGGCTATTTATTTTCCAGCCCTCTTGAAACCACTAACACTGGGAAGGGGACGCCGCGAAATTGGTTCAATCAACTGGGTGATTAGCCGAATCAGGCAGTCAAGTGCATGGCTGGGGAACGAAAACCGGCGGACACAGCGGCGAACCCCGAGCCGGGGCTGAGTGCCCTCGCGCTGAAGTGCACTCCCACAGCGCGAATCACACCCGACGCGCCGCCGCCCGACCACCTCCCGCCCTCCGACCTCCTCAGGCCGCCTGATTAAATCAAAGAATTACCCGGCAGCCCGAGTGGCTAGACTTTTCTAATCTCTAGAATCTCCTGTCGCGGCACCGCCACCACTTCCCCTCCCGAAGTCTTTCCTAACGCAATTTCGGCTCTGCCGTGACCGTCCTTAAATGGAATTCTCAGGGACCTTTAATCGTTAGCCGCGCCATTAGCCTTTATTTTATGGGATTCTGGACCCCAGCTGGTCCAGTATTAGAAGGGAATGGAGCCAGGTGCCTAATCTTTCCCGGCAGACGATTTCATTAGTCAGGTGAATTGAATTGTTGGTATGTGGAACGGCAGTGGGTTTGTCTTTACTTCTTTATCACTGCGATTTAGGTTTGCATGCGGTGGGATTTTATTAGTGTCACGTAAGGGACATATAACTCAATGCAAGTCCCTTATTCAGATCATAAATAACATTTTAAACATAGTTAAATATTATGCTTCTGAGTAGGGTTGAAATACCAGAAGGACGATTGGAAATCCCTCTACAGTTATTGAGGGATCATTTACTTTTACTGCACAAAATATATTTATCGTGTCTGTACAAATTTTTATATATGCCCATACTGTAATTATATTACAATAAATATTGTTCCTACTGTAGCTACAACAGCACTGTACCAATGCACTACTCTAAAATGCACATGCAATACACAATTCACTTTACTAACATTCAACAGCACTGCACCTTACATATAGGATCAACACTTACAGTAAGAATAAACCACCTTGCAAGTTTTGTAATTAATACATAATAAACACATCACAAATGTCACCCTTATGTATTGTTCAATAACTGGATTGTACCTAGCATCACGTACATTTGATCACTGATACATGACTAAACATTTTTTTTTGTTCTTTCATGGATTAGGCTGATAAATTGTCGAGTTGTTTTTTTTTTTTTTCGTCGCAAACAAGTCTTCAAGATGTTTTCCAGGTCAAAGAGTGACCTTGACCTGGAAGCTGTGGCAGGACTGCTCCAATTTCAGAGTGATAAAAAAGAATGCAAGTGATGCACTGGCAGTCAGTAGAGAAGGGACAGAGAGTGGTTAGTTTGGGATCGAAAGATGCTCTGCATGATGTGAGATTGATCATGGGAGGGAGTCAATAACCACATGAAGGAGAGCTTGAGGACCAGGCAATGGGTGGAGTCTGTCCCTCTCCCCTGAGCTACTGGTTAATCTATATACATGGAGTGAAGAAATACCGGTTTTCATTAATATGATATTTCTGACAGAAATAATGCAAGTCTAATGCACAATTGATCACAGAAACACAAGAAATAATGTTAAAAAGCAATTTGCATAAATTGCAGAAGAATGCAAACAGCCAGGCCCGGATTGACCACAATTCACCCACAAGTGGCCTGGAATTTAAAAAAAAAAAAATTTCTTCTACATTATAAAAATTTCATTGACAGAGAAAACCCTAGCACTTTGTTCTGGAGATTCATGCATTTCAAAGGGTTCAGATAAATCAATGACGAACAGCATTTCGTTGCACATTTCCATTATGCATGTGCATATTTAGTATAGCTCTGTGAAGACATAGTTTCCTTGGGAATTTGCTAACTGTCCATGTGCTGCCACAGGGATTTCTCAAAAATGTATTGCGATCAATTCATACGCAGTAAAACGTTTGTTGTTCAATGAACTCAGAGTACATATGGTCCCTATTGGACCCACATGTACTCTGTCAGAGTTGAATTAACACTGGACATTTTACTGTGAAGCGCTCTCGTGTCACGCCCCATCCAGCCATAGGTGTGCCCTGCCGCACCCAAGCTTGCATGGTGTTACATCATAATAAAAGAACACATTGAAATCCACAGAGAGCAGTGGAAAGTAGAGGAGAAATAGACGGAGGTGCCCTACAGGCTGGTGGTTGTGAGTCTCAGAACACCCCCAGGGCTGGCTGCCATGCTTAGTCCTCTATGTGGAACATGCAAAACTTACGTATGTTCATATCGCACTTTATTTTTACATGGCAAATTACAGTCTGTACCAAACCACGTTGGAAACCTTGCGGGGACCTGATCCTGATGTGTATCAGCATTTACAGGTATAAGGCACAAACATGATACCTGCACTCATCTCCTGTCCATTATGTGGGGACATGCTCATTTGCAATAGGAGTCCTAAGGTCCCAATCTCCAAATAATTCATATACAATTTGATTTACGATATCAGCTGGGTACCGGACCTACAAACTACTGCTGTTAGGTTAGACACAATACCCACAATGCTGCTTATCAGTTAGCTGTCATAGAACTCTTTAGAGCTCTAGATCAAGGCTTGCATTTCAGAGTAAGCATCCTTAGTACAGCCAGATGTGATTCTCGCAGTTAGAAGACTCAGCATCTCTTGTTCAAGCTGTCATACTGTGCGTGTGTGAGCTTGGCAGTGTGAAACAACCCTTAATGTGCAGAGGTACTGTAAATCAAAAATATTGTAGTCTACAGCAATGGTGTGTATACACATGGAAATTAAAATGTGGTTTTATTGTCATGACATAGAAAGGAACACGTTTCCAGTACAAATATAACTGTGTTAGGCCTCTTTGGTATGCATTGACTAAACCAATGGCTTGATAAGCTTTGAATTATAACAGGTGCTGACAAATGTGGGAAAAACAGCTCAGTATTTCCGTGCTCTAACTACACTAAACATTATATAAACCTTTTGTCTCTGCCTGAGAACTTCAGAATTATTATGAACATGGCTATAAATACACAATGTACATTTAAATTCATATCATACCTCTCTCCCATCACACAGCAGCTAGCTCCCTGCACCTAAGGCACCTCAATTTTCAATTCTGGAGGAGGGAACATAAAGGTCTGCAGATGGAGCAAGTGAGCGGTAAATGTCACGTATGCACTAGCATTCTTATTGTACACCTTCGGATTTGAATATTCGGAAAACAGGATTCTGAAAATAAAGATATTTTTTCTGAGACTGTGGCAGAGAATACCAATGCAGTATGGTTGTGCCTCAGTGATGAATAGTCAAACCTAATTTGCTCCGAGGATCATTAGCTTGAGGCCTCAGGGCGGTTCATTTAGTCACAACTAGAAGCTGGAATGAAACTTAAACAGTAAGCCTACACAGTACACATGGCTTACATTTTAAAAACGTGCCTGTACACTATCGATTTATACAGCTCAATATTTACTGAAGCAATTCTGGTAAAATGCCTTGTGTAAGTGTACACATGGAATGTCTCAACTAGGAACTCAAACTGCAATCTGAAGAGCTACAAGCAACATTTCCTAACCACCATTTCCTAATCCTCAACATTCCTGATATAAATGCAGGGTTTTTCCTGCATTGAAATGTCTGACCTAAGCCTTTTTTCAAGCAGACTTTCAAGCAGAGAAATCACGCAAAGAAAATAACATCTGTAGAACAATTATAAATGGTCAGTGCAGCATTTGTTGGTTCAATCTGGTTGTGAATGATACTGCATTTCAAGTTTTTTTTTTTTTTTTTTAAGTTTTGCCTGCTTTCATGTTTACCTGCAACCATAGACATGCTAAATTAAAATTAAATTAACTTAGGCAGAATCCGCTTAATTGGCCTTTTGCCAAGCCCAACCCAAGTCCTGCTTTCCTTAGTTACTCTTGATAATTCCGTAAAGCATTCCCTTCAGAAATATAGTTTCCATAGAAAACTCACTGAGGACCCGTCTGTTACATTCACTTCTATTAGTACGTACTGAAATTGAACATAGACTACCTCCTTGTTAATCAAGCAACTCTCGGGTATGTTACAACGCACTGCACTGAATTCATTTCACAGTATTCTTTATAAAAACAGCTTTACTTTCCTGACTAACGGAAGCTACTGCATTCGACCAGTTGACACTGTATACATATAATGTTGACTATTAAAATAAGATTAAAATATATTTATTTATTTCTCTTTGTGCTCTCATCCTTTCATATCTTGTGTAAGCTACTTTTCTCCCAATACTAGTCATTATTCAGCAGGCCAGCCTAATGGTAATGATGCTGTGTAGACATAGTCAAGGTTGCCAGGTGCCTCGTTCATTCTCCAATCATTGAGGCAAAATGTCATATTTGAAGCTGTTTTCACAGATATAAGTCGGGCAACAATCAGTAATTGATGTTAAAATGTATATGTAAAGGGAATTTTTTTTTAAATTTATGTTAATAACATTGGCTATTAAATAACTAACAATGGCTATTTACAACATCCCTCCACCTCCATCCTCCAATTTTTTTTTATTTTTCCATGTTTCATTTTTTTATAGCCAACGGCTTAATGTATTGCGGTTACATTCTAAATGTAGCTAAATATAGGGAGGCAACACATTGAGTTGATAGTGGAAGCAAAGCCAGACCAGCCACAGTCGCTATCACGCAAAGTCACCACCTAAGCCCTATTTTGAGCCAAGAAAAGCCATGAAATAGGCCTTAATCCCTTTGATTTTGATTCAGGCAGGGAGTCTGAGGCAACACACTATTATCTTAATTAATCCTGTCAAGATTACTATTTAAACAAAGGTTTAAGGCTTCCATACTGTTCAGTGAGAGATTAACACCTTTCAATTTCCACACCTTCAGTCAGTACTCTTTTGTAGCACAGCGTAGAATGTGAATAATAGTCAGTTGCTTGTGGGAAGAATAGTGCTTCAGGACAACTGAAACTGTATGAAGAAAATGGGGAAACACTGAACATAAAAGAAAGACGGAGGAGAAATCATGACTGATGCAAATTTAAAGTACCGTAAATCCACCTAGCTTAAATGGTGGACTCAAGTTCGTTCAAGGTAAAAACCAAAAAGAGCCACTTCAGTACTTTTCAAAGTTATGAGATTTTTATTTACTTATTTATTTATTTATTTATTTATTTATCTTAATATGGAACTCAATATGGAGAGTGCAATAAGTCTTGAAAGCAGCACAAAGTTATACTGTAAATGAAGGATAGAACATGCAGCAGTACACTTGAATTGCAAATTTCCTCAAAGCTTACTGTGAAGAACTGGACATAAAATAGTCTTTCTCTACACTCTCAAATACCTATAGTTTCACGGGTTAAAGGCTGGGATCCATAAAGCTGGAATACCATCATACTCACTCGAGCCTTTGTGTGGAAGCTCACAGTGCAGCCCACTCACTGCGTGGTTCGCAAGCAACATGAAGCCAGAACAGCTCCAGCGCTGTGTGGGCGGCCAATCTATTTATGAGCTGGCAATGCGGACTTCACAACTTTATGCATACAGGGAACATTCATTCTCCTTTGCTTTCAAACAGCAAAGAATTTTGGCTTAGATGGGTAAACCAAGGGACAACCTAAAACACTGTTAACCATGGCAACATAAATGAAAAAGTAATAGGTGATCGACTGATCAATTAATCGATCTACAGGGAGATATGCATTTTTAAACTGCATTATGCGGAGGTCAACACTGTCCAAGCATTGCTGGTATCACAGAGCAAACCTTGATCTTAAAGGTGGTACAGTTCATGCGCTTTGACTGACAGAAGAATGCAGCACTCTTGCAGCAGGTTAATGGACCTGCGACTATAATTTGACTGTCCTGCAGCCAAATCTTTATAATGAACACCAGTACCCTGCTCATTCAATACCTCTCTCATCACGCTGTAGCATTGTTGTCGTTTTGACAGTATTTGCTCATTATGCCCTGATACTAATTATCATAATGCATTACTGTATGAATTATATCTCAAACAGTAAAGCCCTGGGCTCTGACCTACTTAATAGCATGTCTTGTAGGGGTCATGAGATTGCATCTGGCCACAGAGTCAATAGATACCTAGAAATGGATTGGCAGTCGTGTCCATCGTGGAATGTCAATCATTCAGAGGGATCGAAGATCCTAAATTGAGGACTTGGAAATTTGGCAGGACTCTAATCAGCCCGCTTGTTGAAAGGAAAGGGGGCTGGTTGTACCACCTGATCTACTGCTCAAATGGCCCTGTTTAAGATAATGAATTGAAAAAAGGGATACAGACACCAAATCCGCTAAAGTCTGGAACTGGGCACCCCCTGATGTAAGATTACAGTGACTGTGGATGAGCCTGCATTGTGTACTCCTAATTTTTTTGATCCCTGTGCCCAATTAACAATGCATGTAGTGAGTTTTAACAGTCTGTCCAATTAGTCATGAGAAAGAATTTTAATGGCCATCTCTGTCAATAATAAAAACTGTGTGCTAATCATCCCGATTACTAGGTCACCTCCATTAGATTTCTTTTGAATGAACACCTCCATTATGTTTAAATATGAATTATGTTTTTACTGAGTACCCCATTTAACCTGAACCTGAACCTGTTGCTTCTTGCCATTATCCCTAAATCAACTGAATGTAATGCACATCCACGTTAGCCACAATTCAGTCTGTTCTTTTATTATCTGTGTGATCTCTCAGCTCTGCTTGATCAGGCTAATGGGTGACTGCAGTGTTCTGTAGCCATGATAGCTTCTCAGAGGAGCCCCTCAGAGACAGCTGGGCTATTTCCAGGCAGTCTATATATATATGGCTCCCACCACAATACGGAGGAGCAATGGAGCTGGTTCGCATGCAAAAGCAGGCCATGAAAATTGGGGTATAGCGGAGTTATTTTCGGAACCTCCCTCCCACCCAGGGAAGGTTATTTTTGTCCTCCTCTGTGGCTGTAACAGTTCCTGTCCTTTTCTATCTTTTTCCTGGTTTTGGTGTAGGGTCCCCTCGCACCAAAGTATTCAGAATTTCAGAGTTCACTGCATAATCGTCGAATCAGATCAGTCCATCATTGTGTGACCAATGGGAGAGGCCGATCTGTCCTTTAACGGCCACTGAGAGCAGCCATGGCCACCAAGAGCTGCATCTACAGATTCACAGGAAGTCACGTTCACTCAAATGTGTCTGTTTCAAAGCTCAGCCAAAATGAGTGACGTGACGATTAAACTGTCCCATAGCGTGCATATAGATCAAAATTAATTTTATATCATAAAATCCACACTACGTGAGGTAATCCAGCCATGTATATATTTAAAAGAAACAGGGATGTTTAAAAATGACTTCTTTTTTTCTTATTTTTGTAGTCTGTGATCTCATCCACTAGCTGGGAGACAAGTGTGTAACACCCTCAAATGCCGCACTTATGGTGATCTATTTGCTGCAGGCAGCGAACCTTAGAGCTGAAATCCGTTTGCGAGTTCCAAAAAAAAACACCTAGGTAGGTCATGTGTGAATTAGCAACTGGGTCACAGTTTTGTCATCCGGTCCCAGCGCGATTCCAAATTCACGCCTACCAAGTATTACATTACTTACTCTGTGAGAAGACGGAGACTACCCGGAGTAGCAGCAGACGCGGTAGACTGCAGTGAGTCGCGAGCTGGATGGCTGGCTGGAATCTGCTCGCTTAATTGCTGATTTAATTGTTCTGCGAGAGCCAAACGACCGCGTGGCAACTGAAGCAGCTGTCGCCAGCGCCCCGGTCCCCAGCCGAGACAGAAACTCTGTCCTAAGAAGCCGTACAGATGTGACACAATTAGCACTCTGTTTACCGCTAGAAGGGAAATCTAATTCTTTCTCAAACTGAATGGCTGTGAGCGCTGGGTTTGTGCTTATTGGTTAACAAATGGGTCAAAGTCATTATGTAACAGCGGTCTCAAACATGGAACAGAACCGACCGGTGACACTGCCTGTGCTAGCCCTGCTACTCTGTTAGAAAATGAACATTTTTGAACATGCTGAACTTTTCTTTCCCAGTAAGGACAAAGTGTTTGATCCAGGATTCATTCAATTGGCCTCCTAATATTTTTTAGAGGGTCGTTGTGAAATATCAGGGGGTCAGTATAAAATAATTTAAATAAATAAATAATAATTTGTCTGAATGCAAATCCCTCTACAATTTGTCAATCTAATCCGATCAGCCACAACATTAAAACCACCTACCTAATATTGCGTGGGTCCCCCTTGTGCCGCCAAAACACCTCTGACCCGTCGCGGCATGGACTCCACCTCTGAAGGTGGCCTCTGATATATTTGGATTTTTGCATTTGTATCTACTGTATATTTGTATCTGATATTTTGCATCTACTGTAAATTTGTATCTGATTGTGTTACTTATTGTTGTCTTTGATGCTGCAACAATGCAAATTTCCCCCGAGGATCAATAAAGTACACTACTATGACTACTTATTACATTATTGGTTTTTATTACATAAAAAATTTGAAATGGATTACATTATTGTGAGTTATAACACTATTGGTAGTTTATTACATTATTAGTTGCTACAGGGCTATAAAAAGCTAAGATATTGTTAGAGGGTGAATTATTTACACATGATTTTAAAAACTCTTGACGGGTCAGAGTTGTTTTGGCGGCACGAGGGGGGCCTATACAATATTCGGCAGGTGGTTCTCATGTTGTGGCTGATCGGTATATGCCAGCTATGTGCAGCACATCCTCACAAAGTCTCAACCAAAGCACTCCAGTGTTCTGGGGCGCAGTGCCAATATTATTTATGTTGACACCACGCCCCACAAACGCCAGCCATCACATACCCGAGGTGGTCACGGGTGAGCTGCACGTTCAAGTCCAGCAGCAGCATGAGAAGCTGACATCTCACGCCATTGTCGTATGTCCACGGCCTTGTATCTGTCCTCAAAAGTAGCCTTTAACCTTAGATTCCATTAAAATCTCTCAAATGGTGCCGCCATCCAGTGCATCGTCCGCAAAATCATTGGAAGCCATTATCTTCAAATATGGGTAGCATTGTCTCTTTGAGACAAGCCCTAGCTAGCTAGTTTGCTAACTAATAATGTACACAGTTGGAACAGTGTTTGCCTGCCTCTTTCTCTGCAAATTTGGCCCAGTATGGGAAGTCAGGGAGATGTATCTCCAAATTAAAATGACCTGCCTATTGTAGTCATTCAAAGGAGCAAGGGTAGACATGTATGTCATTATATCTTCCAAATTCGCTCTTGCCACTGCCACTATTTCTGTGCAGAGTCTGCTTTGGACAGCCACTAAGATAGACTTAATCCATTATGCCTTGATCTGTTAAATGAAGTTATGTTGTTATGTGGTGGAGTTTCCCTTTAAGCAGTCTTACACAGTCATTGGAATTAAACTATTAGAATCTATCCAGAACAGAATACAAATAATCATTATGTAAAGCAACAAGAGCAGTAGCAAAGAGATTTATATACAAATAAATAGCTGTATATTTTAAATTAAAATAATGCAACAGATCTCTACACATATCCCTACGCAGTGGTCGCACACCTCCAAAAATATTCACACCCTTGATAAAGACAAACTAAATTACATTGTAAAATAAACAATTCAGCTACTGAGCTATATTTTAATTATCGGAATCTTTATTAAGAGTGTGCATTGCACTGTGAACCAGGTGAGGTACGCTATATATGTAATCAACTGATTTAATTGGACAATTAGGTGTTGTTGAATAATGAAACCCAGCACACCTGTCAGCTCTCCATGACCAGGGTGGAGGGTCCTGGGCCGCCATGAAAAGCATCCTTTCAATACACAGTAAAATGCCCAGTGTTAATTCAACTCTAACAGTGTTAATTCACATTCCAGAGTGGGAACAAATGTTATCTGTTAACAGCTGAATTAACACTGTTAGAGTTCAATGAACACTTGACATTTTACTGTGTACCTATAACCAGCTCAATTATTAACTCAACAGACTCACTTTTACTTTGAAGCATAAATAAATAAATAAAAATCCACACAGCAAAAAGCACAAAAACAACTAAAATGTCTCCTTAACCTTTTGCCCTATGATTGAAAGTAGAACACAGAAAGGTCCCATAATGCAACAGATATAATTGGTTTCCTGTTAATAGGCTTAGTGCCCGCCCCCAAATACTCAACCTTAGCATCGGTGGCACCAAGCTACCTCATACCTGTACTGAAAACCCATTAAGGAATAAGTTTATAAACAGAAATGAAACAGAACTCTTTTTTTTGAAAATGCGGATGGCAAAAGGACTGCAGGTCAATCTAAACCATCCGAGTCACATTCTGTTTGGTTTGCAATGTCCTGAGATGAATAATTAAACAATTCATAACTCAGGATGGTATGAGAGTGCATTGTGGACTCAGGTATGCACTGTAACTGCTACAGGCAGAACTGCAAGAGCTGAGCACACCTAAAGTCTTGCATAAGGAATCTAAATGCAATTATCTGTAAAGTCCAAACAAGAAAAATACAAACTGCATCTAAGCAAAACAAATGACTTTGTTTACCTAGTCTACTAACCATCAGAATGCCCTAATGAAAATGACTTCACTGAATATTCTTATGAGGTTGTTTTTTTTTTTTTTTTTTTTTTTGTGCTGGCTAACCACTAGTTTCTGCATAATGGAGTAAAGTAGCTTTGGGACACAAAGCAAGTATTTCTTAAAAAAAATACAATAAAGTATTATCTGATTGCACATTTCTATTTAAATTCTAAAGGTATTTCAAAATTTAAACGAATGCAGATAGCCCTTTATGAGGCAAGATGATGGGACTTGATAACCGCCCACTCTCGTCGTTTGACATGAACACAGACGGCGAATATCGCTCACCTGCGAATGATAAACCCCTATATAAGGGCACGCTGAGTCCTTCTCAAAATCACAGCCTCCATTCGCAATTGATCTGTCATATTCCGGCTCGATAATTAGCGCCCCGGTTTGTTTTCCAAGGCAGGCTCTAACTAGCGGACGCGCGCCGCGCAGCGCTACGCGCGAGGACGGTGACACGTCGGTTATCAAAAATGTCATTAGCTAGAGGTCAGGGGGAGGCCTCGGCTGCTTCGGGAATCAATCTCATTTCGCCCGCAGAGGTGATTAATGTTCCACCTGTAATGAATGCTACCGCGTGTCACATCTGCAGCATTGCCAAGGAGGACAGGTGTGCTGACATGGCAAACAGTTATTAGCACTTTCCTGCTTTCAAACCTGTCAAGATGCTACAAAAATCACTACGGTGCGATCACACACCAACTGTATTATTGGGTTCTTTCTTTCTTTCTTTCTTTCTTGCAATACTATCAACTGCTTTCGCTCCAATTTAACACACTGATTAGGCAGTCCATTTAGATGCAGGTAGGTCATAAATCGTACCTATTGTGGTTACCAAATATGTTCACTGCAAAAAGTCTGTTTTAACAAGTCTTTTTCATTTCTTGTAACAAGACTTAAACTCCAAATTAGTTTTTTTTTCCTCTCAAGTAGAAAATATAAGATTGTAAGTTTCTTTTTGCTTGTCAAGTGAAATTATCTTACCCCATTGGTAACTTGTGAAGTGCGTCAAACTGTTTCACCACATTGGGAGTCTTTTTGTATTATTTAGCAAAAGAATAATAATATTATGAATAATAATAATAATAATAATAATTATTATTATTATTATTATTATTATTGTTATTATTATTATTATAATATATATATATATATATATATATACATATATTTTATATATATATATATATATATATATATATATCAATTCTAAATATAAGACTAAAATACTTGTTAAGATTGGCTTTTTGTTTTTTTTGCAGTGTTGTGCACTGCTCTATAATTTCTGACTGCATTCCCTTGGTCATTACACATTCTGTACACATACACTGTAGTACCAGGCATGATCTCCAGATCTCTGCCTATTTGTCATAAAAGCTCTCAGTCACAGGTCACACTCAGCCTAGCCTCAGTCTCAGGCCACAAGCCTGAACTTTTAATTGGTGTGAAGCCTCTTCATTAGCTTACATTGAAAATACTGAGTATCCACACAGGCAAACATCCAGTTAATGTTAATTCAACATTTAACAGAAAACATTTGGTCCCACTCTGGAATGTTATCTGTTAACACTGGAGATTTTACCACGTGCCTCCTCTTTCTCACTAACTGAAAATTCCTCCAAATTTGCTGCCATGTAGCTTTTTAGCATGGTTCTCACTAAAGAAGATGAGTATTACTATTGCCAAGTGAATTCGACTCAGGTGTTGTGACTGGAATGCAGTTTGGTAGATTAAACTGCCAAATTCGCTTGGATCTGGTGATCTGCCATTTATTATCAATCATAGGAGATCAAGTGATGTATTAGAACACAGGCATATCAGTGAGTGACATACACCAAACAAACCAAAGGCATTCATAACAACATTGCAATGGGAAACACCAAGGACCTTTGTGGCTAACAAGCAACTGTATAATTGTTACACAGCATTTAATAGGAATGGGTGATGAAGTTCACCTAGTATGCAGTTGTCTAAAGGTAAGAATAATAGTTTCCGTTTTATGCAACCTCTTGCATTAAACCATAAAGCAATCTAGCTGCATTTTCTAAAACATGTTAGCATGTTAGCAAATCTGATCCAAGTCATATTGATTCTTGCTAATATTACAGGAATATTCTTGCATAGTTTTTGCCTACACAGATAGCACATTGTGTGGTCAGCATTCCGTGTATAAAATGGGATTGAGCGGCAATTCAATTGTTGTTTCTGTAATTTGCATGGCATATTGGTTTAATAAATGCTACAAGGAACAACTGTGGAGCTGGGTAATTCAGCTCAACCCTCCATTCCATTCCATTTCTCAGCAACAATGTTCTTGGTGGGACACTGACTACCAGTGTAACCGTTCTGAAATTACCACCCCTATCATGGTTAATAGTATAACCAGGCATTGCATGTGCAAGGATATAAACATGATTGACTAGTGAGGCTACACTCAGCCATACCCATCAGGTTGAGACAACCAATCCTGCTTATATATATATTTACCACAACATTGGCCAATCTAATATAGCAGATCTATTTCTCACAATTCCTAACAGAGCAAGCTAACATTTCTGTTGCCATAGTTAACATGCAACACCCACTATTGGCATCAAACACACATTCACATGTGCATGATTTCTCACAGTATTCATTCACTCTTTTTATGGGTACAGGACCCATGCACTGGAGTTTTATTTGCTCTTGGTACCTGCCCATGCACAATGTGACTGCAGCTAAACACAGTTTTGTGTTTTTTTTTTCTTCTTTTTTTTAATTTCACATGTGGTACATTTCTCAGGTGTGCTCTCTTGATATACACCTGGATCTAGGCTAGACAGCATTGTAGAGACACTCATCATTTGACTTTCAATTGCCTGTAACCTCAAGTTAATAAATTAACTGAAAAGGTAGGGACAGATTCCTGGAGTGTTTGAGCCTGGAGGTTCCTCTTCTGTAGGGGCCTCTCAACCCTTGTTCTGATGAGCTGAAGTGTTTGGCCAGACACTCAACAATCTGATTCAGCTAATCAGTACTTTGATTTAAGCAATTGAGATTCAGAGAGCTGCAAAGCCAGCTGGATTGTAGTCCCTCCAGGACTACAGATAAGTACCCTATATTTAGAATAGTCAGACTTTGATGATGGCCTACACATGCACTGCACGTCATAACCAAGATTATGGTAAGGATCTTCATATACGCCATAAAATGTGCAAACGTATGAGAATGGCAACAAAGACAAATAGCACATTCCATCTCCAGAACTGTTACATATAGCAGTGACTCCTATGCTGATTGCTGTAAAGGCAACACCAAAGACAAGGTAAAATAGCACAGTGTTATACAACTAGAGAGCATACTACACAGCTGCAAAGCCAAGAGAGTGTGGATCAGCAGTGCTTAACCTGTGCCTAATAAAGAGTTCTGTTTCCTGTTATGGAAATAACCTAATACCGGGTCAGATGACTCAAAGCGGCTGCCTACTGGCAGTTCTGAAATCAACCCTCTCTGCCAGTTTGAGTCGAGTTACATCAGCAATGTGTGGGAGTGCTTCAGCAATGCTGTAAAGGACTGTGCTAGCACCTGCTTGGCCAACACTGACTCCCATCAATGCGGATTATGCAACAAACTGTCCTGGTTAGGCGCTGCACCAAAATAAGCAGGTCATCTTGTTATAATGAAAGACATGGTCTATCAGCCATTTTAAAACCAAACCCATGATGCAGAAGCTTTTGCACTTTGGTTTGTTAATATCTGCAGTTTGAATACTTGACAGATATTGCCATTATAAATCCAGTACATACAACACAGGCTTCTGTTTACTGTATTTACTTTGCATACTGTTAACAGAGCGAGTTTGGCGTTGTACCTGTTACTGCACAGGCACAGCTCACATTCTTTAATATAAAACTGAGACTCAAAACTTGCATTTCAACGTGTTTGGCGTGTTGCATAACTTTGGCGGAAGAGACGTAGGAACATTCCATGCGTAGTCGCAACGTGCCGCTGAGCATATTTATCCGCATCTGACTTGCCGTTCCTCCACAAGCAGTGCGGAACTCTCCGTGGTTCTGAATGTAATAATAATGGCAATCGGCAGATGGCAGCATTATGTCCGTTTAACCTAACGCCTTGACAAGCTACTGTACTTCAAAAAGAGATTCATTCTCGGTGCTCATGTGGTTAATGCCAAAAGTCTTAGATAATATTATTTAAAGCGACAACTTATAAAAACACTAGGCACGATCTGGTGCCGCCATACACACTAACAACTAAACCAGGGCTAAAATGCCCACAAGATCCATTTATAAGGGTGACCTGCTAAGGCACTACGTGAGATTTTTGTCATACTGTCTCCGTGGTCTGATCCAAATGTACTTACCATATTCACTTCAGAGACCATGTCGATGCTGGCGATGTCTATGCTCATCCCGACGTCCACAGGGGCACCTTTAATTCAGGAACACAAGACGGGCTTTCATTTCCGTATGCATAATAAACTTCAGCGACTGTCACGACAGATTAATTATCTGCATGTTATGTGCACTGAACGTTGATTGTAAACTGTTAAGGCAATAGTCACTTGCAGAAACGAATACATATTCAACGATGAGAAGCATATTACCTCCAAAATCAGGCCTTAAGCGAATGTCATATCCTTTCAGCAATTTGTCCACGGTCTCCTTCACGTAGGACATGTTGCTTGGCTCGTTCGCGCTAAAAGGAAGAAACACAGATTTCACTCAGAATCTCACCAAACTGATGATCGGGCGACATAGGAGATCTTTTAAATCCACATGCTATCTTAAACGACCTCACCTTTGTGCACAGCAGACAACGGCGACCATCAAAGGAATACACAAAATCCCGGCACATCCTCGTTCTTGAACTGTCCACATTCCTAACTTTGATGAAAGAATTAGCTCGAGTGTGGATTCGGGAATGCAACTTAGTCCTGGGTGGCGAAATAATTCCGATAATGGCAACGCATGCGCGAAGCTTAATCAACATGAAAACACTGTTTTCTGGGAGACACTTTTTCTGCTTGAAAAACGTTGAAGAGGAAAAATCACATCAGGTTAAAACCACGTCTCACATTATTTCAGTGTCATTGTGATTAGGGCGGCCATTGAGTTTAAAGCGAATCAATAGGCTATGTTGCTCCGATCCTGTCCCTTTCGTCAAATTTGAAAATTTAACTACAGACATCTGTGATTTATATCAGATTTATATAAGACCAGTCCCCACGAGTCGGAACGCAAACGAGCATTCAGTAGCACCATTAAATTCTGGTTCTAGACAACCTTCATTCAGCAGTCCATGGGATGTGGTGGAAAGCAATCACGTTTTGGGAGAAGCCCGTTTCGCTGGTTTAGCTGAGAGCCGTTTCCTCCTTGGCTAGTTCTAATACCCGTACTTCCCTCTACAAAGTTAATGATAATTTTATTGTCCAGTCCAAAGGAAATAGTTTATATTAAAAACGGCAATGCGTAGAAACTGAAAAGCCGCTAGCAGTAAATCAAACGAACTCCAAACGAGCAGTTTACATGCGGCAATGCAGACCAGAGTGCACGAGAGCGAGAAATAGATAGAGAGGGAGGAGAGAGAGAGAGAGCGCGCGCGCTAGAGAATAAACACAATAATTATGAGTTTACGTTCTCAATCGAGCCTTGTTGAGCGAAACCGCCCCACTGCAAGGCATACATCTATACCAATGCTTAGTTACTCAGTGCCTACATTTGCCATCATTCTCAGGAAGCCAACAAGCGCATTGATTTGTTTGAGTAGGCACGGTAAATTAGGCTACAAGCGCAAGTTACTATCGTAACTTGGGAAAAAGCAACATGGGTCTAAGTCTTAGTCTATTAGCGGCCGCCTGTGACTGACCATAAGTTGTGAGGAATGTATGTATTTCCCTGTTTAAATCATTGCTTGCCAATAAACCAGTTCAATGCGCCAGTTGATCTGGAAAGCCTGCGAAACCGAAAAAACAATGACATGAGAAAAAATAAAACGAACAAAAAATGCAATATGAATGTAAAGAAACAAAACGGCCTGGTTCCTGGGTGGGAGTCATGGTGATAGTGTGAATAGAATACAGCTCGTACGGAAATATATCCGCAGATATCCGTAGATAGATACGAGAACCTGAAAATATTATGATATAGTGATCATAAGTGTTCAAGGACGGCTCTTCTGAAATAAAAAAAAAATGATATGATGCGTAATGTATAGCCAAAACAAACACATAGGCCTTTATATATGAATTATATACACTGGACACAGCTAGATTTAGATTACGTTGATTACTTTGTATTATAGATGGCATAATGTATATTACAACGTACTGATCATGTCTTGGCTGCCACTCAAATGAGTCCATAGTAGGCTGACTGTACAAGAGTTACGCAGACTCATAAGATGTCTTGTATTTAACACGACGTGGTACATACACCGATCAGCCACAACATTAAAACCACTTGCATTTTCCTGGTTTTTCTGATTTAATATTTTATTTTCTCTGTTTGTAATCAAACAATTTACGCGTGGTCAAAGCGCAGATTCAGATCTTTGTTAAAGGGTATTCTTATACATTTTGGTTTCACCATGTAGTAATTACAGCACTTTTTATACGTAGTCCGCCATTTCAGTGTTTTAGACAAATTAACATAATGTCAAATAAAAGAGTCATGTATTTGGTTGCATATCCTTTGCATGCCATGACTTCCTGATATCTGTCACCTATCAACATCATCAGAGTCTGGGTATCTTATTGTCAGGTTGTCCTACAAGCGATACAAAAACTATTTGCATTTGAATGGATCTCTATGGAAATTGGGTGGGTGGGGGGGGGCTACATTCAGCTGTAAATTATGCTGATACAGTATGGAACACATTTGTTGGCTAAATGGCTTTAAGTCATCAAGGGTCCAAGGTATCAAATGAGCCTCAAACCACCATGCTGCTGCCAGATATGCAGTAGATACTACAAGCATTGTTTCTCCTGAATATTTTTTCCATTGAGTTCAACAGGAAAATTAGTCAGAAAAAGGCAGAAAAATGCAGGTGGTTTTAATGTTGTGGCTGATCGGCGTATGTATGTATTTTGTTTGTTAAGTTGCTAGTGTTTCAGTGGCACTCAATATTAATGTAAACTCCCTCTATACGATAATATTTAATTTCACTTTACATGAATGTTATGAGCTAACTGAGAGGATGTGTCATGCCCTGGGATTGCAGCCAAGACCACAGATTCAGTTACTCTTGCTGAATTAAAAAAAATAAAAATGAATTGACCCTCTTGATACTCTTCGTTTAGGTGTCTGTACGAAATATGTTCCCTCTTTCAAATGAATCCTGCAACGAAGGTGGTCATATGCAGTATAAGGTAACATAAAAGATTAAATAAAGTAATGTTGTAATAAATCCCGATTGTCTGGAACAGCGGTTATACAATAGCATTTACAGTATAAGTAGTGTAGAGGTTAAAATATCAAATGATTCACATATCCTTAATTGCTTCAGTATGTATCCAGGTGTATAAATGGATCAAATGGATAATATGGCTAATAGATCTGCCTAGACAGAGGCACCTGCTAAGGAAATAATATAAAGGAAAAGTTGCTGCCTTGCACACAAGGCCAAGACTTGATGCATATGTGTACAAAGTGAACAAGGAAACAGTAGCCAAAACTAGAATGTGTCCAGCATGACAAACCAAAGGCTATAAAATCAAGGGTAGCATTGCAGTATAATGGGTAAGGAACCGGTCTTGTAACCTAAAGGTCACAGGTTTGATTCCTGGGTAGGACACTGCCATTGTACCTTGAGCGAGTTACTTAACCTGCATGCTTCAGTATATATCCAGCTGTATAAATGAATGCAATGTAAATGCTGTGTATGTTGCTCCGGATAAGAGCGTCTGCCAAATGCCTGTAATGTAGTGTCATTAAAACGAAATAAATAAATAAAAAGAAAAAGAAATTAAATAAAATAAAGAATGATGACATCACATAACAAAAATGCAAATAACCAAGAGATGGAGCCCTTCCTTTAAGACATTTCCTGGCTGCATGCAGGAATCTAAACCGGCAAACTGGCTCCACTTTTTGTTTCCTTTGATAGGCTGAGAGACTTGCATGTTCAAAGGCATAAGATGTGCAAAGGGACTGATTTAATCATTTGTAGTTACAGCACTGTGTAGGACAAAGTAATTACTGCCATTTAACAAGCATAATAAATTTGAACTTTTCTCATGTACCAAAAATACTTATGTCAGAAAGTATTTTCATGAATGAAATTACAGAAATCAGTGAGCACATTTTCTTGGACGTATCAAACACAAATCATGAGCCTTACAAGGCAGATTTACAAAAAGATTAGTAAATTAAAAAAAATAAAAATTGCTCAGTTTTAGTTTCAGATGGAACCACCTATTAATTTTGTAACAGTTTTCTTTATTTCACCAACTTGAATGGCTGATATAATATGTAAGCCTGATTGTTCACTCATGCTCAGAAGTCAATTCAGTCAGTCCACCAGCTGAGCTCTGCGGCCCATTGTGTCAGATAATTGCACATCTTGGGCATCTAGCTCAGGCAGTCTGCAGGTGTCAAGTTAACCAGAGGAGCCACTGTCATGCAATAACCCCAGGAATACCCTGCAGACTTGAACTCACCCACTCTAGGCCATACTATGAGCCATTGTTAGCACTTGGCATGCTGATGAAGTCATTCTGGATAATGAACAACATCACTATTTCAGTATATTATAGCTGGATATTCCACCAGAGAGCATAAATATTCATATTTCCGATTCAAATGAATGTTTTGTGATTTAAATGGAACTTTCCTTGTTCCACATTTTCACAAAGAACAACCCAAACAGCCATTTAAGAGTTGTGTGAAACATAATGGCTGCTTGCATTTAACATAAATTACTATGGTTCTCTGAAGGCAGTTGTTATTTATTTCCACAACCGGAGGTGAAATGAGACAATTCAGGTTTTATAGTGCACTTTGGTTGATGATTTCAGCTGTGCCCCTTCCTAAGTATTTATTCTAGAAGGAGAAATAAGGCAGGTGTTAATGGTAGAAGGAAAACATTTTCCCAAAACTAATGGCCTGAGCATATCTCCTTTCTTTCACCGTGAATGCATTATTCCGACGGCCCCTAAAATGCACACTTTACGGTGCTTGTGTCCATATCTTTGAAACCGAGCAGGTGGTGGTTGAGTCAGAGGGAACTTCCATTTGAAAAGAATGCATTGGTGTAATTCCACCCGTGCTGCAGATTTTGAATGCAGGTAATGAATGGTCTTTCTCTCTCAAAAAAATTTAAAAATAAATGAAAAAATGAGCTAACAAGTTTAAAGCTAAGATTTAATGAAGATGATCCTAAGATTTAATGTATTTGGCCTTTGAAGCCTGATTGTAACTCCTGAAATGGCTGATGGTTTAATAATGTCTTATGGCAGCAGGCAGGCTCTAATGATGCTGCAAGAGTAAAGACCGCACGTGCTAGCAATCCCCCATTACCTTTATACAGTGCCATCCTTATCCTAATGATAATCGAAATGTCAACACATTAGTGAAGAGATACACATACATCTTTCACTTGGGGGTAAATTAACCTTGCGCCATGTTATAGCCATTGTCAACGATTCATATACCCTTCTTGGCAATTTCACTGTGTATTTTGGTGATGGATATGCAATTCCAGTGAATTACCAGCCTACTCTCAAATAGCCCTCCGGCTTGTTGAATCACATGACAGGGTATATGGATGAGGTCTTTAACACCCCCCCCCCCCACACACACACACACACACACACACACACAGACCTTGTAAAAGAGCTCTAGAGCTGTAGAAAGGCAAGCAGCTGCCATTTTCATTTTTATGAGATATAGATCTGAGAAGACCCATGTTTTTGAATGGGGTAACTGTAACTCCAGCTGGTGTGGGTGTGATAAGGGTAGGCTTGTTTTTCCCTATGTAATCTGCTCCTACAGGGTTCTTATGGAGCTGGACCAGGGGCTGCTGGGACGGAGCGGTGAGGCAGAAACTGGGGAGGCCCAGCTGATGCTCACGAAGGGGGCACACTGCCGAAGATAAACCAAAGGCAGGCTGGCTCGCCCCTCCCAAAGCTCCCCCCAGTGCTCCTTGGCACCCTTTCCCTTCTTCCCCCTCCCTTCCCAGCAGCCCCCTTTTTCCCCGCCCCGCTCTGCCAGCTCCCCTCGCTTCCTGCCTGGCAGGGGACTGCCATCCTCATGGTTTACTGCACTGCGAGAGCTGTCACTTTTTCCAATAAGAAGAGCCCCAGCAGAGAACCGCTCAGTAACAGAGTCTGATAAAGACAGAAGCTTTCTGCTGCTCCGCAGCCATATTTAACACACTATTGGCGCCATGAAGTCTTTCTGACGCTTTCTGACTAATGCATTATTCGCATGCATGCTGTAATATCACATGCCAGAACAAGCCCCCTTTATTTCTAAATGGCACACGCTGAAATATTGCAGACACCCACAGTACACAGCGGGAGACAGGGTAAGATCTTACTAGCACACATGGTCCTGGGGGTGTGTACAATAAAGACTGAATAAAATACGTCTTCGTGGAACAGACTTGCATTGCGCATCAGCGGTTGGCTGAGAAACATCTCGGAACCGCACACGTTCCAGCAGTACTGTTTGAACACTTCTCAAATACTATTTTACAAATTTCTTTATTCATGGGTCTATGCCAGGTAGGAAATACTTCTGTACTAGTTTTTCCAGTTTCAATATGCGGGAGGAGGATTTTTACAAACACCCTTTACTGAGAATCGATCCAGTAATTAGATATATGTAACAGGTATTCCAAGTCAAGATGTGGAAAGGATGAAGAATTCTTTGATTTCTAAACATGTATGTGAAAAGCTATGTCCTCATGGAAGGTCACTGGCTTGTCATTGACCACCTTCTGATGTAACAACAAAATACATTTCTAAAGTGGTCAAACTATGAAAAGTAGGATTTAAAGTATTTTCTTTTATTTTTACAAAAATTCAAAGGGAAAATGAAATGGCTTTTCTTATAGTGTGTGTGTTTGTGTGTGTGTGTGTGTGTGGGGGGGGGGTCATTATTATAATTTTCAGTCCACAAGGAGAGATATTAATTCTATTTGGTTCAAGTCCCTAGGTCAAACAAGGCATGAGTTACAATAATTTTACTGTTTCAATTGACTGGAATAGTGTAACCATATAGCTAAATTCAGTCAAGTTTAGTTGGACATTAACAATGTGTTATTTCATAAAATGTATGAGGTGAATGGTCAAGGACAATCAATCATGTAATCATTCATTTTAATCTCATAATATGACTTATTTTTTGTCTTATAATAGCTGTAAACAGTTTTTAACGTTATATCCACTCTGTGATTTTGTATGTAGTGGACAGTATCTCTGGGAAATATAGGTGTTAATGTTGTACCTTTGTTCACCTGACCAGGGACTGGGGATGAAAATGAGCTGTTCAGCTATATCTCTGTATGTGATTTCAAGCTTGAAGCCAATGTTTTATTATACACGGTCTCTGTTAAATAAACTTTCAAGTTCATAATAATATAAAATATAATAGCACAGAATAATGGGAAAAAAAAAACATTGCAGAAAATCCAATGTGAACTATGAGACCATGAGGCAAGAGTACCACCACATACACAGCCGTACAAAGTTTGGTTGGTCTTGGACATATCAACTAGAAGTTATTTGAATTATTCTGGTCAAAGGGCAGAAATAATTACTTAAACAAATGGGTCACCTTTGGTATTTGGACTCTTTAAAACTAAAAAGCATGGAAATCAATAAATGCATTTAGGAATGATGTGTGATTGAGTGATTGATCCTTCTTTCTCTCAACACTATATAACACTTTTTATTTGTCATTTGTACCGTATTGTTTCAATTTCAGCCAATTAACCCGATAGTATAGTCTGTACAAGAGGGTTAAAAGTGGCAGGTACTGTATATGTTTAAGAATATATTTAAATATTTAGACATTTATTTAGATATTTAGATTTAGATTACTTTAACTGCAACTTTAAAAAGCAAATTACTGTTAAGTGTGTCATTGAAGGCGCAAACTAATTCTGCTCAATGGGAAACATATTGGTTATGCCTCTTCCTTCGGCTGAGTTTTGTACATCAGTGACTGTACAGTAGAATCATGGTGTTTCCATGCTAACAAAAAAAAGTGATGCAGCTGCTGACAACTCTCCAAGTTTTATTTTCGAAACTGCATACTGATCAACTCCCACAAAAATCCCCTCAAGCTGCTCTCTGCAGGTTAACCCGTGAGAACACTGTGTGAAGCTCTTTACAATGTCAAGATGGGTGCTGGTAGACTGTGCTCCCCCTCAAGCATTGACCCTAGATCAGTTTCAAATAAGAACTGAATGGAAGCAGAGTCAGCTCAGGTAGTTGTGGACCATTACTTTGGGGAATTATGTGTGCAAGAACTTTCAGGTGAGTTTCCCTCTCAACACTCTCACCATAACTACTAAAGTCAACTTGGTGTTGGTAAGGTTGTGAAATATTGGCACTAACAGATTCAGAGATGCTGGATCTTTGGGGAAAATCAAATCAAAGGATCAAAGAAGGTGATATGCCCAAGACATTTTTTTCTTTAGTTTCTATGACCTAGATTGCTTTTCAATTAAGAATATCCCCAGTGTCCTTCATTGCATTACAAGATTATTTTTGTGGGAATTGTAGTCCATTTAGCAGGATGTATGGGATGAAGCTAAAAAATACACAAATACAGTACAAAGCCTTGGTTAAATCCAAAGCATACAGGAGGCACTCTGTTGGCTTCATATTGGTTAAAAACTGTGGACAGTAAATCTTCTGCACATTGTTCTTTTCTAGAGGGTTCTATGAATTGCAGGCCATGTGTACCGTAGCTTTGAGTTTTTGTCTGTAAATGTGAGGGTATGTTACACAGAATGTTGTCACAAATAAAAAAATAAATAAAACATCTGTGCTATATCGCATCACTTATCCTCATACCCACAACCAGCCCTGCTGCTGCTGCAAAAAGAATACATTTTCCACTGAACTGTTAGATCAGACCATCAAAACATATAGATTTAACAGAAAATAACCTTGTACCTGTTCTCATTTGGGCAGTTTAATTTTTTAAATAATTTTTTTTGGTAAAATTCTGTGATAACCATGGGTCTCCATAGCTCACATTCTCTGATGCCTTCATCCTGGAACTTCAAAAAAAAAAAAAAAAAAAAAATGCTTGGAAATTGTATTGTCATTTACATAGTAAACCTTGGGAGCATTGCAGGAGTGCACAGGTGCTTCTTGTCTTTGACATTATTCCCTCTGCACCTTACACCTGTGCCATTGTGAATGCGTATACGCATTCAGTCTGGAATGGACATCTAGATCTAGTCACATCTCACTACCACATCCATGTGTCTCTATGGTATTTTAGGATATGGGAAGATACTGACCCTGGAGAAGATTCAGTTGGATATTAGACAATGAAAACAATGCAGATTCCTAGCCCATTTTCGGCTGGGTGGTGGACATGTAAGAATCTTGTACATCTGCACATATGAATTATTACTGCTGCAAGTTATCACGGGTGCTGATTTTCAAGAGACCATGGGCTCTGATGTTCCTTCCCTTAGCATTCAAATTTAATTTTCCCTTTTACCTTGTTACAGTCATAATCAGTGTCATAATCAATCTGAGTTCCCCCACCTATTTGTTCCTATTATTGATATTGGGGACAGCAGTGCCATGTAAGGAATAGTAATTTGGGAAATTAACCTTGTGGTAACAGGTTTCAATCCTGCATAAGCTACAGGCTCTGTACCTTTCAGACTAAAAGAGTACATATATAGCAAAAACTCAGCCTGAACCTCCAAAAACAAGCGAGGTAAATTTTCCCAGTGGGGAGAAAAACACTCAAACCGTGGTGAGAACAGACTCATGGAAAGCCAGCCTGCACTAACCTCTCTGACAGCTTAGAGCCAGCTGCTGATCATTGGTTCATCGGTCTCGAGTAATTAAATCTCTTTGAAACAGTAAGTTCTGTCATGCACTGAGTAATCTGCCAGGATTTCTCTAAAACCAGCCAGCTTTGCTAACTGTTAGCGTCCCATTTGTCATCCCCCAACCTGCTGAGGTAACACTGGAGCAAAGCTGTAACTCCCAGCTGCAACCGATGTAGCCTAGTTAGCTCATCGCTTCCCCTCTGTGATATAAGGCAGTAGAATTTTTGGCCTCTTAGTTTCAGTTCTAACAAAGATGGCTTCTTTTTGCTTTTATGTACAAGTGTATCAATCAGAATGAGCATATTTTTGTTGACTATCTAAATAATAAAACCACAAAATTCATGATTCATGATTTTATAATATTTTACTATTAAACCAAACAAACACAGGGAATGCATGCAAATCACATGTGGGTGCATGTGGTTTGTAATTTCAAATTAAAGTACAAGATTTGCGCTAATAGACTAATCTGACCATCGCAATCACCAATCAATCTAATAAATGTACAGTTACAGAATTACAGTTGCAGCTCTATATCTAAATGTCATGAAATGCTAAACTTAGAATCACCTTCAGAATTTCCCTAAATCCCAAAATAATTTCCTGGAAATTTACCCACGGCACCCCCCCCCCCCCCCCCCCCCCCCCCGAGTAATTGTAAGGTATGTACTGGGAATTACATTCCAAGCAGGACCCTATCACAGCCCGCACTGAAAGTCACCATCATGCACAGAACTCCAGAGCATTTACAACCTTTTGTACTGATGCCCCCCCCCCCCCCCCCTTCATAATCCACCCCCCAATATTCTCAGCAATGCCAGGGTATTAACAGAGTAATGGGTGCCTATGCTGAGGCTAAATTTCTTATATCAAAAAAACAGTTCATACTGATCAGATGCTAAGTCGCACTTATCATGCCAGCTAAGCATCCTGGATCACAAGAGTTTGAGCACTGTTATTTAATGTTAATATTATAATAGGTGGCAAAATGTATTTGTTGACCAATTTGAAAATGTTTATTGATTTCTTTATGTATTAACTGTCTCCAAGATAATGACCCCTCATACAAAACTAAGAATCTATGAATCAACCTTCCCTTCTGTCTGTGTACTGTACATTGCTATTCTTTCAAAATGTGGTTCCACACTCTTTGAAAACAGGTTTGGAACGCTGATACACATAAACGCAGTACTCTGAATGCATAGCTAAGCTGTAGATGCAGGTTAATCTTTTTATTCTTGGGTGACTTGTGTCTAACTGTGTGGAATTTCACTGTATATCTATTTAGCATATTGCTAGCAGCATGCTAACAGGCGGGAGGAATGCCCCAGCTTCTTCACAGAGATTGCTTTACTGTGAAACCAATTATTTGCGCTACAGTATGTGTAACTAATACGCAAAGTGTCAATAATGTGCATATTTGATTTTGGGCAAAGTTACTATAGTTTAATCGTAAGTGTGATCGAAATGTCCCAGTCGATTATAATCATGTATTGTGGTACTATTGTGAGAATTATTAATGAGTTCCCTCCCAGTGGCATTGGGTAGATTTTGCACCATATGCAGGGCATACATCAGCTATGACTGTGGCACAGCATGCTTTTAAGAGCAACAACACAACTACAGGCACTGCATGACAGAAAATAAATGGAACAAAAGCAGATGTCTCTATTTTTGCCATGTGCGTCATGGCATGATTCCCTTATCATATATATATATATATGATATATAGATTTTACATGACAATAATTTTTGTAATGACTGCCTTTAGTAGTGTGCCAATTCACAGTTAATTTTTGTTGAAGCTCCTTTTAAAAATAAGATGTGCCTCTTATTTCACACTGTACAAATATTAACCATAGTAAATTTGTGATTAAGCTAGTAATATAAACCACAATTTAAGTTGACACCGGGAGCCTGTCTCATTTTAATGCAGGCTGCCCAAAAAAAAATCTTGCTCTGATGAAGCTGACGTTGACATCTTGGCTCTCCGATTCGATGGCAGAGCCGAGCCAGATTGCGTGTTGTATTTTTAAAAAAAAAAAGGCATTTCTAGCTCAGTGTGTGGGCTGAAACAAATTACTCCGACTCATCAAAATCTTTACAGCGAAAAACGAACCGTGGCATGACATCATGCAAATTTCTAAATAACTTCAAGTCAGTGACAGGAGAATAGGAAAAACCTCCCGTCATTTTTCTTCAAAATTATTTTGACAATGAGTGGTTTCACTTATACTGCCTCCCGCGGGAACAACAGAAGCCAGGGATAGTTTTTACGGAACACCTCACCGAATCACTTTAGGATGGCAGCACTTAAAAAATTCATAAACTTTGCTGGACTGAGTAGCGGTATGAGCTCTCCCGTAACGCATGGAACAAGACCTTACATGCAATATGTACGCGTACAGCAATTCTCCAAGGCTGCCAGTGGAGATGGAAATCTTATCTGAGCAGTTCACATGGAACTGAAAGTTCGGAATGGATATAATCCACAGAGACAATTAATATATTTTATTTGTAGCAGAGTCTAACATTTTTTCTAAAAAAAAAAAAAAAAAAGAAATAGAAAACCACTGAGAACAAGAACATAACAATTATTAGATCTGCATAATCTTGGCTTTTCATTTTGAGAACTTTGTTGAGGTTTACTTTCCAATGCAGACAGCAAAGTCTGTGTTCAAATAGGTTTATAATGGTTTGATTTTTTTTTTTTTTTTTCTGTCTGTGTGATTTTGCCCCACACATCCTGCACTCTGGAAGGCATCACAGGGACACGGCCACAGTGGGAGATTAAGCCACTTCCTATCCTTAGTTGTTCCCACAGCAGAGATCACGGCATGCCACCCACAGCAGATGTAGCCACTACACTTTCGGGCTCGTTTCGCTGAGTCGCAAAAAAACGAGGTGTCGCTGATGACCTTGTGCTAGGACACAGGTTCGACAGTCAGTAAACGTCATGTGGTGCAAAAAATGTGAGCTGTGCCAGAAGCCAACAAATAACACATTTTATTGGAAACAATAGGCTCTCCTGAGCCTGTGTCTGGAAATAAAAATGCAGTCTTTTTTCAAATTTGTGATTGTGGAGTCTGAACATAGCAGGAGGTCAACAGGAGGGCTGTACTGATGAGACCACATCAGTACCCCATTATCACGGTCAGTTTAGGCAATTGGCCATGAATGTGGACAAAGCTCTATTTACCATTGACTTGCAGTTGTTTTAAGCATGCAACTCAGTGATTGCAATGAGTGAATGCAATTTATTATAACCAACCTCTCCAGAAAATGCAACCTTGTACACATCATAATCCTCATATTGGATTAAGAACTTTTCTAACCTATGTCAAACTTAATGTACAATTTTAATGAATGGAGCACAAGTAAGAACAGGTGCATTCTTTAATTTGACCGGTGTGATTCCGTGGAATGTCAATGGAGAATGTACTGCATGCAGTGAATTTTTATTTATAAATTAATTTATTTAACCGCAGTATGGGAGCCGCTGGCTTAGAACATTTTAGACTAGGGAAGCATCATTGCATGACTAGGACTGAGAGTCCCCCACCATGGGGCACAACTCACAAGGGGCAGGATGTTATGAACTCAACCACTGCAGACACACCTTTCCTCTTGTTAAACAGTGCTCTGCTCTCCTGTAGCACTGTGTGTCTCATACAGGCAATCCATCACTTATGATTGCATTGGGGGAACTACAAACCCTTCCGCAGTGCTCCCTGTGTGGGCTTGGCTGGCAGGTTGGTGATCTGAGTGTTATTCTTCTACTTCCAAAAAAAAAGAAGAAAAAACAGAACAAATCAGAAACTCGAACGAAAAGAGGAAGTTCTGCTGACACATCACCCCCCCCCCCCCCCCCCCCCCCAGCTCCCGCCAAAAAAAAAAAAAAAAACATTTTGACTCACAGGCTATTTGCAATTTTTTTGACATTTGGAAAATCAATATCATGTCCCATTCGGCAATCACTCATACTGCATGACAAGGGAGACAGGAGGTCATATGATTGGCAAGGGCTCGCTGAAAACCGTTACATTGTAGGTGTTGATCACCGGACTGGGTCTTTGAAATGATTGAAGGTAATGAAATGGAACATGCCGGAGCCTGGGTGACATGGCACCTGCCTACCGAAGGCTGGCAGTGGATCCTGCCCTGTGAGAGAGGAGAAGCGCTCGGTGACTGATGAACCATCACTAGACGTACCCAGTCCGCTCCAAAAGTTCCGCCCGCGTCATGGGCGCTGGTGACAAGAGGCGCAGCTTTGAATTCGAATCTAATATTGTCACCCTCACTCCTCCTCGCCTCCTTTCCGATTCTTCTTTACCACTCCTTTAAATACCATTTCTCAACTCGGATTTGATTACTCGACAGCCTGACTCATGGTTCTCCTGAGTCATTCGTTTAATTTGCTGTGCCCACCATGAACAGCCTGCTTTATCAATGGCACCTGCGTGCTGTCAGTGTACGTGCTTGAAATAACGCCGATATGATGCTTTTTGCCATGTTTCCCTGCCAAACAACATCACAACTACACTACAAAAAGCCTGATTTGCTAGTTAGCATACATACATTGAATGTATACAAGTTGTTATCACAGTATCTGCAAAACTGTAGTACCAGTTACAATTTACAGTGCACAATTATAAACCACCAAATGGCAGGTGACTATTGTTTGAATGTCTTTTAGTGCCAGAAAAAAAAACAAAGACATTTCAGCTCCATATAATCAGATACCTGCCCCTAAAATTCTGTAAGGCAAGTATTTTAGCAGCTTGATTCAGTTTATTTTGGAGACCATATGATATGAGGTGACCAGACTGGTGCAAGGCTACACGTTTGTGGAAAATAAGGTGAACATACCTTTCTTCTCTGTAAAATGAAATATTTAAAAGTGCTTTATCAACCCAATCCATTACCAAACACTAAATAAACATTTCTCAATTAACTGGTGATCTGATTTGCAGACATATGAAAAAAAGAACCTGTTTGCAGCTTCAATAAATGTTGAAACAACAGAAAAAAACTAATTAAGCTCCTACTATACCCAGTGAAATGATCCTCTATTCCTGTTCGTATAGAGATAAACCTTCTTTTTCTCCCACAAGGATCCTCTGTAGAGGATTAACCTTGCTGTAGGTTAAATTAATTTTAGTGCTGGATGTAACAGTGGAAATTCATTGTTTTAATGGGCACGTGCATTTGTGTAGCAGTTAAAATCTGTTATCGGTGACATTCTTTAAGGATATACTTGGATTCACATTGAAACATATGTGTCCTCATTCTGCTGAGCTAAAATATAGGCTAACCACTGACACACCGTAGCTGAGCGCACACACACACACACACACATACACACACACACACAGGAAGGGAGAGAGAGAGGGAGAAAGAGAGAGAGAGAGAAACTAGGTTATCATGGCGGTTTTTGCAAACTGCTGATTGTAGCCTGAACAGAGCCCTGGAACTAGTTTGAAGGTAAATTTGGATAGTTCATGGCAGTCAACTAAACCAAACTGTTCGCATGTGTCCCCATCCAACAACTGGTCAAGGTCGCCACTGCTGCTCTTTTTTCTTCTTCTGTGCACCACTGTCCTGGGCGCACAGACAGACCCTTCTCTTCGGGGGACAGCTCAAAAACTTTTAATGACAGCAGACCCTTCGTTTCCACGGCTGCTTCATGTCCATTGTCGTGTTGATGGTTGTGAGGACACAGACCATGAGGCTCCATAAAGAGCTCGCTGATCTATGGTTCAGATGGCATCTCTGGGTACGGAATGTGTGCATGAGCCAGTACTGTGCTTGCTACATACAGAGCACCCCCCCCCCCCACACACAAACCCTCCCCCCCCCCCCCCCCCCTCCCTCCAACTAATGGCATAAGTACAGAGACAGTGTCCTTCCGCCAAACAATAGATAAATAAATGAATAAATAACAGACCACAGTACAGTGACAGTCTCCTGGATTAACATATAGGGTATGCCAGCCAGCACATCACTCAGTGCCCTCGTTAAAATGCCATTGGGAGACAGTGAAGCTTTTTAGTTTAATTCCAAATCCACATTCCTCGGGCACAAGGCAAGTCAGCTGTAGCAAAACATGACTTTCTCCTATGTTTCCATATGAAATAAGAGTACAAAGACTGTATGTATATACTATACATTCGAGTCTCACACCCACCGTGCAGTGCAAGAAATCTACCTTCATACAAGTGTGTGCGTGTGTGAGAATGTGAGAGCGTGTGCATGGTTGCGTACTGCGACAACAGTGACCCATTTGAATCCCAGGAACTGGATTTACTTAAGGCGAGAGTGTAATCATATCAATACTCAATCTCCTCTAATTTGGCTCAAATGGCGGTCCTAGGAAAGGATGACGGGAATGGATCATTGCGTATTTGGAAACACAAACAGGCGTCCTATATCACTGTATCAATTACACGGGATGAAACCATAATTACAATATATCTGTTTTATTCCTTTGTCAATATGGACGTATTTATAAAACTGAAAATAGGCGAAGAAAAAGTTTCTGTTTAGAAAAAAGGTTAATCACTTCCTAAAGTGAACACACATTTTCCCTTCAGGCCAGCAGTCTCATAAGAAGTACCCCGACGTGGAAGGAAAATATTAATATGGGAAATTCGCATTGAATAATAGTATGTTTGCTACTGACGTAGTGTTTCTAATGACACCAACTGACCTTGGATGTCAGGTAAACAAATGCCGAAAGGCACGCTTGAATGTTGCCGAACACCTGCTAATTCGCTCTGAATAAGCGCGCTGTCTCTCCAACTGGATGAACGCATGTTTTCGGTGATGCCGAATTTATTCGTCTCTGCAATTTTTCCGTGTCTCATGGGCTAACTGTCGGATATACTGCGATACACGAAAATAAACTGCAGGTTTTTAACAGAGGCAAAATATACGCTCTTGTCTCCACCGTGCCATGAATTTTCAAGTAATGCGATGATGTGGAAAAACATGTTATTTTTGGGGTGATCGCCTCCAACTGAGTTACGACGGACAGGAGCTCACTCGTCTGGCGACAAGAAGCAAGATAAGTGCTACTGGACCTTCAGCTGAGACAGGCTTTTTCCCCCCTTTCAAAAGAGATTGCGGGAAATGCAGGCGTTCCATTTGCAAGGGTCTGTTGATTCATTCGCAAGTGTAATCTTTCTTCGGGACAAGACGTTTGAAAAGGGGAAATGTGAAGAGGCTTAAAGTATGGCATGCAAAGATGGTTTCTGTCAAGAAGGAGATGGTGATTGCGATGTTCCCCCGTTATATTTACTCTGTCTTCTACTTTCTCTGCGTGGTCGCCTGGTGAGTATCTAATTTAAAGGATCATTCCACCTATTATTTACGAGAACCGTATGATTTACGGGTGGAACGTCGCATTCGTAGCCTATAATTAAAACTAGAAAGCTGGCATATTGTTTATAACAGCGGCAGACTTGCGGACACGATGGTGCAGTTATCTCAAAATGTAACAACTGATGATGAAGCAGACATCATCATCGTGTTCAATGACATTAAATGACACGCGTCTTGTGTTTTGTGTCGTTTTGCAGTATAAGTAGCATATCTGGGGAGATAAAAAAGGATGAAAAATTATACCCCGAAAATTTCACACGCATACTGGACCGACTCCTGGATGGTTATGACAACAGGCTACGACCAGGATTTGGTGGTATGTATGTACCTGAAGCTTGTTATGATATAGTTTGCGGGACAAAGTCGAATGGATATGTTAGCTCATCAATGCGCCTTCCGTCCACTTCATGTATGTCAGAGGAAAGAGGCGGACTAAAAAAAAGATGCCTACAGCATTATTGCTACTGCGAAGTTAGAACAAAAAAGGAGCTTGTCTCATAGACTACTCTTTCATGCAACGCGGAGATGTAGCCTAGTTCTAAAAAGGGGTGAGGGAACTCTGTGCCTTAAAAGTGAAACAGATAAACAGGGACATATTTCAGATCCAGAACGGAAGTGTTAATCTCGTTCTTTTACGCATTTGCTGAAAGAGCTTGAGTATTTCCAAAACTACTGTGCTGTGGTTTGAACACTTATTTTTAATTGTGATGAGCATTTACGTGTTGCTGCCCTCACTGTCTTCGGAACACAATGTTTAAGCAAGTTTTAGTTATGTATTGGGGCTTGAAAAAAATCGGCTTAATGGACAATTTAAGCGTGAAGTGTGCTGATGTTCTTTTCGCGTGTAAAACTGAGAACGCAGCCGTAGATGATCTGATTTCGAAATATATCGCACGAGGCGCTCATTGCGCGTTACCATAGTTAAAAAAAAACCTTGGTTTCCAAAAAAAAAAAAAAAAACAAACATTCGCCATGGTTGCCTATATAGTAAACCTTAACTAGGCTTAACATGCTCCACTGCCCCGTCACCTCCAAAACGATTATTCCTTTAGGCGTTTCTCATTTCATAAGCTAAACGACAGTATCAGCGGTTGATCGGCTTATTCCACGAAGGTTTTACACTTAAACCCCTTTTTCTGTTTTCCCATTTCATTATATAAATGCCCAGCAGCACAGGCTTGTGGCGTAATTACATGGGATCTCTTGCACCGCGGTGAAATCAGTTTGATGCTTGCCATTGTTCCAGCGCCGGTGCATTTTTGATAATTAGATGTATTTTTCTGTTGTATTCAGTAAAGCGTTAAGATTGCCCATCTTGATGTATATTCCAAGCTTTACAATGTGGCAGCGCCAACTTGCAGAAATCGCAGCTGCTGGAAGGCTTGCATGGTGAATGTTTTCCTAAAGGACAATAGTTTGGTTTTTGGCTTGGTTTTACGAGTTACGATGCAAGTCAGAGAAATAAATCAAATTGACTGCTATTCTTGGGGAAAATGTAAGCGTTTGAGATTATTCGATGTAAAGATCTGCGCGTAGCCTACCCTGAAACAGCACTATTCTTCTAATATGAAATGGTTATATGAGTGAAGTTCGCGCTGATTCCTGTGTTCTGACGTATGTGGCGTTAAGGCACCTAAATGCGAGCAATGATTAACGGTTCAGCCGTCTGTAATTCTCTCTATCCACCTCATCCTGTTGAGAAGAAATTCTGTAATAAATAGATAAAACGTGACAATTCGACTTTCATATAGTCGAATTGTCCGTACACTTTGCAGCTACTTTTAACTATTTGTGGCGAGGCTGAAGAACAATTTCCTCCATATCAGCCAAGATCAGCAAGTAATTAGGCATACAGGGCTAAATCACAATAATCAGTTTCTGGGGGTATAATATAAGTATTGTAATAGCTCATGGAAAATCCACCCAACAACATTTGGTACCCATTATTGTTATAGGAAACCACTGACAACGGCCAGATTCAGGATAGACTAGGAAAAGCATTCAGTTCTTTAATCCAACATGGAAAAAAGACAGAGCATATACTATTACACATGGCATCAATGGGTAATTGAGTGATCTATTGTATCAAATGGAGGGCATCGTTTAGTAGTTGAAGTTTGTTTCGTGTGTAAATGCATTGGTGATTTAATTGCAATAACATTACTAAGTAAAAAAGGAAGCACAGCTCATGATCTTTTAAGGTATAGTTTTTCAGTGGTACCTAATATTGCCACCCAGCAAAATAAAGTAGTTATTTAAAGTGGAATTTCACTTTATAACACTTCTGGGGTCATTTTCACACCTACCCGGGCTTTTGTGCGCACCCCAGACAGTTTTTAGGTTGCTTGCCTCAATATTTAGATATTTGATACCCGTGAAAGCAAACTACCCCCCATCCAATAGGAGCGCATTCAACATCAAACTCCACATTAGGCTCATTGCACACGTCCCTGCTTCTCATGACTGATATTGTCCTTCTAATTAATGTGTCACCCTTTATTTTTCGATTAGTTATTTCATTATGTTAATATTTTACGCCGTTTTGTTGCTTTCCGTTACAAATGCAGGAAGTAGACCCAGGCAGTTTAGTGTCAAACTCAAGGATGCATATCATTGCGCAACTTCTGATGTGGGCATACCTGCAGACAATAACAGTTGGTTGGTCATAGAAATAGTGTTGTATTACTACTAGCTAGCGAAACCGAAAATGTGTGAGGACGAATGAGATTTTGTTTTTGATCATGGGATTGTTGTGGCTTATCGATTCGAGCCAGAATACACAGAAGAAGAGCTGGTTAATTTTCAGGCTGATCGTGCGAGTGCGAGAGCGAGAGCGAGAGCGAGTCAGGAGCGGGCCGAGATCGAGGAACCACAGGCTATTCCCAGGACAGACGGCATCTGGTGGTGTGGATGTGTGAAATGCATACCTATGCCAAGTGAGGAGGAGTCCATCAAGTGTGTCAAGTGTGGGACCAGCTCATTCCCATTTTGGGCGAAGTTGTGCGAGCACAGCCACAGACGGACAAAGAAAATGAAGTACCGGCATGTGCGACAGGGCACTCCGATTTCTCAGCTGTCTCGATTCGATAGGGCACAACAATCCCATGATCAAAAGCAAAATCTCCTTCGTCCTCAGTCATTTTCTGTTTCGCTAGCTAGTAGTAATACAACACTATTTCTACGACTAACCTAATGCAGGTACACCCACATCAGAAGTCGTGCAATGATATGCATCCTCGAGTTTGACACTAAACTGTCTGGGCTTACTTCCTGCATTTGTAAAGGAAAGCAATGAAACAGCATAAAATATTAACATAATGAAATAACTAATCGAAAAATGAAGGGCGACACATTCATTAGAAGGACAATATCCGTCATGAGAAGCAGGGACGTGTGTTTACAATGAGTCTAATGTGGAGTTTGATGTTGAATGGGCTTCTATTGGATGGGGGGGGGGGGGGTAGTTTGCTTACACGGGTATCAAATATCTAAATATTGAAGCAAGCAACCTAAAAACTGTCCGGGGTGCACACAAAAGCCCAGGTAGGTGTGAAAATGACCCCAGAAGTGTTATAAAGTGAAATTCCCCTTTAAACTCTCTTTATTTTCAGATGGGCCACAGACACAAGCAAAGGAAAATAATTAAAATTCTAAACTATACACATGACATATCTCTTAGCCTCTTTATTACCACAGTGAGGTGAGGTGCTATAAAATGTAGGTCTATACACAGTGTGAGATTTCCTCTTTTGTAGCGTCAAGGCAGTAAACAAGTAATGAACAGTAGCAATAGACAGTTATCCATCATTCAGCAGCGTTACAGTCTGTCTGAAAGCGCATCAGGAATGCAGTCAACAACATTGTTGATTGATGACCCAAAAGACTTCAAAGTGTCCCTATGATAATAAATATGTGCCTTCTTTTCATGAAGATTGCAATTTTTGTCAATAATATGGATGGTATACAGCCTGTGATGGTCACAGGTCACAGATCCTGTGAAATTCAGATGTGGATGGCACATTGAAATGTAGAAGGAAAGAAAAAAAAGAGGAAATGACACTTCAACACTAAGCAGGACACAGAGAAACATCAACAACAGTTGTAACATTTTTTTAACCAAGTACTTTATTCACGTTTATTTAAGAAATACTAAATTGTGTTGTTGGTAATGTTAGCATGCTACTGAGGGTAGGAAGGAATACCTGTTTGGCGACGTATTGCACTGGTAAATATAAAGGATGTACCTACCAGTAATTATAGAAACTGCTAATGGAAATGTGTTTTGTTTTCATCCCTGCAAGGGAGGGAGCAGAGACTTCTCTGTGTTCACAGTGAATGCTTTTCAACTCATGCGTGAATTTACTCGAAGGCACTGTTTCCAAGGCATAAGGTGAATGTATTGTGACTGATTGCAACAAGTGCACATATTTCTATTATTTCCTATATTGGAAGTGGGTATTTATTTTATGTATTTATTTTATGGATGGAATTAGGTGTTTTTATTTGCTTTGCTTACACATTTGTATATTTCTGTTACTTTTTGCATTAGATATCAATAAATTATAAGCTCTAGGACAAAATACGGTCTCTCTGACTGCCCCAGGCTCTGAAATCCGCCACAAAAATTTCACTGTGCTTGAATCTTAACAACTAATCAGGACAGCTCTCTGCAAGGAGGCTTGCCTATCTGCCTGTTGCGCATTCACAGTGCTGTCAGAGCACTGGCTACACAGTTAAAAGCAGAGCAGACATACTGCAGAGATCGGTGCTATAGCTAGCTAGATGCCTAGAAAACAACAAAGATATGCCAAAATTTCCAGTTCTGCCTTTGACTACAATGGTGTATACTGATAAAACACCAAGAAAAGGTAGTCTGTCAAAGAAAATATTATGACCAAAAAGGAATTGAACTGAGTCAGAGAAAAAATTCAAGTGAACATTGGTTTGGCTTTTCAGCGACCAACTTCGCGAGAAAATGTTAGCTAGTTAGCTGATGTGTTTAGCTCACTATTTACATTATAGCTATGCTGTAGTTAGGCACTATCTTGTAGCTTATCTGTAGCTAGCAAGCTATGTTTATAGATACCTACTGTATGCTGTTCAAGATATATAAAAAAAGTTTTAAAAAATCCCACACTCCAGTTCCAGATGCATTTAGTAATGTTTATTTGACCGATGTTGCACCCATGACTTTGTCTGGGTCTCATACAAGCATGTGTCTGCATTTAGTGGCTGTCATTAGCCCATAGTTATAAATAAAAACTATAGCTATGTTCACTGTTTACATTCATTATGATGATGTGTTGTATTTTCTACCCGAAAATAAGACATGATACGTTGTACTTCTCTCCCTACTTTTATTTTTCAACGTGCTTTTCGCCTCTGCAGTACTTAGATGTTAGGCCGTGTGCATCCTTGGGTTTGGAGAGTGCGGCTGTGGACGGAGAGCTAAGGGTTGGGGGGAACATTTAAAAAAAATCTAGCTCTCACACTCTCTTCTACAAACTTACATATTGTTGGCTTCTTGCCACTATGCCTCCTTCTTATCAAGACAAACTTGTCCTGTTGTGAGGATGCCACTGGGGCTGATAAAATATGTGAAAAAGAAACAGAACTAGCATCCGGGTGGGCTGAAAAGGAGTCTAAGAATTTCTCACCACTTCTGATTTGTTGAAGAGTCCAGATGTGAGCTTCCAATTCAGAGATCATTTCCGCCATTCTAGTGTTAGATAAACATTTATTGCAAGTGAAATGACCGCTAATGGCGGAAGATACGTAACTAAACATATTGAACTCACAGCAAAGGAGCGGAAGGGAGGAGGGAGAGCACGGGGAAGCAAGCATGATTATGCTGGAATAAGACTTTCAAGCTTTCAACATCTAACCTTGATTCTAGGCTTTTGATTGCCTTTTGGGTCTGTTATTGGCATTTGTCAACATGAGGACCAGAGTTGTGCCAATGAAAGTCATGGAAGCAATTATGAGGCTTTAAAAAACAAAATGAATGTGTCATGGACATTATGGTGCCCTGAAATGGGGAAGCTTGCATAAAAAGTGCTATATTTTTACATGAAAAAAACCTCATTTAAGTGTATAAAAATACATGTAAATAAAAGCTGAGAATGTGCACTTTAACCACATGTGAATTATTTAAATGTACATTTAAAAATGTCAAGTACATTGCCAAATCAAGAAAAAATATGTCTTTGCCTCAAACATTATGGAGCTTACTGTAAAATATTGGTTGTGCCATTGTAATAAAGAAATTATATTTTCACCTAGTTCCACTGTACCTTCTGCCACATGGGAGAGGAAATCTAAAATCAGCAGGAACAATCTCCTCTCTCCTGTTTAAGTTCCCATTTTAGACCACTATCTTTAGTTAACCCCAAGCTGCCATGTTGATTCAACCAATTGGAACAATGGAGTCTCCCCTGCCCATGACAGATTGCATTTACAGTAGTTAGTAAGTTAGTATTTAGTTACTTCATTTCATTAGCTTGTATATAATTATGTTTGCTGACCTGATTTATAATAGTGTTCTTGAAACTTGCTGGAATAAGTGATGCATATAAGGGGAACTTACACTTTGTGGACAGACCATATTCAATGTGGACATGATGATTGAAAGCTGCTCAGAGAAAGTAGAAATTATCTTCAACTACCCACAGTGCTATTATCTTACTTGTGTTCCAAATGAGATAATATCTTACTTGACTTCCACTTTTCAGTTCACAGTATTACAATAGAATGTGAATTGTGTTTTAAGTGTATAATGTTTGAATGCAGATTTCATTGTTGAGCTGCTTTGTGGCTCACCCTTTTAAGACACTGTTCAGCTATATCACTGGCCCCCAAGGTCTGGCACAACACCCATCATGCACCAGTGACCCCTCTGGTCAATCAGGTGCTCACAGTCCGAGGTGGAAAGTCACAAAATAAAGGTTCTGTTACTGTATGTGTTACTCAGTTGATTTCATTAAATAGTTTTACCTCCTGGCTGAAGAATTGTACTAATTAACAAATCAAGATGATTGGTACAAAATCCTGGGGAGTACATTTACTTTCTGAACCTTGATTATACACCTCTGCTCAGCCTGCATGCACAAGCTGTGCATGAATCCCCCACTTCATGGAAAAAGCACGAGCTGACACTCCTTTCAGAGGGGAACACATGCTTGTCTTCACCTTCCTGAAGAAACAGGAGGAGTGCAGTGAGCTCTGCTTATCAATACAATTGGGCATTCCAATGGGAGATGAGAGGGATAAAATGAAATAAAGATAATAATGACAAAATATAAACCTGAAAAAATCCAAAATGCCTGCAACTATTTATTATGTTTTTTTAATAATTCTATACTCTCTAATGTGCTTCTCAAATCTAATTTGAATGGTACTTCCAAGGCAATGGTGTACTGGACAACTTGGTGACTAGTCCTGGAAGAGAAAAAACTAATTGGTACTATATTTTAAAAGATCAGTGTATTTTCTGATGACATAATTATGCCTTGCGGGGTGATAATAAAAGAACTGTAAAGATAAAAGGTATATTACTTTCTCAGAACATCCACTCTAGAAAGGTTCTGCTGTGTATTGATGTCCCAAAGTCCACAGCTTGTAAATTAATGCCCCCACATAGTAAATGTATTTATCCTTGTTTTGTCTTGTTTCTGGGAATTCTTTGCATGAAAGGACTTTCTGAGGCAAACCACAACAAAAAGAAAACTTTAAATATTTTAAGGTGAACATGCTTATTAATGGGATTATTGCACTCTATTTTTATCATTTTATTGTAACTTCTCATTGCTTAGATGTGGATGTGTATCTTTTAAAATTCATCACCATGTTTCTTTGATAGGCCCAGTGACAGAAGTAAAAACGGATATATACGTCACAAGCTTTGGGCCTGTTTCCGATGTCGAAATGGTGAGTTTCCAGATCGCAAGTCTGAATGATCAAATTAGTAATGTAACAAACAGAAGTATTCAACTGAAAGGAGAAAGAGAAATGTCACAAATATTGATACATACCTGTTCTTAGCCTGCCTAATAATACAGAAACCTAATTGTTTAATTTCTGTTTTGTTTTACATAGTAACTGGAGGTCTTCCAGTTAAAACTGTTCACATTGATGTAGTCCTTTCATGTTTTTGGCTTGTTCAGGAGTACACAATGGACGTCTTCTTCCGCCAGACATGGGTAGACAGGAGACTCCGTTATGAGGGCCCCGTCGAGATCCTGCGACTCAACAACCTGATGGTCACCAAGGTGTGGACCCCCGACACCTTCTTCAGGAATGGGAAGAAGTCGGTGGCCCACAACATGACCGCTCCCAATAAGCTTTTCCGCATTATGAAGAATGGCACAATCCTGTACACTATGAGGTATCGCTCACTTAACCAGACAGATCAGCCAGTCCTGAATGAGCACAGAAACTATGTGATGTGCAAGCCCAGTGTGTGCATGTGAAAAAAGAGAACTACAGACCTACAGAAGAGCAGGTTGACCAAAGTGCATAAGGAGGAGTCAGCAACTTGCATTCAGTCACCTTGTCACAAATGATAATGTTGACTCGCAGTTCAAGTGCAACATGTATTTTCTTCACTTGATTAGCTTTTGAAAGTTCAATGACCACCAAAATGCATGAATAAAATTACTGGTGGACAGTTAAGGGTAAAGGTGTTGATTTAATCCATGCCATTGTCCTGGTCAGAAACATTTTAGCAGCTGACATATATGTCTTCAGGTTGCTATCGAAAGAGAATTGATTAACTGAATTACCTTCACTGGATTTTCACAACCGGTGTAATGATCACCAATCAAAATGATTTTTGACTATTGGGGCCTCAAAACTCCGATAGGGATAAATAGAAAGTAAAAATATAGAAAGAAGGTATAGGTTGGGGAAAATGGATAAGTTAATGGAAATGGCCTTGTCCCCATGAACATCAGCCCCTTGAACTCTGTTTTTTATTTGCTAGTGTAAGCACATGACATCACTGGGGGGTGATACACTGTGTTGTGTTTTCCCAGGCTAACCATAAGTGCGGAGTGTCCAATGAGACTGGTGGACTTTCCCATGGACGGGCATGCTTGCCCTCTCAAGTTTGGAAGCTGTGAGTTGAAAGCGCAGTGTGTTGGAGCATGCGAGTACTTTGGTTGGGTGACTGATAATGGTTTGATTGGGGCAATAGGACAGTACAAATGCATCTTTTGATTTGATTTTGGGTGATTCTATGCAAAAATACATTTCAGGGAAAGCACTTGATTGGACACAGCAAATAATTATAAATTGACCTTGTACTGCTTCAGCTGTGAGTTGTGTGTTTGGTATATCCAACTAAAAACATTCCCCAGGGTTAATTTTCAGTTTAAATGAACTAGATAAAGTACTACTTCCAATGAGATAGATATTAAGTGGTAGCCACAATGTAAAGTTGTACCACAGTGTTGTGGTTGCTGAACATACCCACATACCCTGAATACACAAACAGTTTGGCTAAAAAAAATACTACTGTCAGCAGGCTGCCATTTATTTAGTTGAGAATACAGTATTTTTACTGAATGGGAAAGAAGACAAGTCCTAGAAATTTCATCTAACTCGTATCACAATACATTTGTTTATTTCATTTTATGACATTTGTATTTTCCTACTATGGAAAATGCAATTTTTTTTTTGTGAGAAATGGTGGAAGTATTCAGTCCACCTCATTTGTTTTTGTGATTCTCTGGAGTGTCTGGTGATTCGGAGTACTTTATGACCTCTGAGAATGCCCACTTTCGGCCATGGGTTCTCAAGCTTAGAAAGCCTTCCAGCCGATAGCATATTATGGGCCATCAGACCTGCTGTCTGAATCGAGGAGCTGCCTGATATTTTGGGACAATATTTGCTCTCTGCGTCAGCCCTTTCCAAATTTGGTTTCTTGCCAAAAACGGAGAACAGAAACAACAGTTGAGACAGTCTGCCGAACGGTCTCGAGCGCCCCACTTCCCCTTGCTTATCGGCGCTCCGCAGCGATGCGATGATAACAGCCGTCAAGGGTAGGGAAGAGAAAAACATGAGGAACAGAGCCACCCCCCCCCCCTCCCTTTCCACTGCCCTTGTGCTGTATCTCGGATTGTGGCATGGCAGGAGATTAATTTGATTCTTTCATTTTTGTTCATTTTTGTTAAGAGAAAAAATAAATCAAAACGTGTGTCCCTGTGTCCCTGTGGTTAGCAGAAGCAAATCTGATGCAGTTTATACTTCAAGAAAGGTCAAGAACACCCTCTCTGCCCCAGGTTAGAGCAGACCTATTCAGCCTTACCCTGAGCAGCTCGACATGGCACAGCAACTCAACATGCAGGGAGAGGGATGTTAGGCGGGTTCAGTCTAAGTACGACGGTGCTTTCTTTTCCATTGTTTTTCATGAACCGTATTTGATTGAGCATTTTAACAAAATGAACAACATTCATAAGCAGTGTGGTGGAGTAGAGCAAAAAAAAGGGGGCGTGTACTTACACATTGTGCAGTTATGGGTTACAGATAAAGCTGACTCAACAAACTAAAGTAGTTCTGTTACCTGACCTGAAACTCCACTATCAACCTTTCCAAAACTATGGGTTGTGAATAAGTTGCTGGACAATGCTTATATATAAACCTGCCACAAAGCGATAGCTCAACCATTAATAAAGCGAATAACAATGCGGACTGCATAAGGTATTGTAATATAAATGCTGGACGAGTCTGGTTGCCTATAATTATGGCTTGCAGGGCTGAATGTGGAGACCTCAGTGACTTTGCAACGGGGGTGATTTATCAGTCCCATTTGACCGGAGCTTCAGTGACCAAGACCCCTACACTTGTTGATAGGTCTTGTTCCACTAACAGTGGTGTCCAAAGAAATGGAGCTCCGCGGGACTAAAAGGACACGGTGGGCAGTAATGCGTGGAAGTGACTTTACATTGTATCTTTCATTTAGTTTTGTTCATTAACTGTAGCATATCATGGATATCAGATAACCACAATGGTTTTTGAGTTAATAGTAATTTAGCAATTACACTTCCCCAGCATTCCTAAATTAAAGAACTGGAATGGTAACTTAGAGACTTTGGATTAATATCCCAGAAGGGGTATAACTAGTGAGCCCCCAGGCAATGTAGCACTTGTATAAATGTAATTTAGGTCCTATTCTCTTGATAGTGTTGCCTGCCAGACAAATGTGCATTGTAAATGCACCCTGAGGCAGGAGTATACAGACCCAAACATTTTAATACAGACGGTTTAAAAAATGTTTACTTCCGTGTATTTCAGTGCTGCCTCTGTTTATTTACTTTTTATTGTCTTGAAGCTTTGCATATGAATTAATAAATGTTTTAATAAAGATCTGATACCCCCAGTAACTTTCAATTCAGATGCTAACACTGTAATTGTGCAAGAGCCCAGAATCACATTTTATCCTGAGTGCCTGTACAACAGGGATTAATGGACAAATTCTAAACTGAAGAGATACTTCATTGAAACACTGCATTTTAAAATGTCATTTTTCTCACCTTTTTGAAATCAAACACTATGTCCAATTGCCCTGTTTTGTAAAAAAAAAGAGCCAAGCAATTTGGTTCATTTGCTAATGTACATCTCAATTCAGTGAGGTTACTGTCATTATGAAATGCTTTTAAGGACATCGCAATGCACAATTACTGAGCTTAGTTAGAAAGCTACCGAATACTTTGCAAATGCTTGTGTGCAAGGTCCAGGTGACAGATAACGCATTGGGTAAGTCGATATCGGTATGGTGAGGAGGAATCTGGACATCTACCGCATGTGCTGAGTGAGGTGACAAGAGATGTCAGATGACAGGGACACTCAATCAGTGTGAAAACAACATTTAAAATCTCGAGACATTGCAATGACGTTTAAGCGAAGGTGTAGCATTTTATCAGTACGAACAAAAGGCTCTCTGTAGGCTGGCAGGGGGGTTTTCAGATCTCAGGAGCTCAGCATGGTGTGTTGGGTATGTACCCCACCCCTAGACACTCATGTGTTCCTTCCTTCTCATAGATGCGTACCCCAAAACAGAGATGATCTACACTTGGACCAAAGGACCCCAACATTCAGTGGAAGTACCCCCAGAGTCATCCAGTCTTGTGCAGTATGATCTGATTGGCCAGACTGTCTCCAGCGAAACTGTAAAATCTATCACAGGTATTATGAGATCATTGACTGAATCACACTCATACTGGACGGCGGCATAGTCATGTCTGTGAACGTGCCAATTTTCATATTTACTTTAAATGTCATATTTCTCAACCATCATAACCAAAAGTCTATAACTTACTTATTTCTCCCATAGACCTTAGCTTAGTTATCAGCAGTAGATAGAATCAAGTAAATAAATTAATAATGACTGCAGTTCACGCTGTAATTGTACAGAATGTGTCAGTCAGTTTTCAGGAGATAATAAAGGAGGACGAGAGCAGCATTCCATTACAGCCTTAGTTAACTAGCTTGAGTGATGGGAAGATTCCCAGTGAACCTTTTTTTGGCAACATTTGGCTACATCCCCTCTAGACATCTAGAAAGTTTCCATCTTTTGCCCCCTGGGTTAATTAACAGGTGGGGCTCTTACTGTGTCCGTTTATTTGCCTTTATGATTTTGATCAACCTAAAATGAATGTGTTTACCTTTCAGGTGAATATGTGGTGATGACTGTATACTTCCACTTGAAACGGAAAATGGGCTACTTCATGATTCAGACATACATCCCCTGTATCATGACAGTAATCCTCTCTCAAGTGTCCTTCTGGATAAATAAAGAGTCTGTGCCTGCCAGAACCGTATTTGGTACGTATTATTCTTGAAGTGCCACCCCTCTACACACAATGCTTTAGTCAGAGTCTAAGTTACCATTTTCATGCTAATGTCAAGTCAAGGAATCTCTCTGTAATGGAAGTTATCTCCTTATTGCTTTGCCTCGAGTAGACATTGCCTCGAGATTGTCACTTCACAATCTGTGTCGCTTTCAAAGAGGATGCAGCTAATCGAGAATGACTATCTAATTAACATCATTTAAGTTAACAACATGGTGGATTAATTATTTTTAAATGAATTTTACTGTGGCTGTGTTTGGGTGTGTCATGGTGTTGAAAAGCAGTGGAAAACAATTAGAATGTGGTGGATATACAAGGCAGTGGTGTCTGTTGCTTACTTGCATGGTGGGTCACAGAAAGAAATATTCAACTGATGATCTACCTCCTCGTTAGTTCAGCCTATCAATTTCACGATTTGCATGCCCATGATGGCCATTAATGACTTCCAAGGCCTGCAAAGCCACGAGAAGCAAAGGAGAGCATTCCTCACTTCCTCTGCCTCCTGTACTGAAATGGAGGCCTGAAGGATGTAAAGGAACATATCTTTGGGGATCTCTGTCCGTCTGTTTAAGAAAGCTCTTCAGCTGTGAACTAATTTTAGAGACGGTTGAAAGTATTGGTTTCTGGAAGTAATCTGTTGCCAGAAGGTTGCAGGTCTGAATACAATGGAGCACACTGTCTTGGTATTCTTGAGCAAGGCACAAAATACGGTCATTTGGTCCATATCTTGCTTCTTGTGAGCTGAAATTACAGCTGTTTGAAGTTTAAAACATGGCACAGGAGGTTGCTTTCAGTTGCTGTTTGTGTGAACCTCCTAGCTGATTGGTTTGTAGGGTTTGTTGACACACAATAGTTTACTGGTATAATCTGAATTGGTTACCAGGTTCTTTTCTGAAGTATGACTTCACAGGTATTTGGTCTTTCCTCCAATAAATCCATTGTGAGTTCACCTTATATTCCATTTCATTGGTTAATTTATTTTGCAAATACTCTTACTGTGTCGGTGGTATCCATTACTATCTCTCATTACTTGTTGTTTTAAATAATGACTTTTCTGCTTAAAAAGTAACTTTGGTATGGATGGACAGTGTCTGAAGAAGTGTGGTCAGAGTCCCGGTAGCTTGTTTGATGTGGCCAGCACAGTGGCTGTTGTTGGGCCAGTGGACCGGAAATGACCGTGCCTGACCGCAGATTTGGGAAATGCAGCCTGCCATGGTTCATACGGCGTTATAGTATCAAATTGACCATGCTTCCTAAACTCTGCCACATCTGGTGTGCCCATTCCAGAGCACAGTCAGTACGTGTTTTCCCTGTGGTTAATAACTGCCCCCCTGATTATTGATTGTTCCACATCTCTTATTGCATCATTCCTCTGTAGCCTTGTGCTGGTGGAATCTTTTTAAGAATGCTACTGCATAAGGAGGCAGCACATTTCTTTCTAAATATACACTGTCTAAGCTTCTTTAACAAATTTGTATACAAGAACCGTGCTGCATAGTTCATTTTATGGGAGGTTGTGTGGAACACTGTGCTCTTAGATGCAGAACAGTTGATGATTATCCACAAAATAAGGTTTAACTCAATTAAACAACATTGTGCTTTGGTTTGCTTAAATTTTGCTTAAATGTGCACATTTTATTTTGTTTATGTTTTCCAGATGATTACAAGGAGGGCAGTTGTAAACAGAGAAAAAAAAAGAAAAGAGTGTAACCTTTGCCTAAAAATTTAAATTAACAATAAAATGGCAGTGACAGGGTCAATTATTGGGGACTTAAAATAACATATATCTCTCCTCTCACTCACCTATGCAGCGCAACAATTTTATAACAATTTATTTTAATATAAAACAGTTTTATAAAAAGCAACATATTGTGTTTTATTAAATATTCTTCACACGCTTGTATTGCTAGGTAACATCCCCACAGGTTACCTTGTTACCTTGGCCAGTGTGATTTCAAGCAGGTGTGATTGGGAAACGGATAGTGTGTTTTATGGCTGTGGTGATTTATGGCTTTGAAGCCTGCCTGCTATCACCATCAGACTAATGAAACTGTCTGGTATCTGCCAGCATCTGTACCCTGGCAGTGTAAGTACTGCCACATGCTGGCGGTGGGTGGGGGGTGGGGGTGGGGGGGGGGGGGGGGGGGGGGGGGGGTCTTTGTGGGGGTGGAGACTGTGTGGGTTGGTTGTCTTTTGTCCGGGGCTGACAAAAGATCTCAGCTAATCCATTACGGCTACGTTAAACACAATCAAGAATCAATGCACGGCTCCCTCTGGTGGCCAAAGAGATAGTGTATGTTATTATTTCTAAAAGGTTGATAGTGATGGGGGAAAATGAGGTCAGGATGGAGATGTGACCCTGCACACTACCCCCCCCATTACGGGATGGCACATGAATGAAATTGGTTAAGTTCAGAGTCTCTGTAACCACCATTTGCCCGTTCACACACATAATGCAGCCATGCAAGGATTTTTAGCTAGACTTAATCTGCCTGCTACCAGTTATCCCTCCTCCCACGCCACATTTAACAACACAAGACTGTCTCTCATGGCTAAAAGGACTCCCATGCCACATTGAATTTATTTATCTCCATTATCCTACAAACGCTTGCAGTGCCCCTCGCAAGAAAAGTGAAAGCACATTTCAGAGAGAGAGAGAGAGAGAGAGAAGGGAGACGGAGACAGACAGAATATGCATGCGACCAGTATTCCTATCAATCAACAGACCCATCCGTGCAATAGGTCTGTTGATTGATTGGATATCCTGCAGCAAAATGGAAGTGGAAGCTATGTGATTTGCCTTGAATATGGGCATTTGTGAAGCACATAAATACCATCATAGTAATAGTAATGAGGCAGAAAATGTGACTGCCTTCGGTCAGAGAATTTGAACAGAAAGTGGCCTCAAATGCATTGTGGGATACATAAGACGTAGAAGCGGAGGGCAGTATAAATGTAGGTATTCATTTATTTTTATTTCTGGGACAAATATTTTCTTCTCATATTTTATATTTTTGCTCCAGTTTTATATTTCCACCCCAATGTTCTCCTGATTGCGTCAATGGAGAAGAGTGTGTACTGGCAAGCGCACCCTTGGGTCTGTGTGCAGCCGGCTCCCCTTTTTGGTCTGTATTCACACCAGCTGATGATTCACTCGTGCCGCTGACGCAGTCATTGCGCAGGACAATGGTTTCACTCGCGCAGTTTACGCAGTCATTGCGCAGGAGAATGGCTTCACTCGCGCAGCTGACGCATTCATTGTGCAGGAGGACGGCTCCACTTGCGCAGCTGATGCAGTCATTGCGCAAGAGGACAGCTCCACTCGTGCAGCTGACGCAGTCATTGTGCAGGAGGACAGCTCCACTCGCGCAGCTGACGCAGTCATTGTGCAGGAGAATGGCTCCACTCGCGCAGCTGACGCAGTCATTACGCAGTAGGACAGCTCCACTCGCGCAGCTGACGCAGTCATTGTGCAGGAGGACAGCTCCACTCGCGCAGCTGACACAGTCATTGTGCAGGAGGACAGCTCCACTCGCGCAGCTGACGCAGTCATTCATAGGTCATCGTAGCGCAAATTCCTCTCCACACCATTGAGAGTAATCACTTCTAGTGGTCATGGATGATCAGTGATTTTGTTGCAATCAAACCAGGACCGAGAACATGTCCATTTCATGCTTGCTGGTTAGAGGTTATTCTTTATATATAGCATACACGGATTTCCTCTTCACCGTTGTGTAACTATTTGCTAATATAACAAAAGTTACCTCTTATTTGGACACACTGTGATTGTAATTATCTAATTCCCCCACCTTGCATAGCCAAACATGGCTTTGACTTTGTGAATGTACACTCTGGCATGAGAACAGAAATTCATTTTTTACATTCTGATACCCTTTCCCACTACAAATGTTATATAATGTATTTAATTGAGGAAAAAAAATAGTACCTGTGAAGTCATTGGCTAATTCCCCCACCTTGTATAGGCAAACATGGCTTTGACAATGGACACTTTGGCGTGAGAACAGAAATTCATTTTTTACTTTCTGGTACCCTTTCCTGCTGCAGCCCAAAATGTGTCTGCATTACTCATGAGACAAAGCTAAAGAGAATTTATATCGCTTTTTGCACGATTTTGAAGAATAATTGACAAATCTAGCAGTTGGCAGCAGACTTTTCATTTTTGCATAATACAGTTCAGGAAAAAAAGGTATCTTGGGTTGTCAGGCATAGCCAATTCATTTTAGAATTTTGGTCATGCAAAGAACCCCTTTCTTTCTCATTTATAACAAGGCCATCTGGAGGCACTACTCAGTGTTGACATCACACAAACCAAAGGAGCAGTGAAACCATATTAAGTTGCTCAGCACCATGATTACTTGTGGTGTGGCTGTTGTGTAAGTGACTACCTTGAAAAAAAAGGATACTGCCTCAAAACCATTTAAGGGAGTGTAATAGAGGTCTCTACCTTAATGGCTGCCGACAAGGGTCATACACCTGGTCCCAAAGGATGTCATTTTTGGAAATATGACAGGTTACCTTTTTTCACCTCCACCACAGCTGCATTTCAAGATATATCATTTTGTCCTCGATGGATGGAACCGTATTTCATATTTTATAGGACAAGTCTTTTGCGTCGGTGGCTGGAATTAAAAGGTTTGTGAGATAACGCTGTGGGGCGAATGGATATCAGAGCTGAGCCAGGGTGCTGTTGGAGGAGTATGCAACCGTTATGAAATTTTGAGAATATAGGATTTATTTTCTTACCAGCCATATTACTGAAAGATGCAGAATCAAGACTTGAATCTTTGCTGGTTGGAAGAAAAATGTTACCTTCTAGTGGCTGGTGCAGGACACGTTTTCAAGAAGCCATAAACAGAAAGGATAATTGAGCTGATGTTGATACAGGTTGTGCATTTACATAGTGTTGCTAATGCAGGCTAATGATAATAATGCTAGCAAGTACCTCTGACAATACACTATTACTATTACTATGGTGGAATGCATGTGCTTCACAAATGCCCATATCCAAGGCAAATTACACAGTTTCCACATTCATTTTGCAGCAGTGTTACACACGTTTATTTATTTTTTTGTATGATCTACTGGATATATCTACATTTATATTCATTTTGATGAATATAAACCTTATTTTAAAACTTGTTTTTCCTTATTCTTCCATATTGATCTCAAATTCTGTTAACTACCCCATATGCTACATTGGTCACTGCAATATGATCCATACCTGTACTACAGCCCAAGGATACTCCCCCAGTACAGTTGTGTTAGAGTCACTGTTTTACACCCTGGAGGTCAAACCATAGCAAATGAGAGAGTCATCACTGATTGGAGGAGAGCTGTTTCTTCTTTGAGCATAGCTGACAAGCCTGTGGTCACCGGACACATCACTGGGAGGAGCTAGTGTACAAGTAACCCAAGGAATGCTGGCTGGCTTAAACCCATGTTATCACATTTGGGTCCAAGCTAACCATGCCCTGCCACTGTGGACATCGTTGGTACATAGTGTCACATGCCAGCGTGACACCCCTGGGAGGGAGATGCATCAGTTTTGGAAAACACCATTGGTTGCATAGAGAGAGAGCGTACCCACAACACAAAATCAAATAAACCAACACCTTCACCCTTCTCTTGCACAGGTCCGAGGCAAAAACAATTAACTAACACAAACTAAAATAACAAAGACAAAAGAAAAGAAAACAGAGAAGAAACTTTTCAGTTCCATGCTTGTAGTTGGCCAGATTTTCACCTGACCTGCTCCTCCAACTTTTCTGCCGCAGATTACTTTCTCTGTCTTGTAGTAACTCAAAACTCAAAACTCAAAACTCAAAACTCAAAACTCAAAACTCAAAACTCAAAACTCAAAACTCAAAACTCAAAACTCAAAACTCAAAACTCAAAACTCAAAACTCAAAACTCAAAACTCAAAACTCAAAACTCAAAACACGCTCTCCCTCTCTGTGTGTGCTCCCAGTCTCGGCCCCAAACTGTGGAGAGGAACACACCTTTAAGCACCTGGGCTGATTAGTTAATGCAACCCAGATACGTGTGCTGTCTCCACCAGCCGGGGCAGCTGAGACCAATCCGCTTCTACAGCAGACTGAATGCCACAGTCAGCTAATTAGCTGATGACTTAGACTTGAAACGAGACATTTTCACTATTTGATGAGTATAGTGAGTGCCTCGGATGACCAAGGTTATACAAGGTAAATCTTTTTCATGAAAATCACTTGAACTATGATTGCTTCTAAAGTGCTCAATTTAATACAGTTGGAAGGTTATGATGTTGTAAAGCAACTCTTGACAGCAATAAAAGCTCCTGTTCTCCAGAGGCGTTTGAGCATCTGAGATAATACTTTGTGACTTGGGATAAGATTTAATCAAGAGCATGGTGATGTGGTATTAAGCAGTGTTAAGCAAAACCCACCAAAAGAGCCATTTTGTGCTGTGAATTTTTGAGGCCATCATAAAATTATATTCTTGGGAGTTAACAATCCCTGTTGTATCTAGACCGCAAGCTTATCTGAGGATTTCTTAAGACCAAAATGATTATCAAGTGATACATTATTCAGGAATTATGTGCTACCAAAATGGTAATATTGAGATTATTAGATACCCCTGTATAAACTGGGATTTTACCATTTTCAGAGGTTTGTTATGTTGCATTTGTGAATTAATTATGTGGGGATTTCAACATTTGCTTATAGTCCGTTAGTATTAAATGAACAAGGAAAGATGTCCTTCAGTTTCCTTCCCAGATGCTTTATCCCACACTGGTCCATGTTGATCAAATAGAAAACAGTGCTGGAAATCATGATCACACCTTGCCTTAAACATACTGTATAAGTCTGCATGTTGACAGATATGAATTTCAAAAATTTAAGTATTTGGACAGTGACATATTTTTTGTTGTTTTGGCTCTACTCCAGTGTATTGGATCTGAAATGAAATGAAACAATGACAATGCGGTAAAAGTTGAGACTATCAGCTTTAATTTTTGGACATTTGCATCAATATTGGGAACTGGGTAGGACTTGCAGTCCTTTTTATACATAGTCCTCCCATTCTGGGGGAACAAGTGTTAAAGTTTTGATTCTCGGCCTTCATTAAAAGTCCAGGCAACTGGATTCAGACTGTGGTCATATTCCCCAGAAGTGACAATTGATTGCCTTCTTAATAAATCTTTCAGGTATTTAACCAAATTATAGCTATTCAGTTCTAATAAACACTATTAGATTATTGTTCAGTAAACAAGGACATTTTTTGGCGTGTATCCTGCGCTAATTAGCATTCATATCCATAAGACTGGTTATGTGTGAAGCATTCCTCATCGATGGCTAGTTTAGAGCCAATTAGAGCAGTAACCTTACCAGAAAGAAAGCAAATTAAACTAGGCTTTACAGTCGTATAGTTAAACCTGAAGATCATTCAATGTGTAATAATGTTGTAACACCGAGCTACTGTACACTAACATTAGACTCGATAGCAGTATCAAACTCCAGTCATTACAGCCAAATAAAGAATGTCTTTGATTAAACATGTCTATGCTTGAAAGCTATTTAATTTTCACTAGCCACAAGTTCCAGGTGAGAATGGGCACTGCAAAATTGTAATTTTTAGAGATTATTGTAATATTGTAGTGCCTGTGGGATCCATAAATAAAACCCACTTCTTGGAGGTCTTTTAATTTTGAGAAAAGAAAAAAGCTTATTACTCTCTCCACATCCAGAGAAGGGGAAATGTTTAGGCATTTTCAACTTAGCTTGCCTTACCCACAAAAAAGTGTCAAGAACATCATTTACTCATTACATGTAGAAAAGACTTCAGGTCTTTGTTACGCAACACCCAGTGAACCCCGCCCACTGAAAACCTGGCATTTGGCCAAGGGGGATAAGCAAGTCAATTTTGGCACAGGCTTTTATATCATTTTTTATTTTATTTTTTTTGCAAAAATCATTTAAAAATATTTCTCGGCCATATATGAATGCAAAAAAAAGTATTAAGACAACTCATCCGCAAAGAATTCACATTTCAGATTACTGGACCTTTAAAGGGTATTTTTATTTTATTAGGCCTCCCATTTCAGGGCACCATAGTATTTGGGACAAATGGCTTCAAAGTTGTTTCTGATTAATCCGGTGTGTTCAATTGTTTCCTTAATGCAAGTATAAGACCTTTTAGTGGCTAACCTTGATTCTATGCTTTTGATTGACTTTGGAGTCTGCCATTAGTGTTTGTCAACATGAGGACCAGAGTTGTGCCAGTGAAAGTCAACAAAGCCAAAATGAGGCTGAGAAACAAGAAGATTAAAAAAAAAAAAGAAAAAAAGCATCAGGGTCATAGAGCAAACCTTATGCTTACCAAAATGAACAGTTTGGAGCATCATTAAGAAAAAAAAGAGAGCAGTGAAGAGCTCAGTAATTGCAAAGGGCCTGGTAGGATAAAACTTGACTCTGGAATTCCACTGCAGCTGCAGTTTGCCAGGTGTTGGACCGCAAATCTAATTAACACTGGGTTTTACAATGCAGGCCCTAATCAGCTACAGAACGTCCACTTCCCACAGCAATAATAGGAACGACTCCATAACAGTAATGTGTAGATCAGTGGTTTCAGTTATTTAGGGCTAGGACAGGGCAACCCGGAGTCTCCCATCCACACACATTTTCAATTACATAAAAAGCGTTGTACATAGTTCCACTCGCACATCTCGATGATTAAATTCTCCCGTCACTATAGATTTAATATCTTAAAGGTCAGAGGCACCTATTCCTTTTTTCAAAGGGACTTAATGAGAGGGTATTATTTGAAAATGTCATTTTGAATGACCGTATGAAAACACACATGAACAATACTGAGCCAAATTTAATATACGCAAATAATATAAACCGAAGTGCTATGTTTAACTGTGTTCATTACACCATCGTTGATGCAAACGCTCGGCAAATTCATATTTCATGGAGACATAGACACGCCGAGAAGTATGTTTCATTCAAGTGATTTTCATCATAATTGAACACATTTTCCTGTTGAAAAAGAGAAGATAGTCACCATAGCTGAAATATGATAAGACCCCTTAACATAGCAATTTAAAATTATGTTTTTAATGTCTGTTTCATCAGACTCGCATTTCCATAGATTTAATTCCAGTCATGTCCTGCATTATTGTAAATAATAATAATAAGAATAAGAATAATTATCACTATGGATGCAAATCTACTGATATTGTTGGACTCAATGTGCACTTATTCAAGCATTTGTGCATTTTGCAATTGTGATTTTAACTAATACTCTAATGACTTAAATTCAATTAATTTCTGAGCCTTTTAATGAAGTCATACTGGGTCAGTGAACGCATGGGTTGTTTGACCTTTTGTTTTCCAGTTGGCTTTTCCTATGATGATTAAAGAGTTCTCTGAATGAATGAAAACTTGAACAGATTGGCCATTTATAAATCAGCCTTGCTAAAAGGATGTCTGCTGGGAGTGTGCATTAGTCTGCTCTTCCAAACAAGAAAAACGGTTCCCCTTAGGATAGTTTTCTACAACTCTCGATTTCTCCAGGGAACCTGCTAGTCTTCAAGCTCCTGATGTAATGTAATGATAGTCGAGCGAGCTAGAACGATACCCATGATGCAACCTGAGTTAACGTCAATCCGTGGTGTCTTCGCTCTACCGCCACCTTTTTAGGGATCACGACCGTGCTGACGATGACCACCCTGAGCATCAGCGCCCGCCACTCGCTGCCCAAAGTCTCCTATGCCACCGCCATGGACTGGTTCATCGCCGTCTGCTTCGCCTTCGTTTTCTCCGCCCTCATCGAGTTCGCCGCCGTCAACTACTTCACCAATGCGCAGGTGGAGAGGGCCAAGAGGAAGCAGGCCAAATGCCCCCCAGCCCCCAAGGCTACGCCGGTGAAGCAGGCCAGCGACGGCGAAGAGGTGTTGCAGGTGAGCGCTAGTCAAAGCTCCTCGTGGGGCTGGCCATTCAGTCAGTATGACAGGTAGCCAATTGATATGCCAATCAAATCTGCTCTGCTGAAGAAGCTGAACCTACCAACAGACATCCACAGACAGTTGAGACATTTGAGTGTAGAGAACCTGGGCAGGCATTTGCCTTTGGTATCTGTGTGGTGGCCAGAAAGGGGTAATTATTTGATATAGGATGTGCATGCTGAGTTAAGTGTGAGGTGACAGTTGGTCCTATGCCAGATTGAAGAACAGCACATCTGTTGCTTTGACCAGAAGTGATGGTCGCACAACAGAGTGGCGACTTTAACATGCCTTGTCCTCTGTGCTGGCAGGGTGGCTGCCAGTGCCCATCACCTCCCTTCCTTTTTCTCTCACTCTCTCCTTACCCCCCCCCCCCCCCCCCCCCCATTCTGAGCAACTCCCTGTGTTTCGGTGCTGGTGCCATTAAGCCATAAGCTGCATGTCCAGGCTGCGGCCTGCTTTCGGCTCTGGGTTGTGCGAGGGGACGTCTGAGAGACATCAGTCTGCCTGTGTCTGCGAAAAATAAAACCCTTACCCTTTCTTGCATTGCTGAAGTGCATCTCCAAAGCTCTGAGGCGTGTAAACTTGTAGCCAAGATGTCCCACTTCAGTCTGCTCGCACTGCATTATACAGTGTGGAAGAGAGAGCTCTGAGCCGCGGACCACTTAATTCGATTAAGAAATGTCCTGCGTGCATGGGAGTTCGTTTTTTCATGGTTTTGCACTGCGTAAAACAGTTATGCATCTCAGAGGGGCCAAACATAAAGTGCCTAATCACCCCATTGGCATTATTTACAATGTTATCATCACTGCAGGCATTCCCAAAGCTGCTCTCTCTAGGCTATTGTCTGGAAATTGCAAAATATACCATATGCATGGTCTGAGGGTTTATTTTAGGCCGGTTTTAATGAGAAGAAAATTATATTTATATAACATTTATTATTCATCACTCTCAGCTTGATGCAGACTGTGAGCAGAGTGGGCTGTGGTTTATGCCAAATTAATCTGTTAATGCTGCCTTGTACATCACAGTCAGTACTCCACCACGCCTATGAGGATTTTGATTAGTGCATACGGTCAGTATAAGGTAAACGCTGCAATAGTGGCAAGAGTAGCGCCTGGAAACCTGAAGGTACGTATCCTCACCTGCTGTGGTTTTATGCCAGGGGCAATTTGTTAGATTAATGGGTTGCCATGGTAACCACACCGGCCCTATGCAGAATTAATTTCTTGGGGTCGAGCGCACAATGCCGATGTCATTTACCACATTGCACCTGCTTTTTCCATATCTGCATTTTGCAACTTTAGCCTGACTTGATGGGGTGCAATGTCTGGTGTTGCCTAAGCAAAATTCACGAGTGCCAGTTTGTTCTTGCATTTTTATTTTATGTTCTATGCTGCAGATTAACCATTCGTTTATCAGTGAGTTACTTGGTCAATCATTTCATGTTTCAGTCTGTTATTATATCATTAGTATTTCAGTCATTAGCATCAGACACTACAGGGTCGTAAAAACGCAGTGCAAAGTGCAATTATTCTAATACGGATTTTGATCATACCTTTTTTCAATCATTTCTATTAAAAAATGTAAGGAATTTCTCAGCAGAAAAAAACTTACTTGCTTCTGTAGAGAAAACACTGAAAACAGCTTGGGGTAAAACCATTTTCACATCTCCTCTGTACACACACCATACATCTGACTTGCCCTTCCACCCTACCATATGTACTGTTCCATTACCTATATGACCCGAGTGACATATCAGTCTGGGATGCCTCGATGCAGATTTGCTGCTGTCACGTAATCTCTGTTCACATGGACGATGAAAAAAAATTATGTTGTGTGCCTGTTCTCTCTAACCCGCCCCGGGGAGGCGGGGGATGGGTACCTATCGCTGACTGTGGTGTGTAGCCTGGCACCAGATTGCCGTTTGCACAAAAGAGAAACGCCTACCATTTCTTGCGCTGTTGACGTTGGCATCAGTAGGCATACGACATTTAATCAGAGCTGATCTGTGGCTAATGCTAATGCTAAACTGACACAGCTAATGAACAATAAAATCTTAATTATTCATTCAAAAATAATCAACCTGCAGAAGCCTTCTCTGAAAAAATAGGTGCACCTCACATTCCAGTAGCTTGTAGAACCCCCTTTGGCAGCAATAAAATAATCGTTTTCTGTAAGAGTGTGTCAGTCACTTATATCACATCTACTGTTAGAGTTTCAAAATCAATCTTAAGCACAGACCTCTATGAGTACCTTATTGCCACTCACTGCGAATAACTGCTCACCGCTCACTCAGATCAATTAACTAACGATTTGAGTGAATCAGAAATCTAATGTTACGGTGTTGTCAAAAGTACTGGGACAGTAAAATCAGAGCAAAAGTTGTTTCTGAAAAATATAGGCTGTATGTTGCCTGAACTCAATGATTTGAGTGACTCCCCATAATTACCCCATTCTGGCCACCACACAGATTAGAGACAGACAAATATGCATTGGAAGGGGCCGCATTGAGCCCCATTGAGATTGTTCTCTTTTTCAATGTAGACCTGGTCAAGAAAGTAGCACATATACATACAGACATGCATTTAAAATGCAAATTTAAGATGACAATACAGTAAAACAAATCCTTAAACCTTAGTCTGACGTACATGAAAACAGGTACACTCCTTGGATTCTGTTCTAAAATGTAATTTTAAAAAATAAAGTTTTTTTTTATGGTACTTGCAGGTCCACTTTTAGTGGTTCCAGTTCTTAATAGCATGGAACTGATCTTCAATATGACACTTTAATTAGCTTAAATTGGAATCTGAATAGAAATTCTGTACTGTAAAAAAAGAATTAATAAAATGAAAGTAAGCCTGGCACCAGATTGCCGTTTGCACAAAAGAGAAACGCCTACCATTTCTTGCGCTGTTGACGTTGGCATCAGTAGGCATATGGGGCGACATAGCTCAGGAGGTAAGACCGATTGTCTGGCAGTCGGAGGGATGCCAGTTCAAACCCCGCCCTGGGCATGTCGAAGTGTCCTTGAGCAAGACACCTAACCCCTAACCCCTAACCCCTAACCCCTAACTGCTCTGGCGAATGAGAGGCATCAATTGTAAAGCGCTTTGGATAAAAGCGCTATATAAATGCAGTCCATTTACCATTTACCATGGTGCATTGTGTTTTGCAACAAAAATAAGTAAGTAGTATAATGGCTAGGGAACCTAAAGGTTGCAGGCTCGATTCCCAGGTACGACACTGCCGTTGTACCCTTGAGCAAGGTACTTAACCTGCATTACTTCAGTGTATATCCAGCTGTACAAATGGATACAATGTAAATGCTATGTAAAATGTTGTGTAATTCACTCTAGATAAGCTTCTGCTAAATGCTTGTAATGTGATCTAATGTAAATACCAGCAAATGTATCTCTAGTGACTTAATGAAGTCAGTACAGCCCATTCATACAGAAAATGTAAGTGGTGGGTTTATTAATTAATTAACTTATTTTTTGCAATAAAACACAATGCACCATGGCTTACTGAATATTTCATAGTTTTATTTATTTTTTTACAGTACAGAATTTCTATTCAGATTCCAATTTAAGCCAATTAAAGTGTCATATTGAAGATCAGTTCCATGCTATAAAGAAGTACTGTAAGCATGAACAACCTAGGCTTTTAGCTTAAAAGCAGTCTTTAAAAACACTGCCACCTCTTCCAGAAATATTTGTCCTCAAAGAGTATCATCCTCACTGTACTCAGCACTGAATTTTTTCCCCCCTTCCAACATTCATGCCTATAGTCAGAATTATCTTTGTACCACACCACATACAAATACCTTGGAGCATGGAGTATGAACCCTCCCTCCTCTACACTGTAGAAAATGAAGCTTCTCAAATCTACTCTGACATGACAGATACTAACACTGATAAAACCCCACTTTGGTTTTTCACCCATAAGTACATTGTGATAAATGAGCAAGACATTCACCATATTTGTAGTAAATTACTACCTTGTAGTTGCTTTATTGAAGAGAGAGAAAACAATTCCCACAGTGCTTGTTTCACAAATGTGTGTGTGTGTGTGCTCATACATAGTTTAGAGGGACCAGAAGTACTTGGACACATTAACATAGTCTTAAATAATATGGTCATATCTTGTAATTAGTTGCAAATCCATTGGATTCGATGAATGCCTTGGTCGCAAATCCTGTGAATTTGGTGACTGCACGAAGCCAGGCTGGTACTGCAGCCATCTTCAGTTCTTGTTTGTTTCAAGGGATTTTTGCCTTATGTCTTCATGTCTTCTGCAAGTGAAAGGCATATTCAGTTGACTTGGCCAGTCAAGAATATTTAACCTTTTGGCCCAGGAATCCTTGATTGCTTTAGAAGTATGTTTGGGGTCATTGTGTTTTAGGCATTTGGTTGGATCTGAGAAGATGTTTCTGTACACTTCATAATTCATCCAATCAAATGGCTGTGATTCCTACTAGCTCCACCTGATATGAATGTAAATACCCTCAAATATAAGTTGGCAGTCCTCACTTTAACCTCGTATTCACAGTTTCATTACTAATCCAATGTGCTGGAGTACAGAGCCAAAAAACCCAAATAACTTTGTGTCACTCTTCAAATATGGACTGCGCTGTACACTCATATACTCATCGAAGCAGTTATAAATCACTTTGTTGTTTTCATTGGGTTGTTTGCAATAAATAATATCATAAAGTGTGACAGCATTCAACTGTAACATTGCCTGGGAACTGAGAATGACTTGAATGGTGTTTTCACCCGGATCAATGCTCACACATTTTTAAAATTCATTCTGGATCTAATGGCAGGCTGTGAGAAGAAAGTTGAGCAATGCTGAGCTGTAAGCAGTCCCCATTCATTTCTGAAACAGATATTGGTATCGTTCCTGCACACAACGCTCCACAGTCAGACACCATCATCTGGCTGTGTTGAAATAGATCACTGTGTGTCTGGAGGATATAAGCTTTAAACCCTACATCTTTAGACGGAGTTTTAATCAGTGAGAGCAATTACATTTATCCTTTACTGTATTTATTGTTGAGATGGATAGTAGTCAATGCTTAAGCCTACTGTGAGGAATGTCTATGTAGTATGTGCCCAAATGTGAATAGTACTAGATAATGTCCTTCAGACTAATTGGAAAACCCATGCTGATAGAGCATTGTGGCTGAGTGTTATCTTGGGAAAAATAAGACCACAGTGAGGAAAAAAATAGAAACTAATTTTTCTTTATCCTGGTAACGTAGGACATTTATTGCTTTTTAGCATTTATATGCCCTTAGCACAGTGACATTCGTTTGTAGTCTAATAATTGTTAACGGTGCATACGTTTGATGGGCGTATTATTATACAGTTCATCATTAGTTCATAAGCAGCAGCTTTGTCTGTCCTTATCAACCATTGTGGAAATCATAAAAATAAAAATTCATCAAATTTACAGCCATCCCACTGGAGTTAAAAAAGATATGAAGATGTTTTAATTATTAATACCATAAAGAAAGATAGCGGAGAGAGCATTTGTATGTGGGCAGTTTTACACACAGAATGCATCAAATGGCTGTAAGGATGGTGATCAAGTCATAAAAATGTATGGATATATTTGACAAGTGCCTCCAGCTCTGTCGCCTTTTGCATCTGCTCCACAGGGAGATGAACAGTACCGAGTCCAGTATAGATTTTGCATTTGCGTGTCAATGTTTCATCAATTCTTTGCAATTTTACTGCCCTCGTGTTACACAAAGCAATATTGCCTTCATGTGAAAGCTCCCAGAATCGGAGAACAGCTTCATTATTTTAATGTTCATGACAAATGAGCTTTTTATGTGGCATGTTGAGTCAAAGAACTGGGGGAGCAGAGCATGGAGGAGGAGTCACATGTAGAGTTATTGACGTGCTTTGGTGTATATTCTTTGGGGTTGTGTCACTCCATACATCAATGTGTCCAAGGTGGCCGTAAACCGGGATCTCCATGATGACTCCCGTTCATCATTTAATGTGCGTCATTAACCCCGCAAGGTCGTAAAACACCACTGGGAATGCTTGCAAGCAAACGGTATATTAATACCTTGAGCTTTCTGCATATTTTACTGCAAGTTGTATCGCTTTTCAGCGATGAAACAATGTCAACCCTGTGACTGGCTTTAGGATGTGAACGAATTCCATTATTTCATTTGCTTCGATGAATGTACTATGCACGGGTAGCACATTGTGCTATTTCTGGTCTAGAAAATAGAAGAGATTATTCTGCACGCAGTGGAAATGCCACCATATCCTGCTATTGCTATTTTAATTGCTTGGCTTGTGTCATTGATGGAATGGTAATGCACTATTGACAGTAAAGGATTTCCATTCCTGTTTTATTTGAAAGTATGAGCCCATGCTGACCCAGTGGCAGGCTTTAGAATGGTGTGGGGAAATAAGTGTAAGGATCCTTTTGGACCTCAGAATCTCTCTCCCTCTCTCCCTCCCTCCCTCCCTCTCTCCCTCCCTACCTCAAATAAAGCGCAGTGTTACACTTGTCTAATGTTATTATTCCGAACTCAGACCAAATTCCTCTTGCTGTTGAAATCCAGACTCAAGCTGGCAACACACAATTTAACCCTTTTTTGGATCTGGCTATGTGTGAATTTATATCTTAAACATGTCTAAGTTCCAAAGGATACTGTTAATCAATCTGTAATTACTTTAAAGTTAAGTGCAATTATTGTAGGAATTGGTAAATACTATTTGTTAACAAATTAATTCCTTTGGACCATAAGTAAGAGAAGCCCTGTAAAGTGAAGTCTCAGGAATCATCATACTACAATTAGTCACTTTCAGGCTGCATAGGTTGAAACTAACTAATACTAATGTATTTTCTGACCCACTGCAGCAGAATCCAGACACTAACGGCAACCTGCGGAAACGGATGAACCTGATGACACAGGCAGACTCAAACAGCACCCCGAGAACTGGTCCGGGAGGCAGCAGAGCAACGGTGGTTGCCAGGCAAACTCCTGCCGGCTCCGCCCCTTCGGCAACGGCAGCGACGACGGTGCCCGCCTCCGCCCAGCCCCACTCCAGCCCCAACCCTTTCAGCCACTCGAGCATAGCCCCACCCACGCTGGCTTCCAGGAACACGCCCCCGGCCCCGCCCTCGACCCCGACAGTCACAGGGTGTGAGCGCGTGCCGTCAAACATGTACGTGGGCTCAGCCTCTCTGCAGCGTCTCTTAGGGGCGAAGCTGGAGCACATTCAGGCCGCTAAAGGAGACACGGGTGCCCAACCCGCCCCAGGAGCTTCGTCGGGACCCAACGGCACCAGTAAAATTGACAAGTATGCACGCATACTCTTCCCAGTGTCCTTTGGAGCTTTCAACATGGTATACTGGGTGGTCTACCTGTCAAAAGACACCATGGAGCCCAGAGATGGCTAATCCCAGTCTTTGTGTGTTTTGCTTTCTTTCTTCTCAAAAACGGAAGATTTTCTTCTCAAGTTATATAAAAAAAACTTTAGGGGCTTATATATTGTAGTTTATAAGACATGTTTGAAATTTTCTTAACATTGAAAATGAAGAGTGTGTCATCAAATGGGTAAACACACAAAAAACAGTTACCTCAGTAGTTACGTCCGAGACAAGTAATCCTGCTGCATACATGTATGCAGTATATTGTTCAAAGAAGTTGAGCATGTGAAGACAAAAAACACATTCCAGATACTTTGAATTGTATTAATTACAATACTACAGATATTTTCCAATGGAAGTGTTCGGATAATGGTGGCATATGACAAATCATAATCCAGCAATACACTTTATTTTTGAGAGGGTTAGATTACAAGCATGCATTCTAATGCAGCAGTTTAGTAGAACTTGGAATTGGTTGAAAGCTGAAATATAACATCTATTTTGTTATTTTCTTTTGCGCTATGAAAAAGTAAAAAGTAAAAGTAAAAAACATTACAATTGAAAATTGCATCATATTTTTAAAGCTGTCAATATATTTTGATTGTATTCATAATAATTCATAGTAATTTCTTTTTTTTACCCTTTGGGTCATGAAATTAAATCAATTACCCTTCTGCAGTTTAACTCTAATTTTCTCTTGTGCGTGATACACCACTATCTCATGCCAAGTTTCATATCCCTTCTGTGAATGATAGCTCATGTGCTGACCGACTGCCTGGTGCTTAAGTTTCGTGGGAGTAGTCTGAAGATTAAGGTGTTAAAGCAGGACCTATTACATTATTCCCAGGTCTGAGGTCAATGCTTGCTTCAGCTGTGTCTTGTGAATTGAGGCCCAGCGGTGAGAGTGGAAGCATACAACAAATTCAACAAAAATACAAGCTTATCATCTCCTTGGGTTGACTGAAGAAGGGGATAATGACTGAAGAAGAGGTTAATCCCTGGAGAATGGTTCTGTAGATGTGTTTCATCTTTTGCTTCATGTTAAATTTTATATACAGCGCACATAATGAAGTCATTTGATGGCCATTTTCAGTGTGGGGGAAAAAAAGATTATTAAAGACCTTTGCAGTGACTGGGGAAAACATGATTACTCCCAACCTGATTCACACATGAAAAGTTGGTTATTAAAGAGCACCAATTTCCTTTTTGAGCCATGTCTAGTCTTGCTTAGCCAGCAGCCATACTACCTAAACACATTGCATGCATCCTGATAAGCAGGTTTTGCCTTGGTTAGCACTTAGAGAGTTTATAATGGTAGGGTTGCATCTGTAGGTAGTATAGTTTTGAATTATCAAGCAGTAGTTTCAAGTCCTGTATCATAGTATTATTCCAGAAAGGGCTCTGTACGAAAGTATTATTATTATTATTATCTGCAAAAAGCAGTTGAAAACAAGAGGAGCTCTGTAAGTTGTGTAGCTGTCCATTGCAGAAGGCACAGTGTGTGCTATAGTGTTACAAAAGAAAGAAGGGCCACAATTTATAATATGCCATGCAGTTTCAAAGGGAGACCTCTCGAGAATGTATGCAGTACCAGCTTTGGGCAACTTACAAAACATTCCATCCTTTGGATCAACTACCCAAAAGCTGAAATGTCAAAAGGCTCTGCCACTGCCACATGGTCTCTGTTAGCTCGCAATAAGTCTGATTCATGTACAGTATTATGGCCAAAATGTGGGTATTGTTGTGGCAAAAAGCAACATGATGGGGCACCTTAAAAATATGCAGGCCCTCTGTAGGATTGGCATTAACCACCCCCCTCCCCCCCAAAAAAATAAAATAAATAAAAATAAATATATTTAAAAAGTGAAGCATTTCAGATAAATCTGGGCTGACGAAGAAAGAGCTTGCCACATGCTGAGGCCAGTGCTTGTTGACCCAGCTTGTCCTCGGGTTCAATTCCAGAGCAAACTGAAAACAGCCGTTTCTGCCAGGCCCATTCGGGCAATGTGTAATTAGCCGGAGGATTACAGAGCAAATCTAAACCCTGGAGAGTGATCGCGTGGTGATTTATGATGCCAAGGCTAATGTTCTGCCGGTATGTGCTGGAATGCTCTGGTCCTGCTGCAGTGTGACTGAGGGTTGCATTAGACTTTTCTGGGCCAAGGATTAAGGATCAGAATATCAGAGCCGCAAGGTTTTGTGACACACTTTAAGATTTTTAGATCCTGAATCAAACCATTGCTTTATAGTATATCCATGCATATTTTAGCCTGTTTTGAAAGTTATCGTAGGTTCCATTATTGATAGCCTTGAGAAAAATTATGCCTAAAATAAACAACACAGATAATGAGCTACATTGTATGCAAAAAAAAAAAAATAAAATTATTTTATTTTATATTTAATACAAATGTTTCAAGAAATAAATCCCCCCCAAAATGAAGTCTCATAAAGCTCTATAGTACACCAGTTAGTAGTGTTATCCTAATGAATGGAAAGGGGCACTGAATACAAAGTTGTGAAACATTTTTAGACCTATTTTTTGGGAAATACAATTATCACTTTTCATTCCCACTCTATTTTCCAGAATCAGTGTTGCACAAAGCATGGGCAGAGTCATTGATGCTGTGCATGGGTGCACTGGGCATGGCTAGTGAATGCTGGTATTTTTGTGACAAGACGTGAAGAGTACGGATCAAAGTGCACGGCGCAGTTGGAAAATGGGCTGGATTATAGTCAATATATTATCAGCGTGTGGTGTTCAGCTGGATTAATTAATAGCCAATCAAATGATGTCTTTTCCTTACCTTTAAGAGCCATGTGCATTGCACAGGGCGTACTGCCAATCTTCAATAGTCTACGACTTTAACAGAAAACAAGCATAAGGATATACTAATCAGATTTTTCTCACAAGATGTTGTTGTGCAACGTTGGCCTGTCAGCTTTTGAACCAATCTCATAAATAAGAGACATTTGTTAGAATCTGTTTGAATTTTCTTTTGTCAGAATTTTACAAAATCATTGCCTAAATGATTATTATGTACTGTTTTTTTCCCCATTAAACCTGTTGCTGAAGTGCTTAAACTCACTATGCTGTAACTAATAATGACAACAGTATCTTGAGGTTTTAAACAAAATAACACCAGGTAAGATCATAACAATGCCAGTGATCCTGTTCATGGCAGTAAAATGACTCGATATGAACTTAAAAAATTATAACTCACAATTCCATCATTAATTCACAACAATAGGATGATTTACTTAAAATAAATTGAACTGAGCGATTTCCTTTAGAAGGGAAAATTGGGCAGTTGCCACTTGCATATGTTGCTTACTCCTTAGTTATTATTATTATTATTATTATTATTATTATTATTATTATTATTACTACTACTATCTCCACGGATAGCATGACCCACATATTAGCACTTCATTTTTAGGCTATCTAACAATATACCCTCCAGACAAGACAATAACTTGCCTTGTTGTTTATCCTTCTCTTTGATATTGAGCGCTTCCAGGTGATGTTAAATTAGCTTGAGAGGAGATAACTAATGCAGTTAACGCATGTAGCTTGCATATGCAGTACTGGCACAAATAACGGAAACACCGCGCAATTTTGTTCTCTTAAAACTTTTGTCTGTGTCTTTTATCCTGTTATTGTTTGTTGGAGGAATTTTTAATGGTAAAATGTATTGAAAACAGTTATCTGCTTGACCACGAGCGGTAATGACATTCTGTGAACATCAGTTATTTGGAATAAAGTATACGAGCCAAAAAAAGGTTTTATTTCTTTGCACGGATATTGTTATTTTAAGTAGAAAAATACTGGACAAAGTGATACTTATTATAAAATTTCCAAGATACATTAAACTGCACAATTATGCTGGTATGAACTAATACATATAGAATGGTGTATGATTATAACTTTTTAACACAAATGCTAATTATTTCTTCATGTTTGTCTTGATAGTACATTTATTACATGTTGCATTTATTATGCCAAAAGAAAAGTTGTTGCAAAATATTGCCTTAATTGTTGATCTGTATTTATAAATGCAGTCTATCCATAATTTGTGCCAGTACTGTAGCTATTGTTTTAACTACAGTCACTTAATAAAAATGAAAAGAATGTTCAAGTTGCGTTTATTGCCATTCTTCTCGTTACAGATGAGTCTTAGCAAAAGAATGAAACCCAGTGACCGGAGTATAAATACAGCTATACGCAATTAAAAACCAGAATAAATACAGTAATTACAATTTTTAAAATGATATTGATTAATAAATGCAATAAGTAAATTTTTTCCTGCTTGGATCATTTATATCAAAGTGAAATTGGACAGCATATGAGTCACGAAAACCATTGATTGGCTTTTCAATGGGATATGTGTGCATTGCATGGGAAAATTAGCTAAATTAGCAATCCACTGTGCACTGGGCTGCAACTTGTGCCGTAGATGTGGTCTGAGCAGTTGGGATGAGAGGGCACAAATCGTAGACGAGGTGGACTGGAAAATTGCAATGAGCTGCCCCGGAATTACAGCCTGCTTCTTGATCTTGACTGACGCACCCCCAGCAGTGAGTCTTCTCCCAAGACGAGCCAGGAAATTAGCGAATGGCCCAGGTGCATCAAAATGCATGATGATGCCATACCAAATACCATTTCACCAGTGGAACAGCTCGTAACACGTCGTGCACCAAGAAAATAGAGCCCTAGACCTTCAAATATGCTTGCTTCATTGTGTCAAACTGAAACACATTCCAACACAATATACTAAACCGTACAATAAACCATGCCATAAACCGTTGGATAAGGGACTATGATTGGCCTCTCTGTAATGTCCTGAAAAAAACATATTGCCTATTGACAGTTCTGATTGTGATTCCAATCGTAGCTGCGGATGACTTGTCTTTTTCAGATTTTAAATTGGCAATCATGTTATGAATGTCACACATTAATAGATCCACAAAATCACTCAAAACCCAGTAGAATCATTTTGGCTTACTGTATGTTATCAAATTGAGGTATTTGCTGATTGGTTGTCAATTTTTAAATATATGATAGAGACACAAATCAGCAATGATATGCCTGGATGGTCTGAATGGTTCACTCTCATTTTCAGTTATTGTAGATATTTATTTATTTATTTATTTATTTTAATGTTTATTTGTTAGGGACAGATACATTTAAACATAGATTATTGTCAAACAATATCCAATGCAGTGTTTCTGCTTTTTGATGACATAGCGCATAGAAACAATACGATTCTCTTTGTCTCACACTGCCTGCCATGATGTCCAGCGCTGCCTGCATCGGTCAATTCCCCCTCCCCAGTTTTGTTGCAAGCGGGCCCCTTTCTTCACCATTGGCTGAATGCAGGAGTGAATATGAGGAGGGGTGCCATCTGAATGGAGGTTTTCAGTGACAGGCTAAAGACATCCAATATTGCTAGTCATCACCTTCTCCCCACACCAAAACACACCCTTGTGTGAAATTGCTTTCCTCACGTTCAGCCCCTGCAAAACTCCCCCCCCCCCCCCCCCCCAAATAAAATAAATAAATAAATAAAAAATGTTTTCCGTCTCCACTTCCTGGTTCAGATATTCCTCGTAGAACTCGTAGGCTGAAACTCCCTGAGCTCCACAGCGCATATTAGTACAGGCCAGGGAGGTCAACTTCCTCCTTGCTATGTGAGGGAACTGGCAATTAATGGCCTTCTGAAAAAGTAATTATGTCAGTATATGATAAATTATGAATTCAACATGATAAATCTCTTTTTAAAGATTTATTTAATATGTATGACAGCATAAATAACAAAATTATCAAATAATATTTCAATTTCTATATCTCTTATGCATATATTGTAGATTATTTACTACATGCAATTCCTGCTATATTGTGTACAATATGTGTATACACTGTATTCATGAAATGGGGCAAAAATGTAACTTGTTTAAATTAGTGTGGCACAGTAGCCCAGTTGATTACCTGCAATGTGTGCATGTGTGTGCATGTGTGTGAGTGTGCTTGCGTGTGTCTGTGTGTACAGTATGTCTGTGTCTGTGTGCATTTAGAATGTGTGTTTGTGTCCTTGTGATGGTCTGGCCTCCTGTAAAGCCTCTAAAGTGTGTTGTCAGGACTTGTGCCCAGTATCAAATGTGGCTTTGGTCCACTTGGAACTTGGACTGAAAATAGCAATGGAAATGTATAATAAGGTATAATTTTTTTGATTATTGCATTTTGACATTGATTAATATCTCACGAAAAAGTACATTAAGGTTGTCTAAAGCAATGTTGAACTAACAAGACAGCGTTGTTTCACAGTTGCCATTTAACATTTAAATATTCTTGAGGGGTGTTCCGCAACCTGACTGTTATCCTTAGTTGTAATGAAGATCCAGAATATGCTAGTTTTTTTTTTTTTTTTACATTTTTCTCCATCAGAATCTGATTGGATTGTGTGATTGGATGAATTAGTACACTAAATAGCAGGTGGCCATGTTTTTTTTGAGAGAGGCAATGAGGAGCATTATGGATAATGGATGCTCATCACACATTTAATGCATTTTCTTGGGAAACTGAATATTTTAACTGAAATCTTTGGATGCGTAGTTTGGATTTGCCATCAGAGACATATATGTTCTATATTCCTTAAATGACATTCAGACAGTTTGGCAAAGTAGCAAGATAAATAGTTGATGCATAAGAGATGAAATCAAGATTATTATTAAGTTCGCAATGAATGAGTGCTTAAAATGTGCACATGCATATTTAAACATGTTCACAACTAAATATTAAAATGCAAATGTGAACTTTGCATTAGATTGCAGCAGGATATACACAACTCCCAGGAGACAGAAAGGGAGAATGATTTTCTTTGCCTTGCATAGAAAACGAGAGCAAAAAGATTAGTCTAGTGTTTACCCTTAAAGTTCCTGTGACTATTATCTGTGAGACAGGGGTTAATGCAGATTAAACTAGAATATTTCATAAACTGCGCATGATGCATTTGTTTCTGCCACACAACAGCACTGAGAAATGTTACAAAAAAGGAAAGAACAATGTCATGAAGTGTCAACGAGAAGAGACCCAATCACATTGGAGCGGGTTCTGTTTACAAATTAGACATGAACTGGATGTGTCTCTTCGCTCCATACCTTGTGATTGGGCTGTCACAATATGTATCGCGCAAAAGCATGCGCTCATCTCTAATCTACAGTCCAATCGCACAGTGACAGTAAGCTGGGGAATAGCTCAGGTTGAACACCAAGGATTGCACATTTCTGTGACATTGACAGCAGTGTGATGTTGTTCCAAGGTCACAGAAACATTGACAGAATGTTTTTGCCATGTCTAGGTTCTTGTCTGTTTCCAGAAGGGTACAAATGGAAATGTGTAATGGAAAAAATAAATCTATAGTTTTCAGGGTGCTAAGTTTATATGTAGTAATGTGTACTCCAATAGGTGGATGATGCAGAGTAGGATTTTAAAAAAAGATACTTTTATGTAATTTCCTAACACTGGGATCTGCTCCAAATCTATCCTCCTCCTTACTGCCAAGAAAAGGCTCTATATGTATCCATCTTATGACCTTTTTCTCACAAATAGTACTTTATTTCTGTTTAGCATTTTCCTTTTCAAATGCAATTGTTACAAATTTACCAGAGCCCTTTTTTAAATGAAAAATAATAGTAAATCAGTGAAAGGACAACTGAAAATGTTGACCAAGATGTGTTTTCAAATGCTCCCGATTAAGTTTGAATTAAGTAACAAGCTTTTGCATAGGTGCAGCAATGAAATGGTGATACAGTGGGAGGTGAAAGTACTGCATATATTTACTTCCTGTTTGAGGATGTATTATTTTATGCTTTGATAAACTAAAATCTGTTTACTCTGGACTCAGCACTCCACTATTTAGTATCTTTTTCTTAACACTGATTGCAATAGGGATAAGGGTGATTACAAGGGAATGCATCTGCAGCACCCACCTTGTCAATGTCAAGACGTCAAGAGCAGAACTCTTTGTTATATGACCAGTTACGCCCATAAGGCCTGCAATCCTTCCTTGGACACCTTCCAAAATGGAGGGTGGAAGACCTTTATCAAAGCCACTGGAGGGCTGTGTATAGAAATGCATGATATGTGGGCAGAATAGAAAGAAGCAACTTTCTTCTCAAGTTCAAGACGAACCACCTCTTGTACATACTCAACAATAACTGAATGTCTTTGTACAACGTATTAATGTTCTGTGTTTTGTAGTTAAAGAAGTATATACTATTAATACTATTATCCTATGCAAGATTTAAAAAAACTTCCTTAGAATTGTGTACTAGTGCAGATGAGGTGCCTCAACTGGTTTTATAAACGGTGAATCAACACAACCAAATAAAAGTTAAATGTGCAGTGTTTTTTTATATGGTGTCATCTTTTTTGAAATCTTATGTCAGATGACTGACATCTGTTGCTCAACAAATGTATGTGTGTATTTGGAAAAGTGTTCTGAATTTACTGTCGGTGTGCTTGTGTAGAATTTGTCAACAGAAAAGTTGCATTGAATACACAATTCTTCATGTTTCGGTTTGACTAAACTGTGTGGGATCGTGTCTGTTGCTGCACAGGCTTTTGACAGTGTTGTGCCAAATGAAATGGGCTCCAAACTTTCCCTGTTTCAGTAGGGCCGAACTGCTTGAACTGTGTAGAGACCGTGTATCTTCTGGCTGAAACAGTGGGGGTGTAAAGAGGCAGAGGTCCTCACACAGGATTGTGTAGGCTATGTTACCACCCAAAATGGGGCCATGAACAGCATAAAAAATAGCTGGAAGAAATTAGAGTTGTCCAAAATTCATATTAGTGTTCTAATTATACTGTATGTAATTTATGTATGGAAGGTCTTACTAGAATTACTTAATATAATTCTTAATTTCTAATTTGTAATAAAAGCAATGTAATATAGGAATCTCTGAATGCAATTTTTGTACTTTTATTTCTTAATGTAATTTATGGAAATTGCTTACCAATTTCTTGTATTCTGGCTACATAAATTCCCCCTGGGAAAAGTTATTTTATTCTATAAATTGCAACTACCTAATTAATCAAAATAGATATGCATAATAAGCGCCAGTGCCTTCATATGCAAAGTGTATCTGAAGTACAGCTAGATATTTTACATAGCACCCTAGGCATGACAGATTTGGGTGGTTACATTACATTACATTACATTCATTTGGCAGACGCTTTTATCCAAAGCGACGTACAAAAAAGTGCATTTTCATGATCGTAGACAACTGCTGAACACGGGTTCAGTAAGGTACAATTACTTATTTTGTACAGCTATTTCTAGCCGAGAACAATGAACACTATTCTGGTCTAACATCTGCAAAGCCAACTAGGCAGAAGAATAAGCTACAGTATTAGGACAAATACAAATTACCAAGAAGTGCAGGGATGGGGCAACATGTAACAAGTGACAGGAAAAATGTTTTTTTTTAATTTTTTTTTATTTTTTATACAGCGTGGTGGTGGTTAGTCTAGGTATAGTCTGAAGAGATGAGTCTTCAGGCCACGGCGGAAGATGGATAGTGAGGGGGAGGTTCGGAGTGGGACGGGGAGTTCGTTCCACCACTGGGGAGCTAGGGTGGAGAAGCTCTGTGATCCCTTTGGGCGGGTGGGAGGGGTTACAAGGCGCCCTGCTGCCTCAGAGCGGAGTGGTCGAGCAGGCACATAGAATTGAGTCATGTCCTGCAAGTAGATGGGGGCTGTCCTGTTGGCGGCAGTGTAGGCAAGGGTCAGGGGTTTGAACCGGGTGGTGATGGGGAAGGGTCATGGCAATGAACCCTGGATGTTTTGGATAATGCATGGCTAACTCTTCAGTATGTCTGCGCCATGTACTCCTGGAAAACATTCTAAAACTATTCTAGCTATGTCTTGGGAAAGGCTTGAGTATTTGCACTTTGAGGTCACACGAAGATGGACCCAGCAGGCCTGTTTATTTTATCTGCAGTGAATATCTATAAAACCTTTCACATTTCAACAAAACTATCTGGATGAATGGATGCTACCTTAATTTGTTTTCTGTGGAGCTTGAGTTTTGGATGTTGGATTGTGTTGGATTCTGTCGGGCGCGGGGGGGGGGGGGGGGGAGTTCTGTTGGATTTTGTCGAGTGGGCGAGTGGGGTGGAGGGGGTGGGGGGGTTCGCTTGGTAAAATCCTTCTTTCATAACAATTACATTGTTATGCTAAGTTCGGTTCCGTTTCAAATTTATACCGCTAGTTCCGCAAAAAATAACATTATTGACCTTGGGTCGTGTGGCCCCTCCTCGTGGTCGTGTGGCCCCCCTAGTGGTTGTGGCCCTAAACAACCGCATAGACCGTTTATGCCACGGGCCGGCCCTGGTCCCATAGATACTAGGTATTTACCAGGTAAATATATAGCACATAATTGGGTAATTGCATAATTGGGTAATTCAGATAATACTCTTATTAGAAAGTAAGCAATGTCTAATTTTCTAGAAAGTACATAGTTACACTCAGACTACAGTATATCCAAGCTAAACATTTGATAACTACAAGATAGCCCATTGAATTAACGGAGGTGCTTCTGTTGCATTTTTGTAGCATACTCGGTTGATTATCAAATAAAAATCATGATTTTAAATGCAATTCTACATCTCAACTCCCTCCTTTTCTAGGGCCTTCATCTGTTTCTAACAGTCACATAGCCAACTGCTTTTTGGAGCTCATTGCGCAGTAATGTTTTAACCATTTCTAGACACTTCCCAAATAAAAATAAAGGATACGAACAAGCTACCTTCATCTCCATATAATAAAAGCAATATAGGACCAAGAATGCTTCCTCGACATTAGCAACACCTGTAAACAAAGCCAACAACAAATACATTATTAATCCATGTTTGAGGTGCGAAAATATGCAAACCAAATTCAAAATTATTTTTCCAGATATCCAGTTCTATCTCTGTCATTACTTAACCTAAAGGGTTGATGTGCTGGGTCATGCCATTTTTTGATGCCTAAAATAGATTTTTTAGGAGAATGGTTAGAGGCACAAAATGAAATGTCTGTCCAGTAATGGAAATTTGCAACAGTGGGATTTAAAGAGTTATAACAGGATCATCAGAGGAATGTTTGAGATGGAGGTCAGCAGAGGTTGGTTTTCATTTTAGAAGGCTAGAAAGCTAATTATCCCAAAATACCACCTTTCTAACCGATGACACGGTCTAACTGAAAATAGACCTTTCAAACAAACTATTCCGCAAACAATATATTTTATTTATAATGTGCTTTTCAAAAAATAAAGGTGCTAAACAACTAATAAGAAACACTGGGGAACCCAGCCATAGGGTAACATGCAACACAATACAAATAATATGCAGAACATATCGTCTAGTTAGTAATGAGAAAAGAAATAAAACAAATAAAAATAATTTTTTAAAAATCCAAAACAGGACATAGTGGCATAACTAGACATGAGTAAAGAATAAAATATGTCAGCTTCTGTCTCTTAGAGAGGTCAACTCAGTTCAAAGCAAAAGATGATGGCATGACAACCCAGGCTTCAAAGTACTGATAAGAATTGGTGACTATATGACAGTACTTTTCAATCCTCAGCTCTCCAGACAGACACATTTGCATAGCAATTTAACTGTGATTAAGAAACAGTTCTCTGTCCTATGACAGGTGATCTGTCATCTTCTGTGTTTATATAGCATTGGGACCAAGCAGTGATTCAAATATGCATTGTCATTTTTTAGTGGATAGATTCTTTTGTTTACCGTATAAAAAAACACAGATTTTGTCATAAAAAAGTGTGTATACAATTTATATCAGCGAAAGCCTGTGGTTTATAACTGATAATTCATACAAAAGCTTATAGTACTACTACTACAACTACTACTACTACTAATAATAATAATAATAATACATACAAAAGTAAATGTAGAATTTTGTAAATTCTTTTCAGTCTTTTAATAATTATTGTGACTAATTCAATGAATTTAGTATCCAGAAAATGTCATTTCTGAAAATAATTTTTAGAATATCATGACCGTTCAATGTTCAATTAATTGTGTGAGGAAAATCTGGACAATTAATCTATTCCCTTTGGAGAGGCACGCAACAGTTTTAGCTGACAGAGGCAACAATTATTTGTTTGCTCTAATTTGCGACTTTTTCCGGTGCCTGGATCAAACTTCTCAATTTATCAACTCATCAACATGCACAACCTGTATTCTTAATTATAGCATGGTTCAAGAGAAAGGTGCCTTCTATGCAAAGCTTATTTTCAGTTTTAATGCAAATTATATCATGGATTGAGCATGCCTATAAATAGAGCAGTCCTGTACATGTTTCATTTTTATTTTGCTTTGGTGCAATCATGTAAACTTTTTTTTTTTGCTCAGTTAAAGATGTACCAATCATTTTCTGTACATTTGATTTAAACTAACTGATCCTTGTCAACTAAATCCCACCTCATTTTTGAATGTGGCCGCACTTTGTTAAGCAGACTAAATGGTGTAATTACTGATACACCAACTACACTAACTAGTAAAAAAAGATTATATAGCATGTAAATTAATACTAACTAAACATTTTGTTTTATTAACCAATGACATGTTACTGCTCTGCATTCTAGATTATTTCTTCAGTTTTGTCACCTATTGTTTTTCTTCTGGTTTTGTTAACACTAATTACTATCATTTTCCCCATTTCCCAAAATCTCTCATTGATCTTGCAGATGTGGCTCTATGTGCCTGCATGTAGAAGTGGAATTTGTCTTTGTGTCAAGCACTTACATCATTGTCAAGTTAGGCATGTACCGCCAAGAACACAGGCCCACCTGCTGAAACAACTGCAAAAGAATCGATAGCAGAGAAATCCATTACCTGATCCTAGGTCAGCTCGATTATGGTGTGAATAAGCTGTATCTGATCTAGGGTTAGTTCTTGGGCACACACACACACACACACACGTGTCCATATTTTTCACCTGTGAGACACATTCTCTCACTCTCGCTCTCCCTCACACACACACACACACACATACAAGGACAGGTGCAATGTGTCACCAAATCCTTTAGTCTAAGGATTAGTCTTATAAATCTGAGGAGTCAGAATAAACAAAGTGCTTATCATTCAAAGAGAACATACATCAAAAGGACTTACCGTGCCTCTTTACTTTTTCAAATAATAAAGCAGTGTGCTTTATCTTCCCGGTCACATAAATAAATAAAGAACTGGACAAGGTTTACTCTTATGCTGGAACGGTTATGGGGAGCGGTCATGGTTTTTTGGGGAAAAAAAGTCTGCTTTTGTTTCTGTCTTGGCAAGAGTAGGTTTAACAGATTTCCTCATATACCCATAACTCACAGAATTATGTTCAGCTCTGTTTCGGCCTTAGGGAAGGACGAAAAAGAACATGACATTTCTGACAGCTCTGTGAAAGGGCATATACACTCAGGCTTTTCACTCAGTGCTTGTTTGGAATTTTCCTTCATGTTTTCTGTTGCCATGATGTACTAGTGGGACTAGTTTATTTATTTATTTTTTTCTGAGCTCACCAATGCTCTCTTACTTCTTAAAGTTGATATTGGTAGGCCTGGTTTGGCCTATGTTGCGGATTGCTTTTTTTTCACAGCCTCATAATGCCATCCTTGACTTTCAATATCACAACTCTGGTCTTAATGTTGACAAATGCCAGTAACAGGCAATCAAAAGGCTAGAAGCAAACTATATGTTGAAAGCTCTCTCATGCCTGCAGTAGGAAAGCAACTCAACACACCTGACTCATCCGAAACACCTCTGACACCATTTGTCCCAAACGTTATGATGCCCTGAAATGGAGGACTATTTATAAAAATCGCTGTCATTTATACAGTGCGAAACCAAAATGTATAAATATAAAATCCGAGAATGTGCACTTTAACCACATGTGAATTGTTTGATTATAAATCTAAAATTGTGGAGTACAGAGCCGTCAAGAAAAAATAGCAACTATAAATGGACCATGAAAGTCAGATGAATGTTCACAAACTGAACTAACTAAACTCATTTCCTTGATTGCCTCAGGCTATTCTACACTAAGCTCTACAATCTTAATGACATATTATATAGTGATCTGTAATGAGTCATGGTAGACATTGAAAGACAAAACTTTTTTTGGATAATCTTCATTTGATATGTCAAACCATTCATTGTATCTAACAAAGAAAAGCTTTGTGGAGAAGACAGTTACTTAGCAGATAAGTGTTCCCTGGTTTAATGTCACAATGAAAAAATAATGCCACCTACTGGTTTGGAAGTGTTATCACTAGAACCTAGTTTTTTGTGATATTGTGTCTCATGTTCATAATTTTTCACTGAAAAACTGCAATCTGAGGAAAGTACAGGTCAAAAGGTTAATTATACTGTGTCTTGTTTATCTTTCTCTGTGTACACCTTATGTTTTACTGTAACGTTTTACTGTAAAAGCCTTGTCAGACAGTTTCAATCAATAAAAGCTGAAAAAATATATATTCTTGATGAATTGTACATTTTAAAATAGTAATCAAACCCTGAATGTGGGGACTTCAGGGAACTATACAAATAAACTGATGAAAGAGAACACTGGCCCAAACTCTATATGCTAAAATGATCTGCATTACACATATTACAGATGTCAACAGCATATAAATAAAATTAAAAAAGTAATGTACATGTTTAAAACTGTCTCAGAGTCTGTCTCAGCACAGAGTCTGTTTGAGATGCTCTTATCCAGAACAATTTATGCAAATGCTACCTAGCATCCATGTATGCAACTGGATATATTCTGAACAAATGGGAATTTAACCAACAATCCCTGTCAGTTCCCTAAACAATTCATAGCAAGAGAAATCACCGCGCTCACCCGTTTTAATTTGTTTGGTGCGTTGAAACCAGTGAAATATCGTCAATTGAAAAGAAATTGGTTCGCACTCACAAAATGGCTACAAAGCTTCAAAAAAAATTCATCATTTATCTATTTTTTTTTGTTTGTTTTCTTCAATGCAGAATCATGCACTAACGTTTTGGCGTGTTGCCTTCTTCAGTGTGCAGGTACAATGATTAAGACGTCTTAATCATTGTACCTGCACACTGAAGAAGGCAACATGTTGAAATGTTTGTGCATGATTCTGCATTGAAGAAAACAAATAAAAAAATAAATAATTTTTTTTTAAAGCTTTGTAGCCATTTTGTGAGTGCAAAGTTCCCTAAACACTGCCATCCCCTTCAGCCTTATGCTTGTCACACATATTGTGATCCCTCAAAAAATTCCCTTGCTTTTTCAGTGTACTGGTTAGGTGAAATTATAAATGCATTCACATATGGACTGGCCACGCCATATTCTCCAGTACACAACAGCTACCATCATATCAGTCCTTTTTAAGTCCTAGGGAATACTTATTTTGTGTCCATTTCCATATACCACAAATGGTAATCTTATGGATGCCAAGGGGCACATGGGAGAGGAGAGATAAGATATCATATGAATCATACAATGGGAAAATAAATCTAAGGAAACAGGAAACCTTGGAAGACTTTCCTGTCGTGTGTTCCTATTGTAAATGACTGTGGTCTTTCTCCGTGGCCTAATGCTCATACCTTTCTTAAGCTACACGTGAGTCCATTAGGTACCAACTCTGTAAGAGCTGTTTTCACATTGAAAATTTTACGGTGTGTGCTAGCACGTGGTTGCTAGCCTGCTAGCTGCCTTAGCCGTTTCTGCAGTCTCACCGCATGCTGACCCAGACGCCGTCGTTGTTTTGCCTCTCCTTCCTGCATTTTCCTGGACATTTCCCTCAACAGTATGCTAGGCACACAAATGCATTGGTCTCCTTCAAATGAGTCAGCAGCAGTCTCTTGTAAGATTACTGCAATACAGAGCAACATTGAGCTTTGTACATAGCCAGCAACCTACAACCGTGCCCTTGGGAACGATGCTTAACCTGGGCTGTTTCTGTAAATACCCAGCTGTATAAATGGATAACACTCTAAGCCTTGTAAACCGCACTAGATAAGGACTACACAAACAAAAAAATGTAAATGAGCATCACACGAGCGCCGTTGTGTGCAGTGATGATGGTTTCTCTGGCAACGGCCCTAGGTGCATTTTAATTCACTTCACTGAAAGTGATCTGTCTTTCCCCTTTTGAGAGAGAGAGAGAGAGTGAGATGTATTTGCTCAGCTAAATGAACACAGCTGTTCTGATAAGGGTAAAAAAAGAAAAGAAAAAAAACATTACTTTCAGTTTGCACAGATTTGGTTTCCAGTTAAAAAAAATAAAAATAAAAAATAGAAATTCATGGAATATATTTCCCCCAAGTCTTGTTTCCTTGGCAACCACCCAAAGCCTACGGCAAGTAAATTAGCAATTGAAAGTGTTCAGAGATCCTTATGGAAAGAAATAGCAAATAAAAAAAGAAATAAAAAAATGCAAGGTCACTGCACATGTCTCCCATTTTGGAAAGAAGTGCATGATTAATTTTTTGCATTACTGATTCGGAGAAACAATGTTCCTGGGAAATATTGTATAGTTCATCACATGCATGAAAGTACAAGCAAAATCAGACTCCAGGTTACAATTTTTAGCTTAGCATGAGGTAGGCTGTGTACCTCATTGGTGCATGAGGCCAGCTGAAAGCTGGCTTTGATCTTGCCTGATGAAAATAACAGTATTAATAAAAGCAGTGTGTAAGTTGTGTACCTCATTGGTGCATGAGGCCAGCTGAAAGCTGGCTTTGATCTTGCCTGATGAAAATAATAGTATTAATAAAAGCAGTGTGTAAGTATCTGGAGGCAGTGTAGTGTAAAGGCAGGCATTGTAGTACAATGAAAAAGGACCTGGTCTCACAGCTCAGGAATTTCATCTTCAATTCTGTGCTAGGACACTGCAGTTGTACCGTTCTGCAAGGTGCATAAACTTAATTGCTTCTCTAAATATGTGGTGGTATTAATGGAGGTACATGAATCTGCAAGCTCTGCATGTTGTTTGAGGTAAAGGCATCATCTCAGAAAATAACAAAAGAATCTTCTAGGGGGTTTATTATAGATGGGTTTTGGGGTTATAAAACAAAACAAGCATCAATGTATTCTAATCTCCTTGAATCTTCTTCTTCTTCTTCTTCTTAATAATAATAATAATAATAATAATATTGCCACATTTCTTTCTTTCTGAGAAGGATTTTGGAGTATTGACATCCATCAGAAAAAGTTTGCCATGGTAATGAAAGACTGCCAAGCATACCATTATGAGTTATATTCCCCTTTTGTTTTCAGTACCCATTAATGGATTAATTAACAGAAAATGGCAACCATAGCCATTTTCTGACAATAGGAGGCCATGTTCAAAGATGCATTTCAGCCAACTGTCCACTGACTAATACTGCATGTAAAAAATATTACTTCCAAAGCATCTTTTTTCCCTTTGATTACAAGCAAGTTAATGGTTTTACTCTAGAGTAATCCTAGAGGAATCCTTGCAGCAATCATACAGCAGAGAGATGAGGAAAAAATAAATGAAAGAGAATATTGATCACTTTTGCAGGGATGCATTTGTATACCGTAGAATAAAGAGGGACACTTGAATCCTGGATCTCCAATGGGTGTCAACTTTGGCCCCTATGATGGTGCCTGATGTGCCCGCGGTCAACACGTGGGAAGAAACACAGCTTTGATCATGGAGACCACCCATCATCAGAAATCCCCAGGACCAGATAGCAATCAACAGTCATTTCGTAATATATCCACCGGCGGTGCGAAGGGGTCATGTTTGAGGTACCTTTGGGAGAGGAAGGCTTGCGCAGGAGATGAAAGGTTAATGAACTCCGCGAGTGAGGGGCCTCCAGGCGGCTGCGAGGTTTATTGTGTTTCATTTGTCGAGTAGCGCTTCCAGCGAGACAACGGCGCATTAAAACACGGTGCCTGTGACCTCCCGTGGCCTCATCATTTCATAGAAATATGCCCTGGGAGGGAAGGGATAATGTTCAGGGCAGAGAATACTTCCTTGACATGGTTGTATGAGGGCTGAGTGTTTCCAAGAAGTGCGCATTTGTGCAAAGCCATGTAAATGTTGTTGGTATCGTTTTCTAACTTTAAAATGGCACGTAGATCCCTTTTCAGCGACAGTGCACGTAGATCCCTTGTCTCTGTGAGAGAACTTTCAGTGACAGAACATTCTAGAAGCCCATAATAAGAGCAGGGGTCCTTCCTTGTGCCAATTGTAGGGACACTGAAGGGGCCTACCACTGATGTTCCAAATGCCTTAATCATCTACAGGTAATTTCCTCAGCCATTTTCCAAAGAAGAAAAAAACATTCCTGATCTGCGTTTTTCATGTCTATCTATCTACAGAAAAACTGACGGACACACCCTGGCCTAAAGCTATTGTCTCTAATCTGATTGGCCATTGGAAAGCACCTGACCATGAAGCAAAAATACATCAAAAGAGATCAACATACTGTAGCACTGAGGAGGGATAGAAGTTCAGAAGGTGCCGTGGGAGGATCAAAACCCCACCAGTGCTATGGGCTGGCCACAAGTCTGTCTGTCTGTGTTATTTTTAAGTGTTATCTACAGTCGCTATGTTTGTACGCAAAATAAAGGCAAGCGTTAAGCTACTGCTAGTGATTATACGGTGATGTTTGACAGAGCTGGTCTAACCAATTAGCTTTTGTTCAGTATATTACACATGGCTGGTGCAACTGGTTCCAGGTGCACAAAAGATGAAGCTTCCCACACCATCAAGCCCAGAATTAAGGTGCAAATAATGCACACTCCATTTTTCTTTATTTATTTTATCAGAATAATAAATCATTTTTGCCAGTTAAACTTTATCGCTGGTCCTGTAGTGGCATGGGTGGTACCAGCTACAGAATGATGAATCATCACAAATCAACAAATTATTAAATTATATTCGATAAGCACACATCCTACAAGCTCTTCCTTAGACTCAGGGCAATAAAACAAAAAAAGCCTCCCGAACGCCAAGCCCTCATTACACCCTAAACCATTTTTTTTTCCTACTGCATACATATGTTCTAACCATATTTTCCACTGCAAACTTTTGTCTTGTATATCTATGCATGAAAAATAATTGGCTACCATTTTCTGTCAATGTTGTTTACAGCACTCGTCCTTGTTGTCAGTTAAAATAGCATGATTAAACTTAGAAATTTGAGTTTATATTAGTCGCTGTAAGATGACTGTCACTTTTTTGGTATCAAAACAAAATTCAAGCATGATTTGTACATGATATCTGTACTCTGTGAATGAGCAGGAGAAGCACGTCCCTCTGTCTTTACAGAATGTAATTGCGGTTGTTATGCTAACACAGTATTTTCAGATTGGAATTCCATGCGTGGTTCTCTACAGAGACCCCTAGGTCTCAAGGGAGAAAAATTTGATAAATTGTTCCCTCAAATTAGTAATTTGTTCCCTCAAATTGGTAAGCCTGGGGGGGTCTTGTAGTTTTCTACTGTTGCTAAAGTAATTTCTGAAATTATATATACACATTTATCCATACATGCTCATGCATTTTGTAAGTTTATGAGCTTGTTATTACCCAGATCAGTATGCATCATTGTGAAAAGGGGAAAGAGAATTTGTTAGACTAAAATATACGCATTAATCATCAGCAAAATAAATAAATAAATACAATCTCACTTAGAGGCACAAAAAGGCTTGGGCTGGAACTGTATGAGAGCATCAATTTTCCTCACAGATGATGGATATGATACAGAGAAACTTCTATATCAATATGTGCGCTAGCTTTATGTATTTATTATTGAATTAGTCCCACATAATACCTGTTATTTTAAGATTTTTGGCCTGTAACGATGGAGTGCCTTGTCAGAATGCTAATATACTGTATGTGAAATACCTCCCTGTCCTTGTCTGTTTTTCTTATATGTTTTATTGTTTTATTTTGTTTATATATAGTCACACATGCACACACACACACACACACACACACAATGTGTTGTGTGCTTTGCCACACTTTGTGACAGCCCTGTTTCCAGCACATTTTGGTTGGGGGTGCAATGAGATACTTTGGAGGGGCAAACTGATGTTGGCTGAAACTATTCATGAAAAAGGTATCATTTTAAAGTCGCCATTTTCTTTGATCTTTCAGTTGACCTCGTCTCTTGTGCAATCTGTTTGCTAGTGTAAGTATTGGTTATACTAATCTGGACCTGAAATAAAAATTTTCACTATGATGCATACTGATTTTAGCAGTAACACCTAAGAGCACAATAAAAGGACGTTGGCTTACTTCAGTTCTCCAGACCAGGCGCCTCAATGGTAAAGGCCTGGATGGATATACCATGCAATAATAGAGCACAAAAACAAATCTAAAATTGTCTATATTATTATTTGTGCCACATGTTTTCACACAAGATGTTTTGATTTACAAATAATCACAGGACTGGATCAGACATGGCTCTCATTCCATATCAACAGACATGACAGGGCTTCTACAGCAGTAGCACCAATCAAGTTTGGTAACTGAGAACATACAGGGTGATTAGCTTTTCAGCTAATGTAAGTAGCCAATACAAAAGCTAAAGAGCTAACCACGCGGTACATTCTCAATTACTGTGCTAATTTAGACGCAAATACAATATATAAGACAAAATTGTGAAACTGAACTTTATTTTACTTTGTTATGCGTTTATAAAAATTAATTAACCATGGCTAAACCGCTTTTACATTTTCCATGCCCTGGGTGCAGAGCAAACATTTTGGGTGGACAGTGGGCAGATACGGTCCTGCTTTGGGATGCATTTCATATGTGAAGTCTCCAACCCTTTAATATACTGTATATATTCATAAAAAAAAGATGTTCCTTTATTTGGTGTGTTGATTATGGTGGTGGAAAACACTGTCTAACACGCCAGTCAAAAATCTCACACAGGTGTTCAGTTGGGTCGATATCTGGTGACTGCGAAGGCAATAGCGTATGATTCACATAATTTTCGCATTCATCAAACCATTCAGCGACACCTCGTGCCCTGTGGATGAGCACATTGTCATCCTCGAAGAGACCACTCCCATCAGGATAGAAAGGTTTCATCATAGGATAAAGGTGATCACTCAGAATAACTTTGTATTGATTTGCATTGTATTGATCTATTTGTCCCTAAGGGGACAAGTGGACACAAACCATGCCAGGAAAACGTCCCCTGCAGCATAACAGAACCCTTCACTGTAGGGATCCAGCGTGCAGGCCTGTACCGTTCTCTTTGTGTATGTCACAGATGCACTCGCCCATTTGTAGAAAATATGTTGAAGGATGACCATTTTACTTTTTTTCACATCTCTGTAGACCAGCGCCTAATTGTTAATTGCTTAATTGTATCATGCAGTACACCTGCATGGAAGCATTTGCATTAGCTAAGTTTCTCCACTCATTTATTCAGATTTTTCCTTTAAATTTGTCACACATCTGTATAGCATAGTTGCCAATTGAGAAAATGTAACAAATTTCCAACTTGGAAAAAAAGAGAAAAACAAAAGAGCAAAACAAGTAAACATTTAAACAAAATGGGGGTAAATCTATGGGCCTCTGGAGTCCCAGTGAACAAGTAAATTAAGTATACATTTAAGGGGGACAGCAAATAAATACTAATTGACATCTCACATATACTGTAGAGGTTGTCAAATGAAGGTGACTGTAATAATTCAATGGAGAAAAAAAAATAAATAAATAAAATAAAAAATAAAAATAAAAAAAACTATTGGACTACATAAGATTGGCATGCTGTCAAGCTGGAGATATGCGTACAGACATATTAAGCAGCTGTATTGTTGGTTGATAAGGGTGCACAATAACACTGATGACAATGACATGATTCATTAAAAAAAAAAAGAAAAGAAACTGGATAGTGAAAAAATCAGGCAACATTGAAATATCAGATTTGCCTTTCTCTGGATTAAAGCCTGAGCAGCCTTTGTCACAAAGAATAGTTTGTCACATGCCGATGTGACACCTCGGGGAGAGGAGATGCGGCAGTACCGGGGAACACAGTTTCTGTCGCATGGAGCGCACACCCACAAACATTAAATACGATAAACGGACCACTTCACCCTTCCCTCCCACGGGTTCAGGGGAAAAACAATAAACTAAAACAACAAGCTAAAATAGAGAGAAAAAAAAAAAAGTAAAACAGAGCAGCAACTTTTCAGTTTGCCTGCTCTGTAGCTGACCCGCCTTCCCGGCCAGGTCCAGCTCCTCCAGAACACCAGCTGAGGATTGCTTTCTTTTTCCAGTGCTCAAAATAAAACGAAATGGAACTCATAACTGCGCTCTTGGCGTTAGCTCCCAGTCTCAGCCCCGAACTGTGGCGAGCAGCGCACCTTTAAGCACCTGGGCTGATTAGCTAACGCAGCCCAGGTGCATGTGCCCTCTCCACCAGCCGACGCAGCCGAGACCAATCCGCCTCTCCGGCTGACCGACTGCTACATACGTCAACTACACTTTTTCCGGGAATCAGTCCAATTTGGAAGCCTTTCTTGGATTCCTTTTTGTCTCAGCATTTTGTAACGGTTGTTGAGCACTCCTTCTCTTATTGTTTGCAATAGCACGTAGGTACATTTTTTTTGTTAATATATATAATGTTGAACGTAACCAAAGACCTGAATACCGAATTCTTATGCCTGTATTCTGTAATTGGCTGTTAAGTCAAACTCTAGTGAACAGGCTCATGGCTACTTGCAAAACCTTTCAGGAAGGACTTCAGAACTGAGCTTCCAGGGTGACCTGTGATTGATGTTAATGATTGCAAGTGGCAAATAGCTGAAAGGTGTCCATATCAAAGCATAAATCAATTATGTCACTTAACGCGGATCACCCCATGTGCCGTTCCACTATTTACACTCATCACCGTCAGGGCCTGGCACCTTACACAGATGGAATTGGAATGGAATTTGTTAATTAAGATCAGGAAAGAATAATTAATTACTGTGCCTATGGATGTAGACAAAGCAGCAAGTGTATCACAATTATATTTCGCATTAATTACTCTCAAAGCCTTTTTCACAACTTGCCAATCGCCTTCTAAGGTTAATGCGCCTGTTGACTCACGTTGAACACTGTAATTTTTTCCGTCGTGTACCTTCGATGCAAGTTAATTCGTCAGAGGGTTTCAGCCTACCGCTGCATAATCTGATGAAAGTTGTCATTAAAACACAGCTTTCTGCTCCTCATGTGTGAGATATGGCATCCATGATGGGAGGTGAATGCGAGGATAACGTCCTAATGTTCAGAGGTCAAGCAGCACACATGCTGCAGAGGAATGAATCATTGCTCTGTGACAGTGGTTAATATCAACCCAAGCTTCCTGGTGCCAGTAGTCATTTTTCTTCAGAGGTGAGTGGCAGCGACTCACAAGTGTCCTGCAATCAAAATATTGTGGAACAGGGCTTTACGTTCCCCAAGAGCTTGAAAATCTGGTGGCACTGGTGTACTAATACCGCTAATAATTAGAAATGTTGAAATTATGCAACGTTCCAGTGATTAGATGTCAGTAAAATGTGCTTTGTTAAAAAAAATGATCATAGGAAAGATCAGAGCTCATGACAGAGATTGAAAGATACTGACTGATTGACAGATGGCAGGGAAGAAAACAATGTCTTGGTTTTACTGCTAATGAATGGGAGATAATTTTGCAATAGTTTCTTGTTTATCACTATCATTCTCTGTGTTACCTGGCCTGAGTAGGTTTAATGAGTGCTTTAATGTTTTATTTTTATTAGTTCATTAAGACAATTTTGCCTACAGTATCAGTGCATGCATATCTATCAAAATGCAACAACAAAACCAGGGGCAAGAAAACCCATCAGCTCATCACACTTCAGTAAATTCTGGATGACTACGTCTTTTGTCCTAAAACATCCAAACAGTATCGGAAAATGAAGCTGCAATGTCTTACCTGGAAAATGGGATCAAATGGTTCATATTCTGAAAAAGTTTCTTTGAGCAATGTACTGCAACTCAGCAAGAGTTGGGGCAAAATGGAGGATGGGGTGCAATCAGTGGTGTGGAATATTCTATCACCACACCACTGCCCCTCTTGTTGTGCCGTAGTAGGCTTTGCCTTTAGCCTGATCCAGAACTTTATGCAGTTCAACTGTGTCTGAGTAGTTTGGTGTATGTCATATCTATATTGCATTCAATATCTCTTATTCTTGTACAGAACTCCCACCAAGATGCATGTTTATACCTTTTTTCTGAGGATGTGGTATCGTGTGATTTCAGCAAGCCTCGTGGTGTGAAGTGAAAATGGGTTTAATTAATTATTCACGTAAGAGTTATTGATTACTTTTAATGCAGCCAGGGAGAAGTACATGCTTTCTGAAAATTAAAATTGCTTGATGTGCATTTAAACCAGTTATTTCATAATTCCAGCTATAAATTTAGGAAAAAATAAAATAACAAAATAAAAAAAAACGTGTTGCAAAGTTCTAAGTTGATAAAATATATTTTTTCATACAATTAGCTTAAAGGCATACTATGCAGTTTTTTTTAGCCATGCAGTGGTCCTGTGTTTACAATCAAAGAAGTCTCCTCATCCATCTTCAATCCCACCCACTCACCCTGAGTACCCTACCAAATGCAACCAGCTGGATCGCTAGACATAACATTACAGTAGTACCAAATGAGTGACCACGAACAACAGTAAGAAGCTACATTCGATTATACCTTAATTAATTACCTTATAAGTAATCCCACTGTTGAAAGTAATAGTCATTTTATTGTTGGGACTTTTGTTTTCAGGCCCTTGCCTAACCACTTAGGTTCAAACCACAAGTAATGTTCCTCATAGGCCAACTTGGTGTCACTTTTCAACCCCTTGGCAAACTTCAGCGGAGGCCACAAAGGAAAAGAAAATCCAAGATTAACTCTAGCTCTTGAACAAGCCCTATTGGTTTGTCTTTTTGCTTTGCTGTATTTGTGCTAGAAACAAATACCCCACTGAAATCTGATCCCAAATCGCAGGATCTGTAGCCACACCCAACCGCCCCATACAGAAAAGAGCAACATGCCCAGAAACTTCCCAAACACATTTTAAGATAATACATAAAGGTAAAGGTGCATGAATTTGTGGAAGTGTGTAAAAACAGAGACTGCCAGTGCAACACAAATATGTCTTAGCAAGGTTTTTTAAATCATATTTTTTAGGTAAAAACCAAGCATAGTTGGCTATATGCCTATAAATGGCATAACTTAGCTTAATGAAATATAGCTTCAGTGAACTTCCTGTCTCCCCAGTATACAGAGTGCATGCCTACAAGTAAGTGGCAGGATTCATATCCAACAGAAATTCAAATTCAAACAATCTGTGTTCAGCCTTTAGAGGCAGGAAGTTCTGTATGAAAGTATAGGCTACCTTTGTATATCAAAGTTTCTTTTTCTTTACTTTTACCAAGAATTTAGACATACGCTTTCACTCTAAGCTCATTTCAAGCTGATTTGGCTGTCCACAAGGATAGTTGAAACCTGTAGCACTTATATTATGTTGTGAACTTGATAATTACAACACCACAGGCAATTAGTTTATGAATACAATACAAATGTATGTATTGAAAATGAAATTTTGAATTAATTGCTTAAGTAATCACTTTTATTAAGCCTATTTTTATTTATGTCCCTCTACAAAAGATATTTGTTCATTTCACTTTATATTGCCATATTGACTGTTTCATCTGGAATTATAAATTTGTAGTTGTGACATTGTTTTTAATGTATCTTTCTTACATTCTTCATATGCTTATGCCCTTACTTGCCCAGCATCCTTTCAATTACTCAGAAAAAAAGTGTTGTGCGAGTTGCCGTCATATACAGCCCTGTAAAGGATGTGCTTCTCTGTGCTTTATAGGTGAATGAGGATGGCACGTTTCCTTTTAACATCCCCCAAAACAAATGCCCCCCTGGGTCACAAGGTAAGGAGAGGAAAAGGAACTTAATGTTACTTAATGCCTTTCTCATTTTTAGTTTTTACCTGGGTGTACTACTTTTAAATAAAGCCATACAACTTTGTGGCAACATACAGCAGAGAGCCTATGGTAGTATCTGGAGGGCAAATGTGTGCCATCAAGACTATGTGACAAATTTTTAGTAAATATGAATAAAGAATTATTCATGGTATACACAAAATGTACATATAAATGCAACTATACTGTTTATTTCACAAAATTCACATGAGCTAGGGTCAAAATTATTACATAAAATTCACCCCCAACCTCTTTCTTACCACTGCAAAAAAACATTGTGTAGATAACTAAAAGCAGTAAAATTTTGCCATGGTTTTTTGACGATGTCCCGAAACCTCTCCAAATAGCACATTTTGGATAATGTTTTGAACACTTAATCCATAAAACAAAAACAAATTTTCTTCACTCAAAAGCACATATTTTGAACAGATGAAAGAGGAGGATCAATTCTTACATGTTTTAAGTGTCAATATCTTACAAAAAGTAACATTATGTTCAATGCTGAAATATGTGCATTAACTGGCAGAAAGTATACCTGAAAACTAATATTAGTTTGTTTTGAATGCGCATTGCTGTTGCTAACATTACTGCTGGGAACGTCTCTGACCTATTGCCAGATAATTTGTCCATTAGAAGCTTTGCAAAAGAGAGAAGAGACACTCTGTACCTATGGCAACATCAGCAACCAATCGCAGCTTACATTTGCAAGTGTGTTATTCACATTCCGAACGTGTTAATCAATGGGAAATTATCAAATGTGAAATCGTAAACATCTAAAAAAATGTCTATGCTATTTGCACAAAAAGCACAAGCAACTAGGTGAACTACTAGCAAAACTTGGTAGATCTTGCTGAAAAGCTTTTAGATGAGTGGCATACAGAATGTTGATGAGGAATAAGAAGAAATAATAAGGAAAACACTAAACTCACTATTTCAGTGAACTTCAATGCCCTCCAGTGGGGCCATAACTTTGTCTAGGAACCTCTCAGATAGGAACCTCAGAGGTGTGAACAGAGTGGTCAGTCGAACAGATATGAAAATGGTGGTAGCATGCACAATTACATCTTCTCAAGCTCCTCATTATCACTGTTGCAGTAATTTGAGCATGAAGTGAAAAATAATTGCGTTTGTCTTAGCACTGTTGTAGCCTATTACAACGTGAAAAAGTCAATGCTGTTTAATGCAAAGACAAATCACACATAATATAAAGGCAATATGTTAAAGAGACGAAAAATAGCAGACCACAGAAAAGGTGATGGAAAGCAATTTCAAAAGCTGTGATTGATGTTGGGACTCACAGATATAACTATAATCCATGCACTGCCCAAAGGGCTCCTATTCAGTCCTATTCATTGAGATTATAGAGTGAGTTGGCACATGATGCCTTTGAGCTTTGTAATGCAATATATATCAACATAGGCAGATTAAATTATTTTTTATTATTAAATAATTAAACAATTAGTTCAACACACTTCAAATCAAATGCTTATGCTTGGACATCTATGTGTCCAGGAAAATAACTGTCAATAACTGAAAATGTGTCAGAGGGTTTTATATACATTTTGTGTAATAATAATAATAATAATAATAATAATAATAATAATAATAATGCAAGATACAACAAGTAAATGCATAAGAAATTAAGACATGTGCACCATTTCAGTGCTGATTAGGATTGACAGTTGCATCAAATGCCGATTGTATTACTCAAAAGAAAGCAGCTGCACATCTTGACCTGATTACGATAGCGAGGATGATAATGACGATGATTGCTCTCATTGCTGCTGTTAGTTTGCAGATGCTTCCGTTAAGGGGGGATTTTAAATGAATCGAGGATTAGCAATGCCAAAGAGAGCAAAGTTTACGATGAAACATATTAGAGAACAGTATGATGAGCAATTAATGCAACGTGGGCAAATCACTGGTTATTAGATGCTCGGTGTAAATCTGTGACATTAAATGAAGCATTCAGACGAAAAGCAGGCCTGTAAATTGAACTAATGGGCTGATGTTTAGACGTGCCCTCGGTTTTATCAGTCTGAAATAACAGTGGCTCTTTCGACGCATTCACACAGATTGTAATCGCCTGACTTGCTGCCAAGTCACACGCGCTCTAATGCTCTCTGCATAATGTATGTGGAAAAGGGAGGCACAACCAACCACTTGTTGATAATAAACCGTTGGCATTTACAATACAGTGAACTAATGACTGCACATTATATTTCATATCACATATGCATATCGTACATATTTTGCAATGATATATAACTGATGTTTATCTGGTAATGTATTACATTGCCTTTTTCTTTTCAAATTAAAAAATAATAATCTGTAATTCATTAATTTTTTCCCCAGAAATACTGTTGGCAATAGTGTTTGACACTTGGTATATATAAGTAACTATGAAATACCCCGCATTATTTTACAGATTGGTTTCCTTACAATATATTGTAATATCAATATCTGATGTGTAATTATCCGGTGTAATTTTGCTTTCACCTTACACGCAGAAAATAATTTGCCGCCATACATTTGTCCTGCCAGCTGTCATCCAGGGGGTCCCCAAAGCTTCCCTTTCCCTGCATAATACACATGCTGCCTCCTGGACATGTTCTATGTAGCCTTGTCATCAGCACGTCATTACAGGTTTAGTGCACCGCCTTAATTTATGACTCGCCCATATTGCAGATTTCCTGCTGGCAGTTGCATTCAGGATACAGCAAAACTCTGACCCCAAACCTATATTAGACAACCTATGGGAACCTGACCTAAAGATGCCTTCTCCTCTCCCACTGCCTGCAACCTTTACCTTAGCTTTGATTCATCACTAACATTTGACCCCTACATCAGGAACATCATTAGAGCCTCAAATTACCGCCTTAAGAACATTTCCAAAGTCTGGCCCTCTGGCCCATCGAATTACATTATTGCAGTTTCTAAGGATCCACCACGACTCCCAGTCAAAGCCAGATTGAGTATAAGTCTACTTACCTGTAAGCCATTCTGTTCTTGTCCCAACCTGCCTCTTTGACCTTCTTTTTCCCCTACCAACCCACAATGCACCATAGGTCTCCTGAATAGCACATCTAAACAGGACCATTATACCATTTCTGATTCATGACAAGCCAGACGGTATTTTTGTCTTTGTACGTGTACGTGCCATGCATTATGTGTAATAGTTTTTGCCATCTTTGGAAGACAGATTATATCATATTGGCTCGATATTTTAAATTCAGTTAGTATGTGGAAGATGGCCACTAGTTTTATTACCGATAGGAAAAGAAAATACTATGGTCAATTTCAGTTTATGAATTACAATGTATTCCTTTGCTGGTGAAACACTTTTTCGGTATATGATAAACATCTGGGATTCTGGGAGAAACCGGACTTCTCCCACAGAACATTATCAGCACATGTTCAAATTGTTACACTTTCATCAAAACTAGCAACATCCTCCCCTATATGAAACAAGCCTGTGGGCACAGGGGGAGTGGGGGAGTGGGGGAGTGGGGGGGGGGGGGGGATTTAACTTTTAAAAAAAGACTGCCAAGTTCTCAAGCATAGGCATACACAAACGAATGCGTCCAGAATGAGGCACGACATTAAATTATGCCCCCTTCCCTCCTCTACAATTATTAAAGCGATATATAATTCATCAGTATCAATAAAACCACATGTTTCCTCACAAGAGCTTTGTCCTTTCTCTCTGAGGGGGACGGTGAAAGGTCTGACATTTTATTTGATGGCACACTATTCTCTACGCCCACGCTCCCCGAAGAATATAAAGACATCACTGGAAAATGTCAGGAACCTGTACTCAGCACCTCTTTATCAAAGACACTTCCCAGGTGGCCTCCAATTGCACTGCCGCATTCGACGGGCATTGGGATTGCTGGTTCAGTGGAAGGATTGAAGTCAGCGGAATCAATTCTCGGCACTCTGATTTCCCATGACGGAGGGGACTGAGGTGACAGTGTCGGGGCGGGGTGGTGGGATGGGGGGCAGTAACGTTGCAGAAGGGGTGTAGTTCAGTGGCCCTTTAATCCATTTACTAGTTCAGAAAATCTCAGAAGTGGAAGGTGAAACTAGTTTCGCCGAGACACTCTCAGAACAGGAAGGTGAAATTTGTATCCTCCAGACAATCTCAGAGCCGGAAGTTAAAACTGGTTTCCCCCAGACACTCTCAGAACTGGAAAGTGAAACTAGTTTCCTCTGGACACTCGGAACTGGAAGGTGAAACTAGTTTCTTGTAGGCTTTCTCAGAACTGGAAGGTGAAATGAGTTTACTCCAGAAAATCTCTGAACTGGAAGGTGAAACTAGCTTCTTCCAGACACTCTCAGAACTGGAAGGTGACGCGAGATTCATCCAGGCACTCAGAATTAGAAGATGAAGCTAGTTTCCTCCAGACAATCTCAGAATTGGAAGCTAAATCAGCATGTGTGTGCGTACAAACCTTATCAGAATGTAGCTATAGTAAAAAGCCGTAGTGCTCTTGTTTTAAACTTCGTCCTGTCTTTTTTGCCTTTTGTTCATTCATAATTTTGTTAGTCAACTGTTCATTCATAATGTTGATAATCAAATGTTGTTTTTGTGCTCACTGGTGTTGTATTGCCAACCTTTTTCCCAACGCTGATGCAGTGCACATTTCAAACTTGTACAAAAAATAAAAGCTTTCCATTATGTATCGTTCCATTCTTTTCTATTCAGACACAGGAGACATGTCTCAATTTATTGTGAATGTAGTAATTAATTAAACACCCACTTTGTAGGCTGTGTTCCAGGGGACTTAATTTGTAGTTTGCTCCATTCCACCCCCCTACCCCTGCTCTCACTCTCTCTCTTTCTCTCTCTTTCTCAGTATTTGTATCTTTATACTCATTTCAAGCTTTTTAACAACAAGCTTTTGTGATCAACTCACTGTCAAATGAGCTTTCTCAGTTTGAAAGCAAGGGATGCATTAAGAGGCATACTCATTAATGTTAGAAAATTGGGAGTGAGGGCACATCGGGTGGCCCTACCAACAGCAACACTGTATGGTTATTGAAGTGAGTCACAGCTGAATGGACTCTGTATCCCGGTTAAAAAAAGGCTGTGAATTACCCCAGTGGGTCTGCTAGAGCAATGCCTTGACTGGCAAATGAACAATGCTAATTAACTGAGTTCTGACTGCACTCCTATCAGGGATAAAGTCCCTGCTGGTTTGAGACAGAAATGTTGTGCAAGTTTAGGTTTAGAGAGTGATAGGATATGAGTTGTTTTTTTTGTTTTGCTTTTTTTTTAAGAGGGATCCATTAGAGAAACTCAGCCCTCAGTCAATAACTCTAGTTCTGTAATTGAAAAATCCCCATGAACAAAACACATGTTTTCAATCCATGAATTGAATGGCAGTTTGCAGGACTGACTGAATTTAAAATTAATTGGTGTGAAAGTTGGCATTCTGCCCATATGATTTCTTCCCATAGGGAGCCAATAGAATTCATTGGGGGTGATTATGAGAAGAAGAAAAAAAGATTTATTGAGGGGTCTACACCTACGACGTTAATATAGTAGCAATATCATATTTAAATTAATCACAGAAGAAAAAAAAAAACAATTGCAGGGTGGTTCAATCTCATAGTCTGGTGAACACTCCTCCCCCCACCAAAACAGATCAATTGAGTGGATTTGTGCAGGATTTTAGTTTGCAGTGTGTTAGATGTCAAGTTTAATCCAAGCAGATTTAAAAGCAAAAGTATGCAAAATGTTTCTGACCAAAAATCTTGTTGGTAGTTCTCTTGACAATGCGCAGCATCTCCCCATCAGCAATCTTCAATAACTGTGAAGAATCTGGCATAGAGGAAGATTGAGCCAAACAAAGGGGGCAAAATCTGGCAGTGGAGAAGGGTAGACAAAAAAGCAGAACATAATTTGACAGGGAGGCAGATCAGGCAAACAGTGGGGAGAAGAATTGATATCAGAGAGACAGAAGAGAAACTAGAAAAAATGGGTGAGAAGATGATTTTTGTAATGCTCAACAGTAGCTAGGCCTCGTTGCGCACCATTCAGGCCGTGCATTCTTGATAAATCTTCTCCATCTCCACCAAAGAACGGAAAAGACACTGATTGAGTGGGGGGGAAAAAAACTGAGCTGCTGCCAGCTGCTCTTTTCAGGGGCTTCTATTAATGGCCTGGGCTCTGACACGAAATGCCAAGGCTCCTTCTTTACTATTGAACCATTTCTCCCATGGACCAGACCATGCACATCTGAGCTCAAGCGATACTAGCCCGGACAGAAACACCTTGACTTCTGGTGCAAAGAGCTGCTTCCCATGTGCTTGTATATGGAATTAATCATAGTAAGCGTTTCTTCAAATGTCATTCTAAAGAAAAAAAAAATCTATTTTCAGGATAGCTGACAGTCATTTTAATTTTGAAAAGGATATTAAATCCGATCTAAAATGATATGCAAAAGGCAAAGCCAACAATGCAGTAGCTTTAGAGCGCTGCTATCTAATTATCTAGCACTAAAAATGGAGCCAAATTATTAGCAAATTGTACAAGGTAAATCTTAGTCTCAGTTATTTATTTATTCATTTCAAGGATATGTATTCCCTGTGAAGGAAACTACTCTCCACAAGAATTCAGCAACCTTGTTCATGGTTATTTCAGGCTTCAGTGCAAAGTTTGTTTTTCAAATAGTAAAAAATAAAAAATAAAAAAACAGGTTCTTGATTGAAACTGCTATATAGCCTAGGCTAGCGGAGAGTTTACAGGATCCTAAAATTGGCACCACTCTTTTAGGTAGGGGTATGAGTTCAGTTAGTTGAGATGACATGGCGGAACGGCGTGATAATGAGAAGTTTGTATTGAGCCAGTTTCGCCTGTCAGTTGTGAGAACCGCTGAACCGAACAAGTTTTATCGTCCCAGCAATAACAGCACAGGGCTGTGTCTCGCTTCTGGATAAACACGGCTTCATGGTTCTTGTATCTTTGTCAATATGTGACATAATGCAATAGGTGTGATTACAGCCTGGTTTCAACCATTGTCATCACTACGGTATATGGTAAATGGACTGCATTTATATAGCGCTTTTATCTAAAGCGCTTTACAATTGATTCCTCTCATTCACCCATTCACACACACACTCATTGGGAGAAATTAGGGGTTAAGTGTCTTGCTCAGGGACACTTCGACACGCCCAGGGCAGGGGATCAAACCGGCAACCCTCCGACTGCCAGACAACTGCTCTTACCTCCTGAGCTAATGTCGCCCCAGCCTGGGCAGACAGCCTATTGGCCCAAAATGACACTTTCTGTATTTAAACAAATTACCTATGCTTATGTTCATATATTGTCATATATCTGGTAATTTTCACAGACCATCCATAAAAAGTATTGTATCAAAAATTGTATTGTAAAGTTTTATTCATTTGCCATGTTATAAAGCCATTCCTCCTGCCCTTTTTTAGGTTAACATCTGACCACAGGGATGTTGTGTGAAGCTGTATGAAGTGACCACCTGTGGCAGCCGACAGGAGGATGAACATACATAAACTGAATGCTATTCTTCATCTATGACTTAAAACCAGTGAAATACATTCACTTGAGTTACTGTTTAGCATTTCAAGAAGACAAGATGAAGCCCTCAGGTATCCTAAAGTGTTCTGCACAAGTGCATTGCTAACTACACCACCATTGCCTAGGCTGGCACAAGCTAGAGCCAGTGTCGGTTACAGTTCCCCATTACCACACTGTGGCTGAGCGTTTTCGTCTTTCACCATGCAACACAGCCTGCAGTGTGATGTAATGGCTAGAGAACTGGACTTGTAATTCTGGATGCAGGTTCAATTCCCATCTGGGGCACTGGAATTATAATCCCAGTTAAGGAATTTAACCATGATTAGCTCCATATTGACTCAGTTTTGAAGCCCTGCATACCAGTAGTGGCTGTTACTCACATATTAGCCAATACAGAGAGCTCCCCCTCACCTCTTCTGTAACGGACTGAATGCAATTTAAAGCAACTTGGGAATGGTTCGGGTTTTAGCAAGCCAAAGAGTGTTGCAGCTTGTGTTAGATTCCATATGTTAGTTCAGCTGACATTCTCTTGGACTACTTATATATTTGACAGTTATTATTTTTTTTGTTGTTTTCCAGTAAAAATAAACAGTCAATAACTGATTCTCCTGCATTATGCATGCATGTGCTTTATATTCAATTATGTATTTATGTTGTTATTTATGTTGCCCTGGTGATCAGAATGTATTTGATTTTTGACACATTCATGACACATGAACAGGCATATAAGGAGCATAACTTTTATGAATGTTAGCTGTTCTAAAAAGCAGACTGTGATCTGTGCATAGAGGGGGCTGTGGAACATGTCGCATCATTCCAAAAAGAGTCAAACACAAGCAGAGTCAGCAGCAATTTATAACCCTATACTTGATCTGGTACATCCATTTCCCACCACCAGAGGTCACTCTAGCCATACAACCTCCTCGTTCTCTCAGTACAACATTGAATTGATGCAGTCATCAGTTCAAATACTTCACTTTCAAACAGGACACCATATTAATCACTTTTACTTTCTTATTTACCCTCCCAAATGAACCATGTAGCAACAAATAATTTCATTCATTTGGGAACACAAATAATTGCATCCATGAGCATCCTGCACTTTGACTTTAAGGGAGAGGTGCCTATCAAGAGGTGCTCTTGGGACTTATTGCTGTCTTACTCAGCTTGCGCAAGGAATTGGCAACACAGGATTTAAAACATTTTTGTAGGTCAGTATACTTTGAGATACTAGGAAGAAGTGGTCATTGGACCTTGACCAAGGTCGTTAGACATTCAACAGTGTTCATCCTATAGCAGCTGCAATTAATCAATTACCATTCTAATACATCCAGTGAAGTGAAAGGAGTTGTGCATTTCACATGGAAACAGCCATTAAAGACTGACACTCAAGCCAAATCAGGTGGCAAGGATGTCTATAATTGATAATCCAGAAAACCATCTCAGGTGTTTTTCATATATATATATTTACGTATTGAAATTACAGCATTATTATATGCAAACAATATTTTAGTATCACTTTCTGGGATTCAGCGTAAAAAAAAAATAAAATAAAAAATTGTGTTCTGAGGCAAATTAAGCAAATATATATTCTATGGAATATCCCTTGTCTCTGGACAGCAAGTGCAGTCAGTGAACCTAGGCTTACGTACATCGACACGCACTGGAATTTCAAAAGCATGGAAGTTTGAATAATAATGGTATGGGGGGCATGATTAAGGTTATGTTCACATTATTTGGGTGTCACAGAACTCTAATTCCCTTATTTAGGCAGCATGACATTCTGATTGCCTTATTTGGGCGGAATAAAAAAAAAAAAAAGTTTCATTTGGTAGCTCTGATTTAAACCTTGATTGCTGGATTCACTAACCCCCACCGCACCCTTAGTCCCTGCTCACACCTGTGGGCTGTTCACTCGAAAGGAGGGGTTATTGAACCCGTATTGATCTCTTGTATTCAAGCAGCCACATCCTCAAATGAGCAGTCCCCTGGTCCCTAATTAGGGCCACAGGATCTCTCTGAATTAATTACGTGGCAAGCAGGCTTCAGTGGAAACAACCTATAATATGATGGAAGCAATCTGTTTTTATGGAAGTTTGTATTCCGTATATGGGCAGGCTTATGGCACAAGCCCCTATATGTGTTTGATGATACATTTTTAATTTGATCGCTGCAGGCCTGGAAGACAGAAAAGAGTAGATTGATGGTTTCTTTTTTGGTAACATTTATGTAGATATGCAGTTGTCACAGACATGCAGACAGGCATTAGCATTCATAATTGTTTTCAGGCTGCATCAGCGAAAGGACAAAGACAGACGTGTAAATCGTTATCACCCACAAGATGTAGGCTTCACCTGAAGTTCAAGATGTAAAATTCAAAATGCACTTTGATTTCAAAGTCTGGCTCATGCGCAGGTACAGTATCACGCTCTGAAAAATAGCCTGAATATGAGCGGGGTCTGCTTCCCGTTTTGTTCTCATATGTGTCTATTGAATACCCATTGATCCGTTCAGAGCCCCAAGGTGTTTCTGACAGTGGGCTTTAACCCACTTGCACAGAGGGACCAGACCTCTTCATTTTCTCCCCCATTGATTTTCCTCCATTTTGTTACGACCCCATGAATAATGGATCCGCTGTTCTCATCGACTGCAAATTTGAATACTTCCCCGTGTAATAAACGCCTCAGCCAATCGTTTCAAATTGCTCTTGGATTTCAAATAATCAAATAATACTTATTGGGCTAATGCGTCATTTGTGAAATCACCTCTATTATTAGCTTTCTTCATCTTTTTTTTTTTTTCCTTTGCTCTCTGGCAATATTAGCTACAATTTGTTTCGGTCATGGCTGTTATGAAAATGTGGTATGAATTAATAAAAGGATGGCCTTTCAAAACAAAGCCCAGTTGGCTATTACCACAGCTCCATTCTGATTCATTTTGGGCTCTCAGGCTGAGGAGGTAAGCAACCATCAATGTCCCTGCTCTGCCCCATCCAGCTTTCCCCAATCAATACCATCATTTCAGCACACCCCTCCCCCCCAAACCCAGTGCTTGTTATTTTGCATTCTATACACCATGCCAAGAGATGACCAGGAGCAAGGCTCTTTTTCCCCACTAAAAGAGCGGGGTCCCCAGTGTTGTAAAAATAGGAGAGATTTAGAGATGTGCTTCAATCCATGACAAAATCGCTGAAAGAGATCAGAATTGAGAGAGGGGGGGTTTGTTGGATTCATATTTTAGAGGAGACGCTGCGGCAGCAATGGAGGACGGGGCTGTCGCAGTTGGCCGCAGCGCCGTTAATGCCTGCATCTCCATGATGTCTCGTGTCTCTTTACGCTGTGCCATCTGCCTCCTGGCATCTTGCAGCGGGTAACAGAGGGTGGTCATTTGTGTGAGGGGTGGTGGGAGAGGGGGTTCTTTGAAGAGGTCCATCTAACAAGCCAATCTCACGGTCACAGGCTGCCATTGCCCGCTGGAGCGACGTGGCCGTCTGTTCCGCCTACCCCCGTCACCCGAATCTCCGGACGTGACAGCGGGGTAGACGAGAACTCAGACCGGCACCCAAAGCGCGATCTCTGCAAAGCGCACCACTGACTTACGATGTCCGACATGCATGCATTTCTTATGAGGAAATAAGGCCAGCGCCTTGTGCCAAGAGCGCTGGAATTCGATTGCGTCCTCATTGATCTCTCGGCAAAGCCGACGCTGCTGTGGCTTTTTGCAAGGCACGGCTTTGATCAAAGTGTGATCGCCGATGCTGTTTGTGCAGCTGTGCAGTAGAAAGAGCGCAGCTTTTGGGAATGACGTGGCATATGGTTGGCTGACCAGCTGTGAGATGGATGAGTGGTAATATGTTTTTACTTGGATTAAAAAAAATGAAATAAAATATCTTAAGAAGAAGAAGATGACCTACATGTTCTGCTCTTTGGTGGCATCAGTTACAGCACCTTCCAAATGTATTCAGACCCTTGGCCCATTCTAACTTTTTACTGAGTACCGAATGATACATAGACATTTTATACATTGGTATTTTTTCCCTCTGCCTTTGAACCATTAAAGTAACTGTCACATTTTTTGGATAAAAATCCCACTATATTTAACGATCATTGGTTAGGCTGATGATCGAATGGAAAGGTGTGAAAATGAAGACCAAACAGCTTTCTGTGGAAGTTTAAGATAAAGTAATTAAAATGCATTGATAAGGAAAAGAGTACAAAATAATACACAAATCTTTGGATAACTCAATGAGAACTATTGTATTGATAGTGAAAGCTGCATCACACCACCCAAGCACTGCCTAAAACTCAGCATCCAAGCAAGGAGACTTATGAAGGAAGCCAAGGAGAACCCAACAGTCACTTTGATCAGTGACTGAAAGCAGACTAAAGGTGCCTCAGTCAACAATAGCAAGAGCTCTGCACAAAACTGGCCTGTATTGGCCTGTAGTGGCAAACAGAGGCCATTCCTCAAACAGAATGTCTGGGGTTTGCCGGAAAACATGGGAATGGACCAACTAAGATGTGTGAAAAGGTTTTGTGGGAAGATGAGGCCATGATAGTTTTTAGTTTTTGTTGTTTTTGGCCAAAATTCTAAGCACTATGTGTGGCTCAAACCTAACGTTGCCCTTGCCTCAAGAAACAGCATCCTTATAGTGAAGTACGGTGGTGGCAGATAAATGCTGTGAGGATGCTTTTCATCAGTTGGGACAGGAATCTTGTGACATTTGAAGGGAAAATGGATGGAGCAAAATACTGGGAGATACTGCAAGATGGCTTGATTTATTTGAAAAATTGAAACTTGGGAGAAAGTTCACCTTACTGCAGGAAAATGTTCCCGAGGCCAAAGTTACAATGGTGTGGCTCAAGATCTTGCATTCACAAAAGGGTGAATGCTCTAAAGTGGCCTAGTCAAAGTTTCTTATTTATTTGAAAAATTGTGGCACACAAATCATCCCACCAACCAGATCAACCTGGAGCAAATTTGCCATTTTCTGTTATTGCAGAAAAAGATGACTTTACCAAATATTAATATGTGGGGGTGGTAGCTTATGCAAGCAGCATATTCCATTAAAAAAAAAAAATCAGCTGACAAATAACTAACATTTTATTGTTCGGGCATTGGGTTGGCAGCTAAGATCCCACTGTAAGATGAAAAAACACAAGGCCAAGTTACATTAAATCATTTATAAAACATAGGGTAACATTGCTTGTTTAATTTGTGCGAGTTAAAATAACCAATATTGTCAGCTGTAAAATTGTCTCAATTTGGTATCAATACTTTTAACGGCAGGCCTAGATTTAGCAAGTTTTAATTAATGACTTAAAAACAATGTGTTTATGCATGAGTAACTTTCCATTTTTAAAGCTGAAAACATTTTTTTTTTGTTGAGAAACAAGTTTACAAGAAAAATATTAACTGGAAAAAATATGTCTAAGTACAGTTTGCAATCAATAAACATTTGATAACTTTCAAGGGCTCTGAATACATTTGCAAGGTAGGCCTACTGCATATTACCTTAAAATTGGGACCATTTCATGCATTTGTGCAGTTTATGCATATTCAGCCATGCATTCACTTTCCACATATGAAATGCAAAATGAAATCATCGGACGTCCACCTTCCATTTCTCTTCCAAGGAAGAGTGTGCTTTGATCGTGAACCAGTTTGATGACCACATAAACTGCCGCCATGTTTGATTAGAGACCACTGACATTATTTCACATAACATAACGACCGTGTCTTCGGAGGACGGCTAAATCAAAGATGAACAAGAAAAAAAAAAAAAAAGAAAAAAGAAAACATGCTGCCTCTCAAAGTGTTCTAGTTTTCCAGCTGTAGAACACTCAGGTCTACAGCAACCAGACATGTATGAAACACTGCGGGGGGGAAAGAAAAAAAAGTTTTAAAAAAAGCTCTGTTTATTATTCCCCCCGTGTTTCGTTTTAACGAAGCAAAAACCGGGTCTGTGAAGCGTGACGATGCGGGGACACACGTGTTCTCTTTCGGACTGAGACCGCATTGGCAGGCCAGCGCTTGGGGGATTGCGCTGCATCTTAAAAAAAAAGAAAGGAAAATGAACAGTGTCTTTCAGAGTCAGACCAAGTCCTTTAGACATGCCGGTGACGTGCGGGTTTCAACTGAGTCACTGGACCGTTGCGATGCCGAAGTGTGGCTGCGTAGCAGTGATGTGGTAATTGCACTCAGTATAATTGCGCTGGACAAACAAAAGCTTGACACTGGGTAATAGCTGAAAATAAATAAATGTTTTTTTAAATATATATATATATATATATGGACCGACGACGGCAAATATTCAGTCCCAGTTTAACTACAGTTCTGTACATGAGATAAAGAGAGTGAGAGTGAGAATCATGGAAAGACACTGCACAATCATTCCAGGATGCCTCACCCATGGGACCTGATTCCCTAGACATCAAGCAAATGGAGGGAATCCAATGAGCATCCCTACAGATGTTCCATAGCAGTGCAGGAAGACACACTCTTCTGCTTGGCTCTCATAGTCGTGTGTGAAAAGTAGTGTAAAAAATGTAAGCGCAAAGAAAAAAATGTTCAGACCAAAATATTAATCATGCATTAAACATACATATTAGACATCCAGTGTGACATTCACAGGAAGCAGAACAGAACAGGGCTGTGTTATGGTAATTAACGCTAATGTAGGCCTATTCTCACGGGTTGCTCTTGTTTTCCATCCTAAACACGACAGCAACAATGTTGATGCTGTTCTAAAAGCAGATCAGTCCATAAAAAAGAAACAAAAATGCTGGAATTATTTCATGCGCCTACATTTCCCCGCCCACACCTCTATGTGATACACCTGCTCTTCTGACCCCTTTTTGCATTCTGCTTTACATGAGAAAGTAGCAGCTGAATAGACCATGTATTCCCTTTATCTGTGGTTTGCATCAAGCATGTTCACAATGATAAGTAATCTGATGAACAGTAAATGGGAGCGTAAATTTATAGATACATTCGTGCATTAGTCTGGTACATCTGATGCTACTGATAAAGAATGACTTAGAGTGCCGGGAGATACATTTTTTATTTTATTAAATTTTTTTAAAATCATATAAATGTAAGCAGTTCTGGGGGCAGATCTCTGTCTCTTGTATTGCACATATTACCCTTCGCTCAGTGAAATGGATCTGCAATTTTGGTAAGAAAAAAACAGAACCTTATTGCTTGCCCCAGAGAAAAATCACATATTATTGAACTCAAATGACTAACCTGCCATTGGGCTTTCGAAAGAGGATGTCAAGAGTCCTCGGTTCAATAAACAATTTGGCTGTATTTCTCGGAGGATTAGCATCAGTGGGTCCTGAGAGCCTGCTTTTACTCCCCTTCTGGTGTCTGTCTACTGCATTGTGCCTTTCTCGCTTCCTCCCCCACCCAGCGACTTCCTCCGTCAAACTGCCGCAACGTACGTAACGCATCACCTGCAACCCTTTCTTCTAATGTTCTTGCTTCTCTCCCATCACTGTTGTCATTTACCGTTCCTTCTGTTGAAGCAGCATCTGTGCTCCTCTTTTTTCCCCCCTGTTTGATATTCCCTGCCCTCTTACTCTTTATATTGCGCAACCCTCTCCTCCCAGTCCATAACTTACGGACTTCCTCTGAAATGACAGAATCAAACTCAGGATTGGGAATGGAGGAAATTCACCTCCCCTACTGACCTATCCACTCATCAACCTCTCCTCTCTCCCTCCTTCTTTCATGTTACATACTTTTTCCAATCTGTTCCATCATCTCTTCACTTCTCAACCCTCCCTCTCCTCCACCTTCTGCAGGCCACTTCAACAAGAAGATCACAGACATCTGAAGCCCCTTCTAGACATCACAGCCCTCCCTTACACCCCCCCCCCCCCCCCCAACATCTTATTCCGCCCATCCACTTTCCCCTGACCTACATTCTCTTTCTGCGTTCTCTCATCCATAGAGAGATGTCTATGTTGACATCTATAAACTTCTGCCAACACATCATCCAACCAGCTGTGCTCTGGACCCCATTCTCTTTTCTATTTCCAGACAGTCACATCCAACATATCAATTAATCTCTTCCAAGTTCAATACATCACATTCTATAATATGTATGCCTGCTACCCGCACTGTGGCCAGAGTCACACCCTCATTGAAGACAGCCCTCTTCATAATCACTGAGGAAGTTTTGTCAGCCCCATCGTCCTTGTTTTCTGTACTAATCCTACCAGAAGTTTCTGCAGAATTTGACCCAAAAAACCGCTAGCTCATTCCCTCTACCCTGACTACACTTGGAAGCTCAGGCAACAGTCTAAAGTGGACTGAATCCTACATCTCTGAATGGTTCTTTACATGTAATGCCTTGAGTCTCCTTCCATGGTTTCTCATACCACTGTGATGCTGACAATATGCAACTTTTTCTTTGCTTTCCTCAATCTAACACACAGGTAGTGTTACACCTCTCAGCTTACCTGAATGATATCTCATGCTGGATGGCAGAGTATCACTTAAAGATCAACCTAGCTAAAACTGAAATGCTTGCTTACCTCACCACTGCAATATATTTCCTTCAAGGTAAAGACAGATAATCATTTTATTTCTTGTCCCATATCGCAACAGTTGGTTGTTTAGATTCTTTCTATACATCATCTGAGGAATCTGCCCATTCTTTCTCTAGTCTACACAACTCTTACTCCAGGATCTGGTCCTCTAATAGCTAGACAAATACAATTATTTTTGCTAGTCAATAGCTAGACAAGTACAAACCCTTCTTGCTAGTCAACAGCCCCTGCCTCTGCCACTAAACCCCTCCAGCTAACACAAAATGGTGCCATATGACTTGTCTTCAAAACTTCCCAAGCATGCTTATGTCATGCCCTTTCTCATCTCCCTTCATTTTCTGCCTGTTACTACTCCCATTAAGATAAAATAAAACCTTAGTAGCAGCCTACAGGGCAGATGTGGAATAGCACTAGCATACCTTCAAACTCTACGCTACAGCCAGGTCTCTCCACTCCACAGCCTGGGAATGAGGCTATGCCTTCCTCCATTGTTGCTGCTCGGAATCACAACCCCTGTCTATGCTGGCCTCCCAAAGATGAAAAGAACTTCCCATTGTGGTAAGGACAGAATAACTTGTCTATCTTCAGAGAGAGATTAAAGGCCCACCTCTTCTGATTGCATCTTGATTCCCCTGTCATGTCTACCCTCTAACACTCTTTTGTACTAGTTCTGTTTATGGAATTTTTTTATGATTATTATTTTTTCATGATGATGATTTTTATTTTATTTTTTTGGAACCACAGCATAGTTAATTTTCATTAGTGATTTAGTGGTATTGCCTATATACTCACTGGTCTGCGAATCTTGTTAGCCAAGACTATTGCTAGTGGTATTACTCATATAATCAGGTGAAAGCACTTGTGTTCTCCTAAAATTTAAATTACTCTGCATAAGTCCATCTGCTAAATGAATTCAATATAATGCAATGGAATGGGGTCTTCAGGGAAAAACAGCTAAATGAAAGCTGTAGAGAAAATGAAACCTTTTTGTTTTTTTTCAAATTAAGTGGGATGATTTTTTTTTCTCCATTTGTGACAGCTTCTGCTAGCACTTAAAATGATCTTTTGAAAACCAAATATGTATTAATAAAAAGCAAGCCTAGTTTTTTTCTAATTAAATAGCAACATTACATTCTTTTATTTTAAATACCATATTTTCTGCGGAAATATAAAATAAAATAAAAGATTAAATAATACACATTGGTTTTGCAAGGGCATGAGTCATATGCAGTGCTGAAAATGTCTTATAATACAAAAGCCCTCGAGAAAACAAATCACTGATCCTCATCTGCAGCAGATACATATTAAATCCTGCTAAGGTTTTTCTTTTCGTTTCTTTTCTTTTCAAAATACTTTCTTTCACTTTCATTCCAAGACATGATTCTCAAAAGGTCTAAGCCTTGTTTATGCCATAAAATGCATCATCTACACATGAATCCATCCGGGTCAATACCTTTAAGTTAATCACCCTTTCCATACTGACCGTTGGCCATATATTATCCGACAGTGGCTATGATTCCGGACACACCTTCATCATCTGTCATCATATGCAGCTTTTGCAGACGTGTCACACGATGGATGTGACAGCAAATTGGACTTCAGGGAGATGGAATAGGGGTCACATGCTGTAGTCCCTCAATGTCAAGTAGGCCCGGAGTATCCGAGCCATTCCACGGTCCATTAGGAAGCGTGAAAACGGTCATAATCAAGATATGATAGAGATTACCCTTCAGAATTATCTGCACGTGAAAACAATCTGCCATGAAATCTATTACATCAAAGCAAATAAGACTCATCCATGTGTAAAGTTTCACATGGGCTGATGTTAAGCATCCCCGTGGCAATGCCAATGAATGTTTAGAGAGTTCCTGATATTGGGAAATTATTTTACAGGAATATTTTACGTGTTTTGGAAATTCTCCTGACTGACAGTTCAGGGAATGTCCTCAAGTGAATTCAGGGACAAAACACAATCCTCAAAATGTTTTCCTGTACTATATTCAATCAGACATAATAGACACTGCCATTACCTCACAAATCAGGAAAAAAAATAAGAATCAAGGGTCAAGGGTCAAGAAAATCAAACAAAAATAAAGAAGAAATCAATATGAACTGCTGTAGCATTTCCATGTATGGTTAAATATCAGCCACATGTTTCTATGGTAATGTGACATCCATAAGTACACTTGGAAGAAATGTATTTACAGTATATTTCTTCAATTGTTCATTATAATAACAGCAATTAGTGGTGGGTGCACATGCAGCTAATTTCAGTTATCAACATACAATTAATGTTTGGCATCTATTAATAGAATTACTGGGCAAAGGATTGATGCTGACATTATATACCATGAATAATAAAAAAAGCAATAAACTGCTTCACAACATAACACAACATTGTGGGAAAGAAATGAAGGTGTTTTCCAAAATAAAATGACAAAAGTTCTCATAAAAATCATTTAAGTGGGAAGGGTGTCATTGATAGCACACAGCGTTCACTTCACCCTCATGTTATTGTGATGTCATTCTATCACAGCTGGATATCCACTCTTGCATTGGTCATTTTCAGATTTCAGCCAAAGAACACTTTTAGCATATAGCTGTTTGGTTCAACTGAGTCTCGCAAAAGGTCCACGAAAGCCAGTTGGGGTTAGGGTGACATAAACATATGAGAGTGGCCATGGGTCCCGGAGGCCATACATGTAGATTCCAGCCACAGGTTTCGGTGAGAGCAAGCTATCCTTAGGAAAAGAGCTGACCCTCTTACATGTGCTCAAGTCAGAAATGATGACCCGCCCTCAATGGTAAATCAGATCAGTAAATCTAGATGGAGAGCATGTCAGTCTCCTACAGTCTCTCATTATCCTGCCACTGCCATTATTACCAGAGAGATATATGTGCCCATAATGTTAACTTTATCATCCGCCGTGATGTCTTCACCGGCTTGTCACTGCCGCCGCTGTTTGTTTCTGTTGACACCCTTAAAAAAAATATCCAGCGTCTTACCTTGCCCTGGGAATCCACCTTTGTCATTGACTGTGTTCTGTCTTTCTTTTTTTAAATTTGTGCATAATACATCAAAACTTGTAGAGCAAAGTGTGTTCTTTTCCAGAGCGTTTTCTGGAGAGAGAGAAAAAAAAAACTACAGATAAATCATTGGGGGAAGTGTTCATCCAGATGAATCAAGGTGTGTGCATGCTGTGGTGTTACATTGGTGCCAATAAAGAGCCTTTAAATTCCAAGCTTCTCTTCTGGTTTTCTGTCCATGGAACCCCAGCTCACCATAGTACTTTAATCATTGTGAGAGCATAACTCAAATGAAGCATTGCTTCATTATCTGTAAAACCTACATTATTTCCCCTTTGAGATTCCCTTGTGTCTGTTTCTTCATGGGCAGAGCTAAATATAAAAGAAAAACTAATATAAAATGATCGAAAGATTCATGTCATAACTGTCAGGGATCTCAGGTACAGCCTACTTGAACAATCCCTAATGTTTAGAAAAAAAAAAAAACAGCATGGTCTTTACTAGGTGCATCATTTCAAGCTGTCATAGCAGTGGAAGGGTAATAAATGCAGATGTAGCATGTGACGTAAAGCCGACAGGAATTTATAATCCTATGATAGATCTTGCATCTTTGAAGAACTGTCAGTTCTAGCGCAGCGCTATTTTCATTAAAGACACTGCAGTCGTAAGGAGCACCATTTGTCTCAGTGCATGCTTTTAATAGGATGAGATCTTTAATTATTCTCATGATTATCAAAGGTGCAGGATCAGCAAAGATCAAGTGAAGGCTGAAATTGCATTCAACAGCTGTGGTCATCAATCACACCGCGTCTAAGCAACAGACCCACGCACACGCCCAGGTCCACTGCTCAGGTGTGACTGGGCTTCAACAATAAACCACGGCTCTGACAACCAAACCGCAGTACCCATGAGCGCTGACATGCAGCGATGGGAGAGAGAGCCTTCATCAGTCCTGAAATGGGCGGATCAATCATACGGTATGAGTGACACGTAAAGCTGTACCAGCAACAGGTCAGAATTCAATCAAGAAGTGCTCCTGCCATCGACTCAACGAAAGGCGAGCGGCATTTTGTTTCTCGTCTAACGCGGTGTGGCTGCGCTCAGAGAAATTTTAATGAAACAGATCTTCCACTTGCAATGTGCTCGCAAAGAACAAAGTGCAGCTTGCTCTTACAAGTCAGAAATATCAGATGCTTAGTGTTCTTGTGCGGACTAGACAGTCTGATTGGTTCCTGTGAGTTTCTAAGTGTTTACATGTGGTTGCACCACCCATCACACTTTTTTAAAACTTCTCAAAATTATTAAATTGGTGACACTTAAATTTTATTAAATATAAATTTAAACAGGTATGCATTCAGTTCAAATCATAATTAGGAATTGCATCATCTGCATTTGCTCAAAATGTGTTCGCTTTTTTTCGCTTACATTGCTAAGATTTACACAGCCACTGCAGGCACAAATGATGTGAGCCCTTTTTAAAGATGAAAATGTTAGGACAAGTGACTATTTTGAGGTGCGCAGTAACTTGAATAGGTCATTTCATATGGCCCAAAAATTCCCACTGCGGGGCATCATTATGATATGACAACCTGAGCTTTTGCAGTGAGTTGCTCAAAGCAATCTGCAGCTACGCATTGGCCTCCTTCCACCTGCTATCTGTAGCTGTGCCTGGAAGTAATGTTTTTTAGATATTTGACAGTACGGGTCCTCTAGAGTCACTTCAGTCCCATTCATTCCGATATAGGCATCTTTGCTAGGAGTTTGAGTGGCATCATTACATGAAATGAAGGTCTATGACAGTGGTTTCAATTACATTGGGCCGCATATCGCAAATTAGAACAAAGGCTGTGTGCATTCTTAAACAATAAAAAAGCACATGTAGTACTTTTCCCATTTACTCTGTTCCAGTCACATGTTCAAGTTCCACTGCTGGACAGATACAAACAAAACTCAGCTTTGGCCTCAGAAGATCGATGCATGTTGAAAACAATGTCATACCTAGCTTATTTCGAAAGCTTTTGGCCGCAGAGTCCTACTGTAGATACACAGCTGGAAAATGCCGCTGCACTTTAGAAGTACTGATTGTATCTATCCATGGGTGGCAAACTCTATTTTTTTTCTCTCTCTCTGAAACAAGACTTACATTAAAAAACCATAATCGATGGCTTTTGAACACAAATCAATGTGTTTGAAAGCGGAGAGATACAGGGAAATCAAGAAGCCTGTCAGTACAAGACAGGGGGAACTGGTAGGCCACAGCACTTTTAAATAGGAATGAAGGAACAGGTCATTACACAGCAAACAGCCTGTGAGTGTGATTTATGAGCTCCAGGTTCAGACTCTAAACATCATATTTGCCTCATCTAAAGCTGATAAAATTGCAGTTCAAAGTATCATCAGACAACTGGGCCAATTCCACTGAGGCAACACGTTCTCATTCCCAACTCGTCAAATATTGCAGCCTGGGCAAGGGCCCTTCTCGTCACTATTCAACGCGTTGGAAAAACTTGGGCGTCTTCGGTTGACGAGTGAGGTAGCCCATTGAATTAAATTACCACTTCAGCGGATTTTGACGCTATGGACAGACAGTAGCCTGAACCTCAGCGCAAATTCGGAGCTCCTATTTGTAGACAATCAATACTATTGTGACCTATTCAAATTTAATTACTTAAAATCACATACACATATACCAAAATATACCAGAAATTATTTTATTTTAATACTATCGGCTACACAGAAAAGTATTTAAAAAACATCAACATTAACCTAGGCTAATGCGTGCTGGGTGACGTCGTTTATTTCAGTAGCCTAGGAGTCAATGGGCTACCTCACTCATCAACCGAAGATGTTCAAGTTTATCCAGCGCATTGAATAGTGATGAGAAGGGCCCTTGTCCAAGCTGCAATATTTGATGAGTTGGGAATGAGAACGTGTTCACTGAGGAGCTCTTAATTCCCATTTTCACTCATGTTTCTGTCACATTGTGGAAACATTCCCAGCTGTTGTTGCTCCGTTATAACCACATTAAAAAATGTATATGAGTATATTTTTTAAAGCTTACAACCCTTAGAGGGACCTGAGTGTTGGCAGAGGCTCAGATCGACTCAGCATTAAAAGAGATCTAACCAGAAAGTGTTTATCACTGCAACACGTGTTGAGTAATCTTTTAATTCACTGACAAAATAAAGGTGTAATTAATTGCACCTGGGAAAATAGGCCCAGAAAACAGCCATTGAAAAAGTCAAAAGACACAGGTTGAATTTAGGGAAGATTCAGTTGTGCACTCTCTCTCTCGCACACACAGACACATACACAAAAACATGCGTGCGCATCCATATGCACATACACCAGGTTTTGATCTTGAGTTCGTTCAGTTTTAACCCATGAAATTGATCATATCATGCTCAATCTGGGTTTAAGATGCAAGTTTCAGATTTGGCTACATTGTCAGAAAAAAAAATGGGCAGCTTTGATTTTTATCAGTATTTATAATTACAGAAACATACAAAAAAGTGGTCTTTGCTAAATTTGAAGACAATTTTTGGACATCAATGTGAAACAACAATAGAAAGACAAACAACTATATCAACAGAACTGACAAGCTGGCATTCATTGATAATATTTAATTCCATATTTTATACAGACCTGGGCCTTTCAGTGTGAAGTTTGCATGTTCTCCCTTTGTGGGTTTCCTCCAGATACTCCAGTTGTGTGTGTGCCCTGCGATAAATTGGCGGCCTGTCCAGGGTGTATTCCTGTCTCTCGCCCAATGCACGCTGGGATAGGCTTACAGCATGTTGTAAGCACCCCTCAAGACCCTGACCAGGATGGATTTATATACAGATGGGTGACAACGTAAAGGAAAAACCTGAATAAATGAGTGAAAAAACTCAACAAATGCAGATGTTTCCATACAGGTGCAGTCACTAGATCTCAACCCAATTGATCTCCTCTGGGAAATTTTGGACCAACCATTCCACCATCATAAAAACACCAAATGAGGGAATATCTTTTGGAAGACCGCTGTTCCATCCCTCCGGTAGAGTTTCAGAGGCTTGTAGAATCTATAACAAGGCACATTGTGGCTGTCAGTCTACTGGAGTGCACACACACCATTCACTCACACGCTCATACCTATGGGCAATTTAGAATAATAATTTCTGCTGCTACTGCATGTGCCTTGTCCCTTTGACACATAATACATTGAAGTGAAGGACAATCAAATTAATCACCAGCAATATTAATTACAACTAATATGGAAGTTCTCAATCTGGAAAAACTAATTTTGAACTAAATGTATTTTCAAGGAAATATGATGGTGTTATTGATGCTTTATTAAGCAGTAATAACTACACAGCACAATAATGTGTTAGCTGGTTCAGTGCGTAAGTATTGGCAAAGACAAAGCCTGAGGAAAGAAAGAGGAAATGGACAGTGCAGTTTGTGCCGATGAAATCATACTGTGCTGTTTAATCATAGTTGAGTTGTCAAGGCTTACAAGGAAAGACTGCAAGATGCTTTTTTTTCTAAATGCAGTTCTTTGTAATTACAACAGGGCAAGGGCTATATAGACACTGTGACCTTGCCGTGTTTGACTAACCACTTGCCTTAGGATAAATTTTCAATTTCTTGCACAGTGAACTTTAAGTGTTTGTGTGTGTGTGTGTGTGTGTGTGTGGCGCATGCGTCCACACACACACACACACGTCTACATTACTCTCAGAGAGACTGAAATAAAGAGAGGCTATGGGGGGAAAGCGGGTGGTGAAGAAAGAGTGGGGAGAACCATGTGATACACTTATTCCACTTACATAACCATCTCTCTCCCCATTCATAAATTGGTACATAGCGTCTGTTCTCAAAAAAGGGCTGTTCTCAGAGATGAATGGGCTCTAAGCCACCTCATTGAATGAGCCTGCTAAGATGAAACCCATTCAGCACAATGCCTAAAGCTGTGTTTCTCAACCCTGGTCCTGGGGACCCACTGTGTATGCTAGTTTTTTTTTTTTTTAAATCAAAGCCAACCTCTAGATGAATTAAGGTTGCTGAAAATGTGATAAATTTCCTGTGATAATTGTGTGGTTGAACTTATTTTAGCACAATTCAGTTTTGGCCATTTGCTGTCAGTAAACTCTATTCATCTTACACAAATGGTTTCAGGTTTCCACATTCTCAGCAGATGGGACCTAACTGATTTCACCTGTCAGTTTGTAAATTAATCAATTAAACCTATTTCAATTGTGATTACTTGCCATAGAGTACATATAGCACAGTAAATGAAAGCATACGTTGGTCAGATCGATTGAAATTCCTGGTATGTGCATAATGGACATTTATTTTTATAGCATGCATAGCTATTTCTTGCCTAGCATGTATTTAAGAAGGTAAATCATCCTTCAGACATGAAAAGTCTACATAGGAACAATTAGCGTCTAATTAAGGATAGTCAGCAGCTCAGTAAAATATAAAGCCTGTTATCATGGCTGGACCAAAAACCAGTGTTCATAGTGGGTCCCCAGGACCAAGGTTTAGGAACGCTGGCCAAAAGCATTTCTGCTAACAATGAGTCTTTGTGGTAACAGGATACATCCCACTGTGAGGTTTGGCTCTTTCACACTAAAAGCCCTTCCCATCCTATGTTGTCAGAGATGGGACGTGGATTTTGGAGATTTGATCAGATACAAATGTCATGTTTCATCTCATTCTCTCTGTAGCTGTGGGCTATGTTTGGGATTGCCATTTTTCTCTATCTCTCTGGCAGTGTGATTCCTTTGAACATTATTTATATAAAGAGTGAGAAAAACCTGGTGCTTATTTATTGCTAGTTATATAATATTATTGCATATCATAAAATATACATGCATGCTTAATGCTACAATAACTGTGCCTCTTCTATGATTGGTGCAGGCTCCCCTACAGTAATGAGTGGCCTGTAGAGTGTACAATTGTACTTAGCTTGTCGGTGGTGGTTGTATTGACAAAATATACATACTTAATTAATATAACTTGACACAAATGCCAGAAATGCTGAAATAACAGCTGTTTACAACCAGGGGCGTAGCTATGGGTGGGCCTGGCTGGGCCTAGGCCCACCCACGTCTTGCCAAGGCCCATCCTAGGCTACAACTCGCATCTCGTCTTTTAGCAATAACAGGAAAAAAAAAAGACTTGTCACCGTCATTACTTTGAGAGCGTAGTTTCCCTGCTGATACGATACCCCTCCCCCTACTTAGCCTAGTGAAAGCATTTTCATCTATTCAACATCTATTCAATCGAGCTCATCCAAATTCAGTGCGCGGATTCCACGAATACAGTACTAGGGAATGAAGCCGAAAGACTAAGTGAAAGAGATGACAATGCCAACGAGCTTTGATTGATTCTCATGGCTTTAAACATTCTTTTATCTGATCCAAGAAAAAAAATGAACTTTCAGGTAAGGAATTTTGGTAACAATTTTGGTAGCCTATATAGCCTATCAAATAGCAACATGTACTTTTATATTTCGACTCAAATTTTCATTAATTTTCAGCAGCTGATTTATGAGACTCTCAAGCTGATGTGTTTTGAGGACATTGATTAATTTCTGCAGATGCAAGCAAATGGTAAGGCCAGCTTTTGGTGTAAACAGCTTGGATCTACAGATCCATTCTGCCTTGTGTAAATGGTGCCGACTGGTGGTGGTAGTGTAATGCCGTGGGAAGTGTTTTCTTGGCACAAATTAGGCCCCTCAATAGCAATAGAGCATCATTTAAATTTTACCCACAACATACCTAAAAAGTGTGTGACATGAGCATTCTTTAAGGCCACAGTCTACCCTTTTTCAAACAAATACTTACAGCAGGAGAATGTGCCATGTCACAGAGCACTCATCATCTCATGTTGCATTCCTGGAACATGACAGTGACTTCAGGTTACTCCAACAGCATGCACAGTCCCCTGATATTAATCCAAGAGATCATTTTTGACAGGAGGTGGAGTGGAAGGTTCGCAGCATGAATGCGCAGCTGAAAATCTGCAGGAAAAGTGTGATGTCATCCAGTCAGCATGGACCAAAATCCTTAAGGAATGCTCCCAGCACATTGTTGAATCCATTCAGCAAATAATTCAGGCCGTTCTAGAGGCAAAGGGGGGTCCTACCTGGTATACCAGGAAAAGTATACCTATTAAAGTGTCAACTGAGTGTACAACTTTCTTTCAGAGTTTTGTAGTTAGTAAAGTTATATGCAGGACTGGCATAAGAACATCCTTCTGAATCACATGAACTTAGTGTTTTCAAGACTTCAGGGTCATTCATTTAAAGTGCATCACTTTATGTGATGCCATAATTATCAAGGGTCATTCTCCTGTTTCCTGGTTGATAGTGGAAATTATAGTACTTTAGCAAATCACAGTCGAGAATTTAGCCAGGGCTAAGGAAACATTTAAAAGTGTTCTTCCTTGACAAAAGGTGCTTTGTTGTTGCATACAGACGACACCATAAATGTATGACACAAATAAATTGTTTTCTTACCAATCGAACATATGATGAATCTCAATAAAAATGCAAGTACATTCTAAACACAATAGATTATGCATGTCATTGCTGTTTCTAGAGGGATAATTCATTTTAAATTTTCAGTTCTAATGTGAAGGTTCTGAATGCAGATCCTTGCAGAATGCGGAAAGCAGAATGCGATAGGTGTTTACTGTCCACTGATTTGGGATAGCCTGTCTCAGGCCACAGTCCATGTCTCTGCTGCATTACATTTCAATTGAATGTTGTTCTGTACTCATTAAAACGGCAGCCAAGGGTAAGAAATAAGCTCTAGAGCATTGCTAGTTGAATGAATGAACACGCAAACAAACAAAATGAACAAACGAACAAATGAATGAATGAATAAGCTTAATGATAAGCATGGAATATTCTTGCCATTTCCTGACTGCCATGTATTCTCATTTTCTGGTGTTTATTGATTCCTCACTCTAGATCAGAACTAGCTATGCATCTTCTGCAACAGCCCTTGCTAAAGTTTAACGCTTAGCATGGTAGATGACGGTACGGTTTTCCTATATATCTATTTCTCCTGCAGAACACTCTAAAATAGTGGGCCAATGACACCTGGGATGTTTTCTACACACAGGGATTGCATTCCGTTGTTTTATGGGACTTTTAGAATGTGTAATTGCTCCAATTCCTTCAGCAGATCTCCTGCTTTACTGGAACTTGTCCAGGTGTCTCCAGTACGTTTTGGAGTTATTGACTCAATTTCCAGAGCACCCTTCCTGAGCACCTTCTGTTACTGGTTTGGTGCACTTTTGCATTGTTGCCTTGGTTTTTCTTAGTTTCTGGCCTGTAGAATTAGACTTTGAGAACATAGTCTGTTCTGTTGTAGTATGCTCTTTGTGTCCCAGACAATTATTAAGGTGAGAGATGTGCCACAGGTATTCTAGGTACTTATCTGGATGTCCTCATCTGTGCTCCATTTTGTCTTGTTAACCTTTCTCCAGTGTTCATTGATCCCCCCTTACTATAGTGTTTGCGTCCAAATTTGGTATGTTTTAACTGCTCTTATATTAACACAAATATACCATAAATCATCACCAAATTTTGTTTAACACCTTTTTAAGATGTGAAACAATGTGTCTTCAACTAGGGTGGGGGGCGGATGGGTGGGGGGTGAGGGCGTTGTGGTTGTGGATGTGAGGGTGAGTGGGTGTGTGTATGGGGATGTTTTCCATCTGCTGGATGAACATAATATAGTCTTACCCATTCATTTCCTACGGCGGTCATTTTAGACCCGGAACACCACATGTGTGACAAAGTTAACTAAACCACTCAAAATTCAATGAATGTAGTGATCAGCAATTTTATATGTTCAAATGTCTAGTGTGTAGGAAAACATAAGGTCTTGAGGCAATCAGATGGAAAGGAAGGTTAAGATTGCTCAGGTAAGTGGAGCCCACACCCCCCCTCTACATATTATTATTATTATTATTATTATTATCGTCATCATCATTATTATTATTATCATTATAATCATTATTGTTGTTGCTGTTGTTGCTGCTGTTGTTGTTATTATTGATTGCTGGGCCTGTAAGAGGCATAGACCCCAGTTTAAAAAATAAAATAAAATAAATTCCTGAATAATCTCCACCATTACTACCTAGCTACTCAACACATCCATGATAGTACTGTAGGCCTTAGGACACTATGTAATAGCTTACCACCAATAGCTCTTAGGAACAGAAATGTTGACAGAAGTCATTCCTGTCTTACTCCATTGCAACACTTTGAATTAGTCTGTGAGTATTCAGGTCTCTACATGTAAAGTCATCCTTGGTGTTACAAATGAAGTAGACAGATTTCTCCAGGACTCCATAGTCTTTAGGCTGCTTCCAGAGACTGTCCCTGTCTAAGCAGTCAACAGCTTTTTTTATAATCCACCATAAATTCACACTCAATATAGCGTTTCATGAAAGCATTGGTTTTAGCAGAAGCCTGCTTGGTGGTCCTTCAACAGCCTTGTTGATTTCAATTTCTGGAATAACCCAATTCTGGACTTCTCGTAGGACAGATAGAAGCATTATCCCTCTGCAGTACTTTCTGTTTCTGAGGTTGCCTTCTTTGGAGAGCTTGATCATGTGTCCAGTCTTCCAGCCCTCCTTACCCATGACTTACCCAAAATATGTACAGTGAATCTGATCTCAAAAGCTATGCAGATAGCTATACCCTAATTCATTTTACAGGCATTGCATATGGACCTGGAGTCTCCCCCTCCCCACCAAAGAAAAAAAAAAAGTCTGACATGTTTGTGCCTCCTCTTGGACCTACACATATTGTATCGTTTGTGAATTTTTTGTATGTGGTAACATGCTCCCTCCAATAATCAACCAGATAGCTGCACACCGTTATGCAAAAATCTGTCTTTCAAAAAAATTATGTCTGTTCATCTGGTCAAGCCCAAGCTTGTCTATGTATGTAGCTATGTGGCAGGTGATAAATATCTGAGATCAACAAACTTGACAAGATGTCTTTGACACTCATGTCATAACACACGCAACATTACGTGGAGTATAAAAAGTAATTTGATGTGATTTCACATGACAAAATTGACATTGATGCAAGTGACTTCACAACAGCATATAAACCTAGAAAAGCATTATCAATGCAACATTATTTTCAGTTCCAACCAGTTTTGGAAAATTAAGTAACTTAAATACAGCATTGCCTAATAATAAAAATACATGAATACTAACATGTCACACATCATGTTAATGTATAATGCTCTATTTATTTGCAGAGCTCTCTGCAGCCATGGTCATTAGAACTGTTCATGGCATTGACTTAACAGCTTTGTGTGATACAGCTTCACGTGTAATCAAATAACATCCAAAGGTTGCTATTATCAACAGCACAGTGAGGCTACAATTTATGGACCCTGAGATGGCTTGTTTATAAATGCCTGGAGCATTCAAGCAAGCACACTCACTGGGGTTAGCATTGTGCCAATTAATAAAATATTTTAAAAACACTCTCATTGTTAATATCATTCAATATTCTCAGCAATGCATGCATGTTATCCATGTGTGAAGAAATCTACAATTCCCTGCATTGGGCAGGCTCCAAGTATTGATCTTGGGCCAGCATCAGACTTTTAAATGTTTTGTACTGTTTCAGAGATTCTGTGCTGGATGTAAAATGTGTGCAGTCTAAGACAACTCTAATGCAAGAATTGGCTCATTATTTCAATCAAACTGGTTTTCAGCTGACAGAAGTAAACATAATTGCCAAATGAAATCATTTTAAAGCCAAACAACATTTTGGTCCTGCCTAATGTGTATCTCCCTGTCTGCTTTCTCATTAACCTGTAATTTCAATTGAGATTACTGAGCATGCTGGTTTTGATTGTAAATGCAGTACTTTGTTGACATGGACAAGAACTTTAAACCAAACAAAAGGCCTAGCACAGATTTTAAGCAGTTTCCTGGCAGAATTTTACCCATTTTGGTACTGGTGCCATTTCTTAATGTTGGTGCAATGTTTGCATTTCTCATATAATCACATTACCATTTTCAATCTGTTTCAAAATTGGATCACGGCAACAGATTTGTACAACAGACTTGTAAATTAAAAAAGTGGTTGAAGAACATCTGTATTTCGGAGTTTATTGTACATACCTTCTCCTTATTCCTTTTGGAACACAGTTGGACAGTTAAACAAGTAATAGCACTTCTGCTAGAATGTTGCTTGGCTTAAGACACAGAAATAGAAGGGAACAGTATAACAATATACTAGTGTGGAGACCATGGAAAGTAAAACCGGAATAATACATTTAATATTTATTTAGTTTTGTAAGCACAAATATGAGGTGAGGCCAGTGGTGAATGGAAGCTTAGTGGTAATGTTATCTTGGAAAACCAGAGCACATCCCAGGTGCCTACACTCTTTGATGATGGTGGAAGCAGAGTGGGGTCACCCAGCTCTCTATGAGATCTGGATGGAGGACATCCAGCTAGACAGATGGAGCATGGCACACGCACCTTAGAGTTGTTCTCCATCCTTCATGTGAGCCCCAACTATTTAATGTGAGAGACAATGGGTGATACACCATTACATAATTTAATTTTCATTAAAAAAAACTTGCTAACTGGGTCAAAGGGTGAAGCACCCACACATGCTTCCTACAAAGAATGTAAGAACTTTTGTATGTTGGAATCACTTTTTTATGTTTTAATTTTACCTTAGCAACGTGATGTGCATCATTAAACAATTAACAAACAAAACAATAATTTACAATCATCAGCAGAGATGTTCCATGGTAATATATGCTGAAATATTACAAAGAGAAATTATTATTATTATTGACAGTTATGGTATCATTTTATATATTTTATATGCACTTGCGTTATATACCTCATTCTGAGCTCTAAAGGATGATTGAATCACAGCCACATAACATGTATGACCATGGGAACTCAATGATATATTGAGATATTTTAAAACGTTTTCACAGGTAATCGCTGTGCTTATAATGCGGATGTATTTTATTATACTGAGTGAACCTGGATATATGTTTTACTTGTTTTGTAATGCAAAAATGCAGCATACGATTATCAGGGTTCACTCATTGGCTATTATTTTAAACAAGACGTTCACATTTAACCTCTAACCTGTCAACTCCTGGGCGGATGACTGAGCATCGAGATTAAATACTTGGCCACTTCAAAATGAAAAATAGCAATACTTTCACTGAAGGGATTTGATTAAGAAAGGGTTTAGATGTATATAAATTGATTAGATCGTATCAACGGGATCAATACACATCGAAGATGAAGAAGGGATACGCGCTAACATTACTGTACAGACGTATTTTCGTTTCATATTTAGCCAACTTGGAAAACCGCTGTGATTTTTAGTGGGGGGTCCCTTCGTATCCCATAAAAAATGTGACAAAGTACACATATTACGGGAATTAGATGTATTCCTGCCCGTATTCGAGACTTTGGAATTATTCAGTTATTCAGTAGATGTGCTGTGACACAGCCTGCTATGACCACCCGGCAATGCGCTGTCAATCATGGTTCTGAAAGGACAGCTCCGATGTTGTTAAATCGTTATGGAACACAGCCATAGCGGTTTTGTTCTCATGAGACTAGCATAGCACATGTTACAGGTAGCCTAGCGCAGAGCAGATCTGCATATCGAACACAAAAAATAGTTCTAAATTTGAATGTCTGCATGACTTGGTTTCATTTTCACTCGCTGCATCATGTTTATGTGTCAGCTGTTCCAAAACGAATGTTAGATTAAATTCGAATGGAACGACCAAAAAGTAGTTACCAATGAATGTAATTCCATACAAGACGTTGGGTAATAAGTTCAAGTAGTGCGGACTCAAAACGGTGACGGAATTTCTTCAGCAACATCAGCTTGCTAAAAATGAAATTGCATTGAACAAATATGATCAGTATTCACTACCACGTTTATAAACAAAAATAAACATAAACATTAACATTTTTTAATGTTAATAAAAATAAAACATTTAGTCTATAATTCATTACACCTTGACTGTCTCATAATAAGCCGTTGTACTCTAAAGGCAAACTCTGGCACTCATATCCTCGCAGGCACGATGAAAATCACATACATGCCAAAAACAGTGATGAATCACCTCGTTTCTTTCTTTAGCTGCACCCCTTCATTTTTCTTATCTTTTCTGTCTGTCTCTCGATTTCTACACACATCTATTAGTGGTCCTACAGAATTCCAGCTGTTGTGGGGAAATTCATATTTGTTCATTTCAAGAAGACACATACCAGGCATTATGCTATGCAACTCATTTCGCGGCGAGGGAAGACTGTCTTAATGTCTGCGTGATTGAACCTATTAACACAAAACCACAATACGCACACGACACATATGTCGCACAACCGAAAGCCTGGAGGAGAACATATAAATAAATAAATACATAAATAAATAAATAAATCTTTATCTGCCCACGCAAGATACCAAGTACCTAAAATGAATCATACAGAGACATTAGACGGGATTCTGTTGCAGACTTCCCTCTTGTCTTGTCATGGCAAGTTACCCCACAGAACAACGCATTGCAACGTGTTGTATCGGTGACATCAAATAAATAAATAAACAAAAGCCTATTATTTGCTTGTATATATTTATTGAACGCTGCTGAATTTAGAATCAACATAGTAGCCTAGCTTAAACTAGCAAAATAGATGGCATTACAATAGATGCTTCAATCGTAGGATTTGGATGGGTGCTCGTCTCTCTACGTCGTGATAGAGATATTTACTTACTGGCTTTTCATGGTTGCTAATGATACAATAATAGATCCGCAAGTCACATAGTATTAGTTTACAATTAAACAAATACAATACAGGGCAATACCTTGAGAGTCGAAATAGCGGCATTCTTAAGTGGTGTGTGTCGATTGTTTTCCACTACTAAACTAGCTTTAGGACCCGGTGTCTGTCTGAGCTTTTTTTTCCTTCTTTGTAGTTTTGTTTCCCTGGCTCGAGCAACGTACAATTCGGAGTGTGCGGAGTGTGAGTAGGAGAAAGGACCTAAAATCTTGGGATGTCCATGGGAAGAGTCGGCTGAAAGACACTGTAATGTGGCAAAACGACCCGTGTTACGAGTGATTTCCTAGCGTTTGGAATTTATTCAGGCTCGCTCTCGTCTTCGCGCGCTCCCCCGTTCTTACCCAAACCTCACTGAAGACAATCTTATTGCTGCAGCGTGCTTTTGGGCACAACTTTCCCGTCTTATCCATCCTCCTCAGGACCTAGATAAGGAAAGAAATTCGTCTTTCCAGGTAGGCTTGCTCTTTTGGTATACCCGTCACGCACAAAAAGACAGTTGCTTCAAACACATTTTGATGCGATATTTCCTTGGGTACTGTCTGTAGTGGGTGCAGTCCATGAAATCCCTGGATTCTTCTACACATTTTACAAATTCTCAAACAAGTGGTAGGCAATACCAAAAGCAGGTACACTTGTGCACGTATGCGTTCGAAACATCAGCTGGGAATGTGTTGATCTTCTAAAGTTTTCTCATGGAATCCCCCATTTTCAGGGAAGGGTAGGAGAAATGATCGTCAAATACAGACGTGATACGTTTTAATATATGCTAATTATGTTCTCTTACTAAGCAGTGCCACAAATATAGAACTACATAGATGTGTTCTGAACAGCCATTTTCAGTGTAGACAGACGGTTGTTTTACCGTGTATTCTGGAATACATTTCGAAACAAGTGTCGAATATTAGTTAATGTATTAGTTTGCAGAAAGGAACATTTTTTTCTTTTCTGTTTTAATCGTGTAACGGTTTGAATTTCATGTTTCTTCTCTCTTCTGTGTAGGCGTACATATCAGCTATGAGGGAAAGGGAGCGCTGTATTCGCTACTTATTTTTCACATTGTCTTTGGTGGTGTTTTGGCAGACAAGGTAAGTGTTATTCTTGTATTATTTTTTTAAATTATTGGCATATATGCAACTGCATGCCACGAGAATGCAAGCGACAGACAGACGGCCTCTCCTGCCGGCATCAGTTCCTCTCTTGAGTGCATTAAGCGGTCACTCAAAGCGATTGAGTTTACGTGCAATTAGTTCAGAGGAGAGAGGAACAGTGGATAGACAACACAGCAGTCTTTTACAGAGGAAGATAAGCGTAGGATGTGCCTGGCGGTATTACTGAGCTGTGCTGACGTTTGGACTGGATTCCTCTAGGTGGAGATAGCATACAATCTCACAGAGTTGAAAGGGGGAAACGGTCTTGATGATTAAGTATGTGCATGCCAGGATAACCAGAGTTCACGCTAAATGGTTTCTAACGCTAGTCGGTCGAGTCGCCCAGAAACACTTGCTGCTGCTTTGTCAATCTGTCCCCGAAGACGTATGTCAATGTAACATTTTTGCTAGTTTAGTCATATAACTATTTTAAATTAATAGATACTTTGAGTTGCCCTTTATTCATTTGTTTAGATTTACTGTTCTTTCTCTTTGCAGCAGAAACAATGAATGTGTTGTTACGTGACGTAACTCGTGATGTGATTTTGAAACACACATCTAAGTTGAGGCTCCGGCATGCTTTATGTTTTGTTTTACTTTACGAACGCGTTAAATGGAAACCTAAAGTGTTGTTTTTATTTCCCATGTAAATTAATTGAAATATGCGCACGTTTGGATGCGTGACCGTGTAGTCAGCTCTGAGATGTGAGAGTGATAAAATTATTTTGTCAACCCCTGACCAACCATCACCACCCCTCCAAAATAAATAAATAAAAATCATTCGGAACCATGTCACACAGGCCTATGATGGGGACGGAAGTTTTTTTATTTTATTTTTTGTTTTCCTCTTGCTCTCAATTTTCTGGGAACTGATATGAGGAAATTTCTTACAGCAATGAACTAAAATGTATTAGCATCTGAACCTTTATAATACAATGTTATGGTATATGTAGAAAGGTTGGGAGGGTGATTTGGTGAAGCCGTTATCCATATATTAACAAACATGCTGATATGTTGCCTCTTCAAAACAAACACACATAACACATTTTAAACCACAACACCAACTTAAGTCTTATTCATTAGGCATTCCTTATGCAATCCATAAAATTGTATTTGTAGTTAAATTTTCTGTTTGCTTTATAGTGTACCAAATGTGCAGATGTGCAGAATAGGAATATTAGGGTTCAATCATTGGCTTTATCATTTAGAAAGAGTGAGTTTTGAGCTTTTTGCAAATCGCAAAGATTAGCAACCTGCACATGAATTAATATTGTCTGCCAGTGTGTAAACAAAAAAAAAAACAATAATGTTACTCCAGAGCGGAACTGAGAAATTGTGTACATGCTGGAGACATGTAGGATCATGAGGAGAAAAAGCAGCCGTTCTTGTGATTGTGCATTCATTAACAGGGGCATGTAATGAAGTGTTGCATGACTTGGTGACTTCCATGGTGGGAATCACAAAGAACCCAAAGTCGCAAAGTTTGGCAGAAGGCGTTTGTGACCTCTGTAAGTGTTAAGGAGGAGAAGCATTTTTACCAGCACAGGTAGTTCAAGTAAACATATGTTTGATAGTTGCTGTCTGTCCCCTGGGTTCATACGACAAACACTGGCAACTAGGTACCTAGTGATAGAAGACTTAGTGCCATCAAGATATCAGCATGCTATAGAGCACAGCCCCTGGTGACTAAGTTACAGACACCTGAGTGTGGAATATTTATGATACAGCAGGGTTGGGCCTGTTACAAGAAGTCTGCATGTAACTCTAGCTGTGGCTTCTATTTGCTTTATATCTGATCTATCATAATTTTAGGCACAGTGTGGGATTTTAAGGATATGATTCATATCGAGATGTATATTTAGGTCAGGCTTCTCAAATGGCGGTAGAATTAGCATTCGTGTGTGACTCATGTTCTTACTTACCCTGCATTTAACTCATCTTGTATTTTCCATCCATTTGATGGGTTCATTATTCTGTTCTGCCAAATGACCTTTATAAGGTTAATTGTTGTGTCATTTTTTACATCTGTATCACCCCACAGGAAAAAAATAAATAAATTACATGTAAACAAAAAAATATATGTACAGTAAAACTAATTCATGTGTAGACTAACTTCAGGGTGAAAATACAGGGATACATTTTATCTTATTTCACCCATTACTATGTGACATTGCTACATCTGTAATAGTTTGGTAAATGTTCTGTTTTGTAAAAATGCATGTGTGTTTCCCTACATAAGAAAACCATCTATTCAAGACCCCCAACCCACACATACACGCACTCACACATGCACGCTCGCACACATACTGCACACAATTCTCACCTCAGTGATAGGCCCACTTCATTGTGTCTGAATGTCTGAATGCTCACCAATGCACTGACCTGCCATGTGTTGAACATGGGGTGATTTGATCACCATTCAGTAATATACTAGTTTCCAGAAAAGTGCTGAAGTGCTATCATGCTTTTTTCAATTTGCCTGCCTTTTTACCTTGTGCTGTGTTTAGCTCTCTGTAAAGTTGTCCACTGTTCAACAGTTATGGGTTAAGACAGTGGATCAGAAATGAATATTATTGATGTAAAATGCTGAGAACTGCATAAATAGTCTTGTACGATTTAAATAGGCATGTATGTGCTCACCAAAGTGTGTTTTTCCTTAAGGTCAGGAATAGCTGACTCCACGACAGACGCCTTCAAAAACAACATCACTCTCTTCACCAGAATCCTGGACAGACTGCTGGATGGCTATGATAATCGGCTCAGACCTGGGCTTGGGGGTAAGAAAGAAATGCTAGCAATGCTACCAATGCTACCAAGGCAAATGCTGCTATGCTGGCAAAAAAAAATAAAAAATAGGTTGATAAATCTACGATTTTACTTAAATTTGTTACACCTTTTTCCTAGGTTTTCTCAACTGAAAGGTTTTAGGCTCAGTTGAATGAACCTACAAATTTCCAATGGAAAAAAACCTAAAACATTTTGGTGCAACAAACTAAAGTTACCTTTTAGATTTATCCAATTGTGCCTTTTATTTGCAGTGTACTAAAACTGTTTGAATGACAGCTCCTGCAACTACTACTACTACTTCTGCTGTTATGATATGCAGTTGCAGACACCATTTCTGCTATTATCACTACTTGTACCACTACTGCTGCTGTTAGTATTCATGCTACAACTATTGCTCCAGGTACAGTCACAGCTGTTCCTGGTATTAATGTGCTACAATAATATCATTATAAGTATCCCTGGTTTTACTGCTGGTACTACTATGAGTGTTACGACTACTATGACTTAGTAAAACTGCAATTGCCACTATTACTACTGTATTGCTTCTGTTACTACTGATAAAAGTACTATTACTATTGCTACTAGTCTAACACTGCTATTACTACCAACACTACTGCTAATACTGCTGGGACTGCTACTGATTGATTACTGCTATTGCTGGTTTTACTAGTACTGCTGGTACCGCTGCTCTTAGTACTCTTCTGCTACCGCTGCTATAGATACTGTTGATACTGCTGTGACCACTCAGGATACTACTAAATTTGAATACAGTAGGTTGGCTAGTTCATCTAGCAGTTTCATCAGGTCCACCCTGCTTTTCTCAAATGCAACTGAAAAATACTGCACCTATAAGTGGCATTTTCACCCATACTTTGGCATGTGCATTGTTTTCACAATTTGCTGCCATTTGCTGAAGCAGTACCTTGTGCGAAGCTGTGAATGTAGGAGCCTGTGGGCAGACTTGGTGCATGTGATATTCAGGGCTGCTATCCCGCCTCCTACACTGCGGCTCCCCCTCTTCAGACACCAGCAGCACGCCCGCTGGGAAGCCGGCGCATGCTGTTTGTCGGTTGATCTCTGGGACCACAAACGCGAAGCTCGGTGGGAGGTGACAGCGAATGCAAGCTCCCCAGTACCTGGGATTTGAATCATAAACCTCATAAACCTGTCCCCAATCATCCACAAAAAACAAACCTGCTTGTGTCTCGCTTCATTTTAGATTTTTGTGAAGATGGATTCATTTATATTATGTCCAAAGGTACACAGTAAAATGTCCAGCGTTAACAGTGTTAATTTAACTTTTAACAGATAACATTTGGTCCCACATTCCAAAGCGGGACCAAATGCTATCTGTTAAGAGTTGAATTATACACTGTTAGATTTAACACTTTTGAATTAATACTGGACATTTTACTGTGTATTGCCAATGTCCTGAGTATTACAAGTTTAATGCCATTCCAGAAGGTTTACTGTACATTTACTTCTACAAAAAACACAATAAATGGTGACCCAGAATTTTTCATGCACAATTTTGAAAGCTGGGCACCAACATTAGTTTTTGGATTCAAACATATGTTGATTCATCTCCTCTGAAGGAACTTTAAAGGACTATGACTTTAAAATTCTTAGTTTGGGGTTTTACTGGCCATGAGGTATTTTGGTATTGAAAATGGATCAGTGATCTGGCTCAGTCTGTTTTCCATTCTTGCAAGCATAATATGGGTAGGCCTGCTCCAAATTTCAAATCACACATTCGAATAGCTCACAGAGATAAAGATCTGTAGTTCCTAGTTAAGAGATCTAATCATACCATTATTGCATCTTCAGGTGTGACATCACGTTCTATAGTGGACGTTCATGTGCTTACTTGCTAACATCTCTGAACTCACAAGTTACCCACGACTTCACTCTTTAAAATTGTCTTTTGATGTAAAATTTGACTAACCTGAGGATCACATGAGCTGCATGTGATTGCTGGGATAGGTGGGTGCTGTTAGGAGGGGCCGTATTTCCTGTAACCAGCTTGTGCCTCAGATGTGGGCTGCAAGTACTAGAATATCTAATGGGTCCATTAACCTTAGCTTCATTCAGTATACACAACATTGCCTGATACCTCATTAGAACAAATGTACTCTTTCATAACAGCAGGTGCGTGAAATGTCGCAGGGTAGAAGAGGTGACTGCCTTCATGGTAATATTGTTCCCCTTTGTGACGATCTTCACTTGCTCTCTTGGACAGCCCAAAATCTTCATGGACAGAAAGCTTCCTCTTGAAGCAGCTTTATTGTTCCTACTCTACTCTATGGTCTGTCTCAGGCTGTCAGTCCAAGATCATTGTCTTTGTCCAGGGAAACAAACAATTGGTAAATATTTCCTTTATGTCTCACATTCGTCTTTTGATCTCAGATCCAAATTACATAAGTATGTATCAAAAATAACACAGTTCACACTAGCGGACCATACTTTTGAAGGACACTGCAGAGACATGTTAATTTGCCAATGGAATTATAATTATTTGAAATGGCTGCATGGGGGAAATGGCAACAAAATGCGAGTTTGTGTCTCGTAACCGGTGTGAGTGGTGCAGGTCTTGTCGCTCAGCTGTGAAATACTGTGGAACGCCTGATCTAACAGGGCTGTGCTGTAATGACTGACCTCAACTGAACATGTGGGAGGACAGCTTCGAATGCCGGGAATGATATGGGGGGATCCCAAAGGCAACCCAGTGCCAGTAAAAAATACCCAAAGTCTAATGGCGTGGAGTGCACCCATCAGGATGTTCGCTCTCCATTTCAGCATCTGATGCCCCTGTCAAGTGCTGGCCATCTATATTATAATCAATGACAATGCAGTTTTAGTCCAGACAAAAGCCTATTTTACCTTGGATGGAAGTGCGCCTCGTCCTCATCATTTATTCAGAGCTGCTTCTGCTGGCATCGTTTGTGGAAAGCGAGCGTGTCTCTGCTGCTTGTAATGGAAATAATTTGCACGTTCTGCATTCTCGCTATTGAGCCGTTGAATGGTTATCTGCGGCTGACGAGTACGTGAAGGCTTTCATGATGTGTACGGTGTGTTCATGTCTTCCTTATAAATTTTACAAGAATTGACATGCACTTCGCCTTTGAGCTTAGGCTAGCCATTGCTTTCAAAGGATGTTACTGTGAACTGAGTGAGTACTGAGGATGTTTTGCCTTGTGACTGAATTGATCCCATCTAAACATTGTGAAATCTTTAGCGCAAGGCATATGCATGAGTGCATAGCTACACTCTTCTTAATAATACAGAGGATGCATGTGTGTGCGCATATGTGTGTGTGTCTGTGTATGTGTGCACGCGTGTGCACATATGCCAATACAAACCAGATGTACATTTCAGATTCACATTTTGTTCATGGCTATGACATTTTCTCACTGGGTTATCCTGTTAATTGCGCAAGTCTGTTTGTAATACCGTCCTTTTACACTTTACAGGCAATCATACTTGACCAAAGTATGATTACCTATTATTTTAAACATTGATAAAAATAAGCCCAGAGGACTATATAAAATAATTCATAGATGCAATGAGCTATATTGTAGAGGAAAATATTTTTCTTTACAAGTTTAAAAAAAAATGTTTTTTTGCAAAAAGATATGTGTCAAAATTAGTCATAGCCCTATTGTGAGCTCTTTCTTCACCCTCACTTCTTGGACTTCACGGCGCCGTACAGAATCTTTCAAGGTACTTCAGATCTGGTCTGACAGCCTTCTTACAGTTAAACCACACATTTGAGACTAAGTAGCCATTATAATAGAGCAATGCTCTAGTCAGTTAATCACTTCTTGTTTGAGGTATGTTTAGACTCATTGTCTTGCTGAAAGTTTTGAAAAATAGACGCTTTGTTGCAGTCCTTCCAGCCTTTTGGCATGTAGTTGTTGGATGGTATATTTGGAGACATTGGGTCCCCAAGATGCAACCAAATTTTGTAGATCTCCAGCGGTGGCCCTTGTATTTTTCTTTGCCTCCCAAACCGTCTTGCTGACTGTGCTTGGGAGAACGATGCAATTATGTCTTTTAGTAGGCAGTTTTACCACTGTTCCAGTTTAACTTCTTAATCATTGGCTTAATAATGGAAGGTGGTATGTTTATTTTTTATTTGGTTGTAACCATCTCCTGACATGTGAAGATGAACAACCCTTTGTCTCATTTCTTCTGCATGCTCTTTGCCTTTCCCCATGGTAATAGAGTCAGCTCATTCTACCCCAGTGATACTGGAAGGCTTGAGTGGCCACGATGCAGTTCCCCAAGATTGACTTTACGAAGGTAGCGTGTTAATTATTTTTGTTGGATTTTATTTTGACAAGTTGAAAAAATTGGACTATTGTTATAAACAAATATATATTTTCCCTCTTTAATTTGATCATTTAGCCACTATGATACATACAATACAGCTCATTTTCTGTATTGTTTGTTTTAAACAGCCTTCTTTGCCCATATTTATCAAACGTATGGATGATTTTGGCATTGGCATTGCACATACCCAACTTTATTTCAAGGATAGTATACACGTATATACATTATCATCCAATTACTATAGAAGGGCATACAGTACAATCCAGTTAATTTAGCACAGTGTGCAGCACTACCTTAGAACTCTGGTAATTTAAAGGCACATATACCTCACTGTTTTATTCATTTTGAATGGCATGCATACATTAACATCTTGTTACTTTAGAAGGGCATACCTATGCAAAGGCTCATGGGTTTTCTTCCATGTCAGGAGAGAATTTGAACTTCACCTTCAGAGATATGGCCTCCTACTTGATTATTAACACGATTAACACTGATTCATTCCAACTCTTGTTCTCAATGGGTAAGATACCTTTAAAATAACAAATACGTCTTGGTAAAGGATTTTGTCTTGCATTATGTTACATTAAGAAAATGCTAATTTGTGGCTTTGTTTTGTGCAAGGTATTGTTTCAGACAGTTACTGTTAATTTATTTAGATGATGGCGGAGGCAGCCCATTTCATTCCCTGCCTCAGTCTGGGCTGTAATTAGTTGCTCCACAAGTACTGTGGTTTCCAGAAATCTACTCTTGACCACATTGTTGGTGGAGTTTTCCAACTGTGTTTGAGCTGACTGTCTTTTAGCAAGCTGCACTTCATTGAGAACTTTTCCAATGATCCCGGGTTTGCCAGTGAGCTGCTTCATATTGATTGTGTTTCCTTAGAAGTCGCTCCAAACTGAACATGTTTTCCAACCAGCTTCTCCACATTGACATTGTTGCATCATTTCTCCCTGTTCCCTTCTCCACAACTAATCACCTGTGTGTTCAATAATTATTATTTGTTTTTTGTTTTTTTGTTGTTTTTTGGCACTCACCGTAGAGCAGAGAATCTCCAATTCCCACCGCAGTTTGGAATGGGCAATCGCCTACCGCATTCATTGTGCGAACCCCACTGCCGATTTGGCAGCGTGTAAAGATCTGCGGTTCCCCTCCTGAACACATGGTGTCACCAGCTGCTTTTTTCCCATCGCAGACTACAGCTAAGCTCACACAGATCAGAGTCGGAGGAGTACCTTTCGTATGCAGCTTTCACGTGCAGTCCACAGGCACCCGAGTGACCAGCGAGGGTCACTAGATAGCGATAAACATGGATGCCTGACCAACAGAAACCTCCCATATTCCGGATGGCATAATTGCCAATTAAATGTTTCCCGATGGAACTACTGACCACAGTCAACACTGGCATGGTCCAAATTCCATGAGGCTCATCCACAGCATGGTGCCTTAACCGAATGAGCTATCCAAGAGCCTGTGGTTCAGTGATGTTATGCTTATTTTCACAAGAATTGCATTTTTGTTCCACAGATAGTATCATTAATCTTGATTTTTATTATATAACCCTGGTTCTGGGGAGCCACAGCATCTGCAGGGTTATATTGTTACTCTTGAGTGAACAATTGAAGCAGTTTGTTGCAGTTAACTCACATTGCCAATTTTTTTTTGGTACAGAGAATGGAGGTTTTTGGATTTTTAAAGTTTTCATAACTGAGATGAAAATATACCTATTTTAAGACTCACTCCTTTCTTGATTGGAGTGTTATGTCTGATCTCATACATAAATATTTGGTTTATATCAAACCCTGGGCTTTCCCACATTGCATAATTTAGCAATACTGCTGAAACAGGCAAGTCGATGGGATGCTTTCATTTTTAGTTAATCAATGCATTTGAGACAATGAGTGAGAATCTGAGAGCATCTGAATGCATTTCACATGGTACATCCTTTTTCCTATCTGCTGTGGTTGGCGGGTCAGTCCATAACTATGAGCTTTGTATTTCTGAGGTTGTATGGCACGTGTTATTATGGAACTCACTATTTTGAACTCATATAATAACTGTTTTTTTTATTTCTATTATTCAATTCAAACTCCCGTGTTATATTGTATCACTTGTTTGAGATTTGTTAACACACTTATCTTTGTCCACAGTGTATCAACTTGATAGAAAGTAGGGAACCCCCATGTTTTCAAGCCTTTGAGAATTTTTATGAGAAATGACAAGAGATTTTTACTATAAAGTGGCTGTCAGTGAAGGTAGAGGCTTTCAATGTGAAATCATTCTGCTGACTGATGAGGATGGACAGATGACTATCAGTAATAAGTATCCACTTGAAAATGAGAAAATGGGTATCCCTTCAAAAATCATAGACATTTAATTTTTATTTATTTGTTTATTTATGTATTTACTTAGCGGATTCCCTTACCCACACCAGTATGCACAGCTTACTTTTTTACTAAACTTTTTCCTTAAGAAATAGAAATAATGGAAGTTAGAGAGTATTGGTAAATCTCTGATGTTGAGAACAACAGAACAGCTACTGGCTCTAGTCTAGCTTCAATTTATGTTACTTTCAACCAAGAGATCAAATCCTTATTCTCCGTGGCGATAGTCCAATTGTTCTTTTTTCAAGATCTTCCTTCAAAAGAGAATAGCAATGTGTGGCAATTTAATGCAACACTTTGCTATTTCCCTCTTTTGCAAGAGCAATAGGCCCCCAGATCTGTGCAACAGCAGCCGGCATATTCTCTCTTCCTTGCCACTGAACTGTCTAGCCAATTTACAGGGATTAAAAGGGGCTGGTTTGTCAATGAAGACACGGCGTTGGGTCAGGCGGGAGTCTGTGCTTCGGAATGCACCGGTCAATATTCCCGTGAGACGGCAGGCAGCGGCATCCATATCAGCGGACACTTTGAAGACCCTCCAGGTTTTCCAGCGCTTGCTTATCTCCCATTAGCCGATTTTCTGTATTTAACCTGTGCCACTCTTGCTACGAACCGTGGCCGCTCAAAAAGCCTTGAGTGTTTTAAAGGGTTTCAGATCGTACCGTAAGGTGCCGTTGTGCGCGGGTTCTAAATGCAAATAATGCACTACTGTGGATTTCAGCAACTGCTTTAATCGTGATCACCTTGATTTGCTATTGATTTATTGGTTGTGCTTCTACATCAAACACAGACTGTTTGTGTTCTGAGCTGCTGATTTGTTGATGCTTGCGTGTGTGTGCGTGTGTGTGCGTCCGTCTGTTGGGGGATGTCCTGGGTGGGAACATGCTCTTGTGTTTGTCCAATCTGTGAGTCTGTCATCATGCTGTGTGTGCATGTGTGTTTAGTCTGCATTTGCATTTTTTATCCTTCTGGGTAATTTACTTTTGTGATGCGCACAGCAAATCCACACCAAAGCTGTTCTGTTATTAAAAATCTAGCTCATAAAAGCAGGTAGAATGTGTTTTTTTTCTCTCTCTTAATATCCTCAATAGAGAGAAAACATGGAATATTCAATGTATATTCATTTGTATGGGGGGGGGGGGGGGGGGGCTCAGTGAGTGAGGCAGCATACAGTCTACTCTACACTCTGCATGGCTGTGTGTGGGTACAGACCCTTGTGGCACATCTTGTATCATGTACCCTGTGTATTCACAGTATTCAAGGCAGAATGTTGCTGTTTTAATCAGAATTTCTTCAATCTGGTGCAGAGGATAGGCCTTGTTCAGTGGTGTTCAATCCAGCTGAGCTCCTAACAACACATTTAGTTTCCAATGGGTGCATTGTTCGAATGCGTTTTGATCTTTTTGAACTCATCCTCATGTAATTAATTTCATTTGAAGCAGGCATGCATTCTTTTAATATTTTTTGTGAAGAATAGACACAGTCAATACCAAGACAGATACCTTTGCATGCAGTGGGCTGTGTATATTAAAAATCTCATTGGTGAAGACGCACTGAATATTTATGCCCCCAAATGAGCGAGCAGTTTCAGTGAACACATTGCCAGCTTTGATGCGTCGATGCGTTTCATGCGTTCACTTAACAAATCAATGGACATGCTGAAAGAACGGAAGATTCTGTACAAACTGATGTCCATGAACGGATAACTCTGTGAACAAAGGGAAAGAACAGGAGGAACTTATCAGTGAACTGAGGAAACCGGTAGTTGTTTGCAAATGAGAAACAGGTTGCTCGTCCAGAAATGGTAAATATGTAAAGTACCACTAAAGTACCACTGTTAACTAGTAACAGAAAATCTGCAGACGCACGTGTCAGTGAGAAGAACACAATATATTGACAAGAAAAGGAACTCGATGAGAGATAGGGAACAGAGAGAGAGAAAGGAGAGAGGGAGAGAGAGGAGGGGGAGGAGGATGGTGAAGGTGAAGAAGAGGTGCAGGTTGGGAGAGCCCTTGCCTCCATTGTCAGGACAGGAGGGATATCCATACTTAATGCACTCTTCTGAGCTCTGCCATGCCCTCTGGCATCCCGACAAGGAGGAAGCTCCCGTTTGTCCCAGTTCTGTGGCACATTTATGGTTCTGTGCATTCCAGGAGCATCGTGCCCATTGAAACAGCACGTGTTCCCGCTCTTGGTCCTCGATCGCTCCAGCCAACCCTAACAACCACTCTCCCCCTCCTCCCCACCTGCCCATGTGACCATGTATTGTTACTGCTGGAAGTGTAATACTGTCACTCTTAGTAACAGAGTTGAAACTAATGATTGAAAAAAAGATATTTGGTATACGAACATTAAACACCCACATTTTGCTCGTTGAGTTTGTGTCTCCTCAAAAAATCCGGGTCCACAATGCCCCTGGTTCCTTCCCTATGAAATCATTAGTAAAAAGTACAAGTTTCTGACTCGCAAGCTTACGTTTCCAGACCCTTGTGTGGTGCCCTACCGACCGTGAGCGTCCATGAAATAAAGATGGTGCTGCAACGTGTCAAGCTTTCAGGCGTTCTGGTCCAGATTGGGTGTGTGGTGTACTCTGTTCAAAGCTGCTTCACTTGTTTAACCACATGCTCATGTGTCTCACTTAAACAAACCCACATTTTCTGCAGTCTGTGGAAGGGTACGTAATGTTTTGAAAAGGTCATTCTTGCTCAGATTCCTTGCCCAACATTGAGGACATTTCGAGGCAGTTTCACTCTGAGCCTTGGCCTGAGGCGTTAGATAGGTATTGGACATTAGACAACTAGAATAGCGCGATACATCTCTTTTGAGATTTATCTGTGTGAACTGCGCGGGGGAGGAAGAATCGTGCACATTGTACGAGGTGTCATTTTTATCTCTCGTTGACACCAGGCCCGCTGCCATGGAAACCCATCCTCACCTGCTCCCTCTGGGCAGACGCCTGTATTCACGTCACAGTGGGCTACCTCATTTCCAGTTGGCCCCCCTCACCCCTGCCGCCTCAGCCTCCCCACAGATTAGGAATGCACCACGACCCACATCTGTCAGCCCTGGACCCGATCATGAATATGCAAATGTGGGTTCCGGGAAAGAGTTGCAATTTGTGGTGGCGCTGGTACAAACTATGTCAATGGACATACAGTGCAGTCCCTAAGTATTTGGACAGTGACACTTTTTTTTTTGGTTCTGTAGTCCAGCGCATTGGATAAAATGGGAGGGACTATGTAACAAAAGGGCTGTAATTCCTACAGAGATTACCCCATACGGATGTATATACAGGCTCTGTAGTTTGTACCAATTGGTTATGGGGCAGTTTCTGTTATGCTTGTGTGGAAAGTGTTCTTTAAACAACATTTGTGATGTGCTAATGGAAATTAATTGTCTCTCAGATTGTGATTCTTGCGTTTCCACGCCAGCAGCACATTTTTTTCTTTTTTGATGATTGACAAAATAGTAATTGCCTACAGGGCATACAATCTGAGGTTTCAGCACCTGGACTGTAGAGTTGGGAGCAATAACATCGATCAGCTTGACTGTTATGACTATCTGATGTATATGGTCTCAGTACCAAGGCAGTACTGAACTCCAAAGCTTTGATTCCTTTCTTGAGGGAGTATTAGTAGTCTTCCTTCAGGGAAATGAGAGTTAATTGACAAGTGCTTAAAGGCAATTGCAAAAGATACGGGGCTCTCATTAATGAAACAAGTACAAAAAGCTTTTTAAGTTGCTGAATCACTGTTAGAATGTAGACACTTATGTTCCAGAGATGGAAGATGTTGGACATTTGGGTAACTTAGCTTTGAGACACTTAGCAAAAGACAAGGAGGGGGGAAAAGTGCTGAATTTCTATTATGAGTAAATAGATATGGTAAAGAGATGCCGTGTTGTTCGTTACAATTGTGTGGGAAAATATAAATGTGCCGTTTTATATGAGAGCAAGTAAGGCTACAGTATCAGAAGAGAAGCAATCCAATGGGCGTAATACAGACTGCATCCCAGTGCTATGGCCAATGCAGTTAAGTTAGCGTAGCTATTTTACCTTTCCTGGTTGACATCCTGTTAATTATACAATACCCCTAGCTTAGTTAACACTAGCCTAGTAGGTATGATCTTGTAAGCATACCATTAGATGCTGACTGCTAGCTAGTTTTGTATTTGATACAATACGTTACTTATTGCAATTTATAGAATATTAATTCAGTATGAAATTATAACATAATTATAATTGACCAGAGAGAAATTGTTTGGAGAGTGTCAAGGGAAGGGAATCTGCCTATTGTACATTGTTAGTCACACAAAATAATCAAAAATAGGTTCAAAGCAATCTGCAGTTTAAATTGTTGCAGGCATATTTTTCCTTATCTTATTTCACTCAACAGCCTCCACTGCTGAATAACCAGATTACTTCTCACAACACGATCGATGACCCCAGATAAAAAAAGAGCTTCATATCCCCAGGCTTTGACAATTCTATGGACTCTTAAACAGGAAATAAATAAATACATAAATAAATAATCCCAAGGGCTGTGTTCAGTTCTGTTGCTATTATTAGTCATACAGTATAGCATGTACATACTTATGTTTATTTGGCTATTAATGGATTTTTTCTTGTATCTTGCCGGTACTTCAAATAACAATACTGTGTTGTACAGGTAGCAACTACTAACCCTTATTTTCATTAAATGTAGCATTTATGTAAAATGCAGTTGGTAAAATGTAAAGGTACTTGAGTAATGGTGACTTTTATTAATTTGTGTGTTTATTTGTGTGTGCACACCTAGTCTCCTGTTTATAGGACATCTACGGCTGTTAACTAAACTATTTATAGTATTTTAACTGACGGATATGATTCCTACTGCATTTCTAATTGGAGCTCAAAATAGATCTTTAGTTTTTCTGATTGGAAATATGAATTGAAATGAGCTTCTGGGGTGATTAATTTTGAGTCAAACACGTGTTAAATGAATAGTGCTGGTTTACAAATTCTTAATGTGCCTGACCAAATGTAGGGTCTGGAATTTAAATATTCTTGTAAAGTTGCTGTGACCTTTCTGCTGCTGCGTGCAAAATATTTACAGTTGGAACCTCCCATAATATAAAAAGAAGACACTTTACCCTCCTGGTATCATGTGTGTGCATTTCATGCATTTATAATGGTTTTTGTGTATGTAATTTGTATGTTGAACCTTGCCATGTAGCCCACAGCATATACATACACCGATAAAGATCCAATTCCAGGCCTTATCTAATCTTTAATGTTTCCTTTGTCTCAAAATTTAATTTTTTATATTCCTTTTAAAGGGCAAAACAGGAATCAGAGGGCTCCATTTAATGACATTTCTGAACTGAACCTGGCAATGAAGCACATATTAGAACGCCATCACGCCACCGCGTTGTCAGTTCTGCTGGTGCCAGGACTATTCTCAAGCCATTTAACATCCTCTTAAAAGCTGGACCTCATTTTCCCTGGCTGCTGAAGTGTAGATTTGTAAAATGATGCCAGACTGACAGATGATTGACAGCTGGCCACTAGAGGACCACTGCATACTTGCTGGGTGGGAATGTCCATTTTATTTTCCATTGGAAAGCGTGTTCATGCACAAACAGTAACACGGAGGGTTTCTGTTATTATCATCCAAACAAATAGTTAGCGTACACGTGTTAGTCGTGTGTTCGTCCTGTATTCCCTAACATTACCTTTGATGTTATTCACCAAGAAACAAACATGACGAAAGGCTGAATTGTAGTGTAGGCATTTTATTAGCTGTTTATTTCAGTATGTGTTTTACTGGCATCATTGCTGTAGCCATTTGCTGCAGCTTGAGGTAATGTTCTTTTTCAAGCACTCACTTTTGATTGCTTCCAATGAAAATCGATGAATTACAAAAAATCAGTTATACTTTTGGTAAACAAACTATAATCTGTGTTTATAGAAATAATAGAAGTAAACCTCTGTTATTTTTGTTTTGCCTGAAGAATTTGAACTGGAGTCAATTATAGTGGCATAAATCTTCTATTTTCATTTTCTGCATTGAAAACATAGCAGGACAAAATTGGTAAACCTTATTGTGCTCTATGTCTGGTTTTCTTTCCACATTTTCTGAACTTTGACCAAATTCAACATATTTTTATAAGAACAGTGAAGACGTGCGCCCAAGCACCCAAGCTCACATTTTTTGTTGAGCATCTCCAAATGTCCATGAAAATCAGATGCCCATTTAAAAAAAAAAAAAAAAAAAATTAAATAATAATTATTGTAACCCATCATATACATTTACTTAATTAAGAAATGAAGAGGCTTGCCCTGTTTCTCTGAGTTTCGATGTTTTATTTTGAGGAGCACCCATGCTTGTTCGTGCCAAACAGACATCCTGCTAAAAATGTAGGTCAATTTGTTGCGAGTGGCTGCGTGTGGGAGGGGAGGGAACAAAGGGAAAGCGTTGAGAGCTCACGGGATTAGCCCAGCTCGCGGGGGCACAAACTTCATTAGAGAGGACTTTTCATAAAATAAACATGAGAGAGAGAGAGAGAGAGAGAGAGAGAGAGAGAGAGAGAGAGAGAGAGAGAGAGAGAGAGAGAGAGAGAGAGAGAGAGAGAGAGAGAGAGAGAGAGAGAGAGAGAGAGAGAGAGAGAGAGAGAGAGAGAGAGAGAGAGAGAGAGAGAGAGAGAGAGAGAGAGAGAGAGAGAGAGAGACCTCCCAATGTACAGAGCAGGGAGGCAGATGGATGTCCATGAATTCAAAAGCTTTCTTATGAACATGATATTACCATGGCTGTGTAGTGTCATATAACCTTAATGTTAGGGATAACCATTGCCGGCAGGAGAAGGGCTTATTAAAGCTTAATTTTCCAGCTGACTACCCAACCAAAGTTATTACAGCTATTTATTTATTTTACAGTTATTTATTTAACTAAAAGACATGCATAGTTTTTGGATGTCAACACTTCATGGTTTCACATGCCATTTCTTTAACCACTGTGGGGATTTTTTTTAAGTCCCTTTTGCCATTTAGTGTAGTATTACTGTGTAACAACAATGCTAATACATTGATGTGTGTTTTACAGATCGTGTAACGGAAGTGAAGACGAACATCTACGTTACCAGCTTTGGCCCAGTCTCGGACACTGACATGGTGAGTTCTGTTTTAAAATGTCTCAGTTGTCTCTGAAAATGCCTCAATGACTGACAGATATTTCCATGTAATGTGTGGGTTGGGCCTGCCATACAGGGGCGGGGCCTGTTGTAAAGAGGTGGAGCCTGTTGTAAAGGGTCAAGGCCTTTCAGACAGAGCATAATCCCTTTGCATGTATTATACCACAGCATCAGACCTGCTGACTAATTAGCAAAAGGATGATTCTCCTGAGGAGGTCAAGTCACCATTGTTTTGCCTTGGAAATTATAATGGCATGAAGATTTAATATGTCCTCCATGTTCAGATAAATACTATGCTACTTTTGCAACTTGAGCAGATGTCACTTGAGCAAGAGTCCCTCAAGTCCAGTGCTCTCACCTGAAAGCCTTATGCTTCACAAATAAACCACAGTGTATCAGAAAAAAAAAAAAAAAAATCTCAGACATACAGTAGAAAAGCAAGCAGTTAACCAGGGTAAGTCTAAACCAGAATGTCAAAATAGAATTCCTGGTCATACAGAAGGTGCATAATTTCAGAAGACATTTCTGGACAGAGGAAGCAAATGTCATGTTCAGACACCTGTGGGCTATAATATGTACAGTTTTCACCTGCCTGTGGAAAAAGTATGGCAGTTTTAATTTGTTTGGGGGTAAGACATGGCAGTATTGAATAGCATTTTTATTTTTTTTTGCAATTAGTTGAGTAAACTGTGACAACATAAAATAAATAAAAGTAAACCTAAAAATATAAATATGACTTGAAGTTTACTGCAAATGAAAATATAACCATCTATCCTGAATTTAGTGGGACACATTTTGTGCAATTAACAAAAAAAAAAAAGTTTATTTTTCTTGGCAGGCGTCTTTAGTAGTGCACAATAATTCGGTCTGTGTATTTCACAGAGCTTGGGTAACAACCTTATTTATCTTGTAATCCAGTTTTGTGATCTTTTCGCCAAGAGGATCCTCAGGGCTTTTAACAGACCTTCCTTGTTCACAAGGTCCTTTACGAAAGGCTCAGTGACTTTAGGCAGAGCAGGGCTCCCCGTCGAATGTTCCCGCTCCTCCCCGAAGAACTAGATTTTACTCCCCCTCCCCCCTTTCCTTTCTTCCTCCACACGTGAAAGCAGCGCGATCCCCGCTTTCGCCACGTGCAGCGGTGAGGACGAGCGACTCGGCTAGGGGTTCCCCTCCGTCGCTGTGCTTCGCGGTCATTGATCGGATGCAGCGGCGGCTATCGCTCCGGAGGAGTAATCAGCGGCCCACCTTTGCCGACGGTCACCCCGGTTCGCTCTCTCCGCCGCGCGGCCCCGGTGCGCCGCGGAGGCGCTTATCTGCTCCCAGCGGAGCGGGACGCATCAAACTCTCGCCGTCGGTTAAAAAACGATAAATCGCTGCGTTCGTTTTTTTTTCCTCCCCGTTCATTGACCGTGCCTCGTTGCTCGCAGTTTTTTTTATTTTTTGACACTTCAGCGCTGGTCTGTAATTTGATTGGCTATCCAGTCGAGAGAAAATGTACTGGAAGGTATAATGTGGGACCGCGGCTGAAAACAGCCGTTCACACATGGCAGTGTTTTCAATTATCGCTGCGTGGGAATCAGACCTGGGTCAAATACGTATTTGTTTTGGATTCAAATACTTTTCTACGCTTTACTGATCTTGGCTGGTGTATTGGAACCAATGAAATACACTCAAAAGGTGCAAGCTGTGCCTTCTGGTCATATTGGCTGGCTCAATTACACCAGGCAAGATGAATTGAGCACAGATAGGTATTTGAATATAAAACAAATACGTATTTGACCCAGGTCTGGTGGGAATGCATGAAGCTATGGATTACCATGAAAGCGGGCCACAAATGTGCTTGCTATTGTTGAAAAATCAACAGCTTTTTTGGTGATCAGCTTGGGATTTTATGAGCTCCTCGAATGATTCATGTGTATACAAAGGGTTACAATGGTGTGCTTCATTATGTCTCCCTTTATGTAAACTTTTTTTAATTAAAGCTGATACAAACCCATTATACTGGATTAGTCAGACACAGCCAAGGAAATAGATGTTTTTCACAGACTTGACAAAAGCCTGAACCAGGAACTGATTTTAAAGAAACAATTCTGTATTGAAAAAAAGGTAACCCACATTTATTTGTAAGACCTTTTCCATTAAGCCTCTTTCCAGAAACCTTGGTGTGTTTTTCAATCCAAAACATAATTTTGGATTATGTTTGGATTGAATAATGTATCAAACTTATTCAGGCATGGTATTACCTACTCAGATAGAAAAATAACAATCTTTTGGGGATTCTAGTGCAGTGGATGACACTGTTGCCTCACAGAAAGGTCTTGGGTTCGAATCCCAGCAGGGGCCTTTCTGTGTGTACTTTGCATGTTCTCCCCGTGCCTGCGTGGGTTTATCTGGGTGCTCCGGTTTCCTCCCACAGTCCAAAGTCTTGGAGCTTTGTGCACCAGAGTATAAATTGCCCCTACATACGAGTGTGTGTCTGTGAATGGTGTGTGTGCCATGCAGTGGATTTGTGACTGGTCCAGGGTGTATTCTTGCCTCTTGTCCAGAGCGTGCTGGGATAGGCTCCAGCCTCCCCATGACCCTGACCAGGAATAACCGGGTAGGATAAAGGATGGATGGATAGACTATAGTACTGCCTCATTTTAGCATCTCCACATTGGTTCCCGATACAGTTTGACATTGATTTAAAATGTTGGTTACAAGGCATTTTACAGTTTGTGATGTCTTACACACATGCACACATCAAATAATAAGCAGAAAATAACATAATCTTTAGAAATTTGGACTAAAATCAAGGCTCCTAGGCTGTGGAATAGCTTTCCTCTTAACATTAGAACTGTTGTCAGCGTCATCATTTAAACCTCATTTGAAGACTTATTTTTATAGTCCTGCTTTTCTTGTAGGGTTTAAATTGTTTGCCTTTACTGAATTGTTTTATTTAGTCTGTTTTATGTGCTACATTTTCTTGATCGTTCTTCTTCTAATGTTTAATTATTTGGCTTCTATGCATCTGGTCATGTTTTTTTTCACCTGATGCTTTCAACTTGCCCATCTACATTTCTCAATTTGCTTTATTGTAACACACATGTATGTGTAATTCAGAGTTGATAATTGTTCATCAAATGTATGTGTGTCTGCACGTGGATGAGTGTGCAGGTGTGGGAGTGTGTTTGTGTCTGTGTTCAGTCCTTCTGCAGTCTTATTTTTGTAGATTTAAAGACAAAAAAAGAGAGAAAACTGTTCAGAAAACATGTCTCTGAGCTGTCAGAAATGGACTTAATGGCTCCTTTGCTTGGCCTCTTTTTAATCTTGCTGGGAAATCAAGGCCATCCCACTCCGCAATGGCGAACATTCACTTCTTCGCGTCCAACCTTTATTTCCCCCTCTCTGCAAAACAAGGAAATTCAAGGATAGCAACCCAAATCCTCTGTGTGTTTCCATCCTTTCGTTTGTTCAGAAAAAGCACCTTGGAGGAACATTGTTTTTTTCCTTCTTTTGGGGGGGGGGGGGGGGGGGGGGGGGGGGGGGGGGGGGGGGGTGGGGGGTGTACCCAGCACTTTGAGGGACTGTCCACTCAATTTCTACGCTCCCAATTGTGAACACAGAAACACATCTCTTCATATTCTCTTGCATATTCCTGCCTTCTGGAAGGCTTATCATTTCCATGTTCCAGTCACATGTTAAAGACACTGTAAACTGCAGGCTGAGCCTTTCGTAGTGTGACCCTCTAAATTGTGTAGAAAGGCTCCTTTCTTCCTCCTAGGCCATTTAGTGTTTTGGGCCTGTGAATTTCAGAAAGGAAAAAAAAAAAAAAAAACAGGGCTTTGTACAGCACGGTGATCCTGCCTTCTTCAGATAGCGCCTCGCCTGCCGGTGTTCAAAGACTCCTGGTTCAGCCCTAACCAAGGGACCTCTTCTCTCCTGACAATTTGTTTCTTCTATTCTTGGAGACCGTTACCTGCTTGTTTTTTTTTTTTCAGGTCTTTGGGACTCCGCACTGGCGTAACAAATTGGAGTCCATGCATGTACTCAGTTGATTTTGCACTTGAATATTTAGAGGTTTGGGGAGTATGGGTAGGGTAAGAAGATAGAAGACTCAAATCAGATATGTTCAGAAAGATAAGGCACATGTATAATTTATACCATTTGTGTGGTTTCTCCCTTCGTCCTGGATAATCTCTCTCTCTCTCTCTCTCTCTCTCTCTCTCTCTCTCTCTCATAATAAGTTTCACGTCAGAAACAGATACCCTTTGATATATTTTTCAGTGCTTTTTCAAAGCCAGACTTGTTCTTCTTTTTTTCCCCTTCCAAAGTTCCCAGGAGCTGATCTGCCTGTATTATTATTATTTTTTTTTTGCATTTTGTACATCTCTACCTTTTTCCTTCTCATTTTCTGTACCTGTCTTTTGAGAAGTATGACTTCTTTTAAAGAAAAATTAGGCTTATGAAATGTAATCTCTCATGCCTTTTGCTACCAGATGAGAAGATTTGTATTCCACGGATGGTATCGTCCACTGAATTATTTAAATGTTGCCTGGGTCACTTCAACCTTTCCCAATTTCTCTTGTATTTGATTAGAGAGAGGCCATAATCCGGCTTGAGTGACCTGTTAAATGAATAAATAAATAAATAGATCCTCTGGTAGCAGATAATACCCATCCTTCCTCCAGATGCATATGAACATATGTTGTAAATCGAAAAGAAACATTGAAGCTGTCTAAGCAATGGCTTAGGCTTCTGTCTAGTTAATAAAATAGGGAGGCATAAATTAGGCATGACGGTTAATGTTTCATGAGATCAGCATGTCTTGAGATATGTGGCACTTGTCCCAGATGTTGAAGCATGTTGTATTATCATAATAGGAGCCACGTGAGAGGGAATGCTAAAATGTCCAGTACTACTTAGACTGTACGGGAATGATGAAAGCCCTACTGGACATGCTTCAACAAGATGCAAGAACATTTAAGTAATTTTGACTGGGTGCAACTTCTTAACTGCAAGACTGAATACAAAGTGGGACAGGTTCGAAACGGGTTATTCTTGAGGCACAATGTAAATTTATTCCAAATAGGTTGAAGAAGCGGTCACCCCAATGGATTTATGGGACAAACAACATTGGAATGTGCTCAATTTGGAAAGACTTATAATAATGGGATATATAGTCAAAGTATTTAGTATGAATCCAAGGAAATTATACTTATCTTATACAATAAATTTGTTAGACCACACTTGAAGTATCATGTGCAGTTCTGGGGACTGTACTACAAGAAAGATATAGAGGCCCTGGAAAAGGTTCAAAGAAGAGCAACCAAATTGATTCCTGATATGAAAGATAAATGCTATGAGGAAATAGTTAAGATGCTTAATCTCTTAAAGCTTTGTAAAAGGAGATTCAGGGGTGATTTGATTGAGGCATGTAAATTCATAATGGGGATCAACAAAGTGAATTACAAGAGATTCTTCAGGTTGAGTTATGTTTGTAGAACGAGGAGACATAAATGGAAATGAGCAAAAGGTAAGTTCCATACAGACATTAGGAAGAATTTTTTTCATTGCAGAGTGTAGTTAATGTGAGGAATAGCCTGCCAGGTCACATAGTAGAGGCATAAACTCTGGGGATTTTCAAGACTAGGCTTGAAACGGTGTTAGATACTCTCTAGTCTGTAGGTAATCCAAGCACTAATTTAGTCAGGAAAATGGCGAGCATTGGGCAGAATGGCCTGTTTTGTTATGTTATGTCTTTATTGTACACAATATTTTAGTTTGGTTTCTCAACCTCCTGCTGCTAACAGATAAAGTGCAGAATTACCCCTACAGAATCTGAAGGTCTGTAAAATTCAGATTTAGAACAATGGGGCATGTGTGTGTGTGTGTGTGTGTGTCACCCCCAGGCATTCCAAGATCTGTTCAGCTAATTTTCGCATGGCGCAAGTAGTTGTTTGAAATCCCATTTTTTGCGGCAAGAAGTTGGGTCAGGCAGAGGGTGTGCAGTCAAATTGTTTGGCGACAGGCAAAAAAAAAAAAAAAACATTTGTCTGGCAAAAAGGAATATTTTTGTATGTGACAGTTGTACAATTTGTGTCCTGGACGCAACTGAAACCTCAAGGGTCTTTGGATCAAATATGGGGAAGGCTGGGCAGAGAACTACTAGTTTGAATGTGGATCTGTTCTCTGGATTGCTTGGACAACGAATCCAGTGAAACAGATTGGAAAGGGAATATGCAATTCAATAAAATAAGACTTGTCTTTTTCAGACTCAATCAATCAACCTTGTGTTCATAAGTGTCAGGCTTATGCTCAACCTAGTGGTCGACATAGCAGCTGCAGGTGGGAGCTTTTTTAAAGGGCAAGTGAACTTTTTTCAAAACATTCAATAAAAAATCAATACAATCTAACATTTCCAGAAAAAGGTAAAATGAGAAATGCCATTATAAATGTTTTATTTGGTATAACAATGACAAAGCTATTAACTAATATTGTTGCTTCAAATGTCTGTTTCTAACATTTATGGCATGTGATATGTGAAAAAAACGAAAGTTTTTCATATTATAGTCTAAAAAAAGCACTGGTGATTACACACACACACACACACATAAAAATTCAAAAAATATATGTATCCTCAGTAGTGAAAGGTATTTCAACTGCAGTATGCTACAGTATATTCCACCCACGGCTCTCAAAATGGTGGGCTTCTCAGGGGCTTTGCTTTATAAATTACTGGCCCTCTTTTTGGAGACAACCTGGGCTATTGAAGAGAGATGGTATTCATCCCAGCCCCCATGGCTCCTACATCCTATCCAGAAATATTAATCTAGGATTGAATTATGCGTTATTTGAGTTATTGACGCCAGGGCCCTGGGCCTCTAGTGTGCATCCCTGGCCCAACCACATCCCTGGCTCAACAACTTCCCTCCGGTCATTTAGCTAAAGATCCCAGGTGTTTTTTATCTACTGTTTCTGGGTCTTGTCACACCTTCAGAAGAGTACTGTATACAGATCCAGTGGTGTTAGACACTGCAAACTCATTTCAATTATTCTACTCCAGTTAACCTGCCCCCCTCCTTGCATATACCCTTAGACTTCCAGAAAAATGAAGGTGAAGGGGCTTGGACTGATGCACCTTAATGTGTTCAGCATTCTTGCCAAAATGGATGTTGTGGACGTCTGGGTCACCAATACTAATCCTGGTGTTCTCTGAAATTTGGCTAAACAGTTATATTGAAGGTGATTTCATTGTGCTAAAGGGATGTAATGTTTTCAGATACGATACGCCTAAAAAGGTTGTGGGGGGGCAACTTACATTGTAAATAACCTACAAGGTAAATGGCCTAACACATTTAGTGTTTCTGTTCCAAACAGTTTCAAGTGCTAGTCAGTAAAATAGAACATTTATATACCTTTATATGCTCTGAGCTAGTCATTTTTGGAGATCTTGACCTCAGTTGGTTGTCCTCATCCTCTGTTTGTTTGAAGTCTACCTGTATTGATCTGGGTTTAAGCTAATTCATTACTGTTCCTACCCATATACATTTTAAAGATCCTTCTAAATCGTATTGGTCTAATTCTAACTAATGCTCCCCATGTCCAGTGGGTTTTTTTAATTAGATATGAGTGATTTCTGTCCAATAGTGTGCATTAGAGACTAAATGGACTGCATTTATATAGTGCTTTTATCCAAAGCGCTTTACAATTGATGCCTGTCATTCACCCATTCACACACACACTCACACACCAACAGTGAAAGGCTGCCATGCAAGGTACCAATCAGCTCGTTGGGAGCAATTAGGGGTTAGGTGTCTTGCTCAGGGACACTTCGACACGCCCAGGGCGGGGGATCAAACCGTCAACCCTCCGACTGCCAGACAACCGCTCTTACCTCTTGAGCTATGTCGCCACTAGACACTATGTCGCCACGAGACACAAGACACTAGATGAGACACTAGACACTCCATTGTGTTTTTATTCTGACCAGGCACAGCCACACGATTTTAGTTGAGAAAAAAAATGTAGGTGAAACAATTTTTTTCACTTCCACTGGGTTTGAGTTTCTTTGTTTCAGTGATATTTAGAGCAATTCTGACTTTTGAAAAACAAACCACCAAGGGTTACCTTTCAGAAGAGACCAGGGTTATGCCTGTTAAACGGTTCAAGACTAGCAAGCGTTTTATTTTGGACATATCATTTTCAGGCTTGTGTTTAAAAAGGGGTGTGCTACATAAGGGGTTGATTGATAAATGCATATGCCAATGTGTTGTGTGATGCATTAAAATGTGAAGGAAACATTATTTCCCCTTTCTTTGGCTGGGTTGATTGATACAGTAGATACAGCATTAGAAAAAAACTAATACATCTGATTGAATTAACTGCTGATCTGGCAATTAAATAAAAATTAAATTATTAAATGATGCAAACATCAGTTTCTGTAGTACACTTTTTGTTTGAATGAATATTGCCACACCATCTACATCTATATGTGGCAGCTGTGGCTCATAAGAGGCAAGCGGGAGCAACAGAGCTTGCATGCCTACACCAATTCCATTTGCTTCATGTCTTTACACTCTCTATGCATTGGGTTTTCCAATAGGCAACACTTGTTATACAGTTGTATTTTTCTTCAGTCATGACAAATGCACAATTTTTGTATGCAAGGTTTGAAATAATTTGTGGTTTCATGATTCACTTTGCTTATCAGTATGGTTTTCATAGTTAACATTATATCACAAAATTACTTGGAAAATGCAAGGCGAGGCAAAATGCAAAGTAGAATTCAATGCCGTTTTAAAACATGCTCCATATCGAATGGTTTTGTGAATGTTCCGGTTTCTCGTATCTCTTCTCCCTCTCTCTGTTATATCTTCCTATTTTTTCTCAGAATTATTCTGCTGCTTTGTGTTGGTTTTCTGTTGCTATTTTCCGTTGTTATTTTCTCCCTCTCCCTCTCATAGGTCCCAGGCCTATGTTAGCCCTCTTTTGAGCATTACCAATTCCTTAACCAAGTGTGTCTGTTTTTTTTATTTTATTTATTTTTATTCATGTTACAGCTATCCTCACCCTAACTTACTATCACCTCAGAAAACATATTGTTTTTATACATTTTTATTTTTATTTTAAAATAATGGTAAATTGGTCAGTCTTTCATATATTAGAATTAATTATTTTGTTTAAGTAAATATTGGCACAGCTCACTTGGTGCTTATGGCAGCTTGCAAACTTAAAATTTGTGAGGCAAAAGAATCATTGGAACACATTTTATAAATTGAAAATGTATGTTTGTCTCACACAATAGCACACAGCAAATAATTAAATTGGCCAGTAGTCCAATTTAGTTAAATGTTAAACATTTTAAAGATAAGCATTTTACCCTGAAAGAATAAGGTTTGCCTTATTCCGTCTGCAGCTTTGAGGGGAAGGGAAGTGCAATAATGGCTAATGGAAAGCTTAATTCACAAAGCTGGTGCATTTTCATCAGCAACAGTCTGAGAGCAACAGGAGAAAATTACGATTCAATGTCCTTTTTACAGCTCACAGACTGTGGCTCTTCTTCCCTTAACTTCTAGTCTTTGTCATTTGATCAGCTTGTCTGCTGTGCATTTTAAAAACCACAGCACCTCCTCTGAAAAATCCAGTAGAGAAACCACTACCTTTTTTCCCAAGGATTGAATTTCATTTTTTTTGTTGTTGTTGTTTATGACCAGGACAATGTGAATATGAAGGCTTGTCAAAATATCTGATCTTTTTCCACTGATGCAGAGGAAACAAGGGATATAATTGCAATACAATGTTGCAATGTACACCAGATCAGTGGTTTCTAACCGCAGTCCTGGAGTACCCCTGTGTATGCTGGTTTTCGTTCCAGCCACAATTGCTATACCAGCATTTCAAAAAGCAGTTAATTTTTCTTAATTAGGTGCTTTTCGTATTTAGAGGGATTTTTACCCTCTTAAGCCTCATTATGTCAGAAATACCTATAGATTCCTTGAACAATAAAAGTCCCATGTTCACATTGTGCTATATTTCAAAATATTACAACAAGAGGCAGCAAACCTATTTATCTGATCAAATTAAGGACCGAGGTGATTAAATAGGGTCCTGATTGATGTTAGTGTGGACACATGGCCACGGAAACTAGCCATTCGGTGGAAAATGAAGAATTCAAAGACAAAGAAAAAGACAACGAGCCAAACCTGCATTGTGTTAAGTTTATGGAAAAAATGATGAAAGAACTTGAACATGTGTGTTGAACAACATACATCAAACATCAACATCAACATCAAAGTGCATTTTTCTGTTCACGTGTGTGTATTATCATGTAGTAAGAGATATATTCTGTATTTGAAACAAAATTTTTATATCTGTCATTGAAATGCAAATATCAGTGGTTTTATAAAGAACATATAGGTGTATGGAATCTTTTAGCTGGTGACCATATTTATGAAACTTGTCTGTTTGTGGATTTTAAAATTCTCAAGTATCTTGATAGAGGCTTTTGTCATTTTATGCATGTGATTCTGACCCATCTCAGTCCTGTCTTTCACTCCATGTATTTCCAATAAATATACAGTAAATTAAATTAGAAAAAATAAAAATAAATAAATATATGAAACTGCATTACACACAGTTGAGATTAGCTCTCACATTTTTATTTTGTGATTTATTTGCCCTCCAAACATTTATTGATCCAGACAAAATTATTTTTCAACAGGACATGTATGGCTGTGCATTTATATGTAATTACATTTTATCTCAGCTATAAAATGAGAAAAGACAAAAATGTCTGCTGTTCTTTACTTTTTACCATCTACCCAATTTTATAGCATTTTTTACTGGCAGAATAAATTCCCATCAAAGCTATTTAAAGACTCCCTTTCAGATGGGATGTGTTGCTGTGTGAGGGCCACAGGCTCAATCTCTGTTCAGGTATTAGGGTCACCCTAAATGCTTAAACCCATAGTCCTATGGTACCATTGTGGATCAAAGCTTCAGAACCCATATTTATCCGCTTAAAGGTTAACTAAGACAGCCTGTGTCACGTTCTTTTTTCAACAGGAGTACACTATAGATGTTTTCTTCCGTCAGAGCTGGAAAGATGAGCGGCTACGGTTCAACGGTCCAATGGAGATTCTACGTCTGAACAACCTGATGGCCAGCAAGATATGGACACCGGACACCTTCTTCCACAATGGGAAGAAGTCAGTGGCCCACAACATGACTATGCCCAACAAGCTGCTGAGGATCCAGGAGGATGGGACTTTGCTGTACACCATGAGGTAAAACCTGAGATGCTACTAACATGGGCTTGGCATCATGGAGTCTATAGACCTACTATAATACTCAGGTCTATTCTTAACATTGACAGTTGTGTCTGCATACCATTGAAGCCAAAATATTCTAGTTTGACACCTCTTATGAATAGTCATGGCGGGACATGCCTTGCAGACTATATAACATGTTTTCCAGCCTTGTTATGCTTATAGTTGATAGTATAATAGTTATGTTGGTTGAAATAACTGTCCCTGTTGAGTGAAAACCCTGTTTCTAATCCAAGTTATCTCAGTGTAGCACAGTCAGAAGTCAAAAGTGATCATTTTAAATCAACTGAGCATACTCAAGATGGCATCTCCAAATTACAGGCCTGCTCAGTTAATCATCCAATCTCAAATGAACTGTCAAAGCCATTAATAAATAAATAAATAAATAAATAAACAAATAAATAAATAAAACTGTTATATTGTGGGCTTACTCAATTAAAAAACATACATTTACAATGTTAAATGCCAATTCTTATTGGGAAACATCAAATCTCATAAAAATGCATTTTCCCCTTATGAAACATGTATGAAACACATATTTCATTTCCACTGTTTTTTTTTTTTTTTTTTTGTTTACCAAATTTGGAATGGCCAATGGCAACTGTAGTCCTGTGCAATCAGTGTAATGTCCTTCATCAATTTGGAAGGGCAAGGAATTGCCTGCATTCCCCAAAACATATGAGTTAAGCTGGCTGCTTCTTAGCTAGCACTGGAATCTGCTACCTTCTGCTGCCCCAAAGGATTGAGCAGCTGGGCCAAACAGATTGCAGGAACCTTATCCTCAAGAGGGGGTGATATTGAGCAATGAGGAGGGGGGTACTCTGTTGACTGAAGCCCTTCATCCCTGGGCTATACTATGTTCAAATATACCACACTCCCCAGGAGTCCCTGCTGCAAGCAGCAATGACAGGTCTGGATTCTATCAGGCTAATAGGCCGCATCATAACTCGACAAGAGGGAGCACGCCCACAAAAACATCATACGGTTGTAGTGAGGTTTTGTCAGGTATATTTAGAACAAAGTAAGTTTAACAACCAATCAGAATTCTGTACATCTGTAGAGCCAAATTTAGTGAAAAAATGCAGACACAACAATGGTTTGGAAATATGACATATTTATTGTCTATGATAATGAATATATGAATAGGCTAATTTAAAACAATAATTTGCATAATATGAGGGGTGATATTATACGATTCTTAATCAGAGGAAATTATTAATATAGTGATTAACAGTACTACCATTTAACAAAGGTTAATTCATGTTATGTTTTGGTGGCACACTACTTTATATTTATGTGGTTGTTCATTTAATCAGTCTCATAAAATAAAGATTTAACAAGGGAAAACAACAAGGTCAGGGAATATGCTATTTCAGACCAACACAAACATAGCAAATCAAAACACAACAACAATCAGCAGTAAAATGTCCTAATTAGGTATTACAAGTTTCAAACTATCCCATCGTGTGATGTCAGTGCTAAATAAAATGTGTGTCAGCTCGTCAGCTGGTCCAAGGTCACGACAGGTGCATAGAATCCTCGGAAATGTATTCCTTGAAATTGGGGTCGTGATGGAGCTCCAGTCAAAAGGACTTGGATGTGCTTGTTCATCAAAACGGTTTGGTTTATTTTGGATGGTAGCAGGCCAACTCTGTCAATCTCATTGATCAAGATGAGCAAGATGCGGGTTGTGGTGTACCACCAAGATGAGCCACATTGGTAGATGATTTTGGGCACCTGAACATTTGATTGGCTCATTGTATTGGAGCTGTCAATCAAACATTTTACTACTATTGCTTTAATGTTTAAGGTGCATTAAATCAGATTCTGTTTCCTTCGTGAATGGCGGAGTTTCTGCTCCAAACTGGTGCCTAATCGATCAAGCAGTGAGTTTATTGCAGACCAGAAATGTTAATTGTGAATGTTACTAAGCGGAGGTCAGTCCTGTGGTCAGGAAACCAGATGTCAGAAACTTTTTCGTGTACAGTTGCATTATTACATTCCCTGTTTTTGTTCTGGGTGATGAGGTAAGTCATCAGTCCTTGTAAACAAAAATTAATTAAACACAGTTCATAAGACCAACTTTATCCAGACTCTTAATTGAACCGCGTCATTTAACACTTTTGGCATCAAGAGCCTAAATTAAAATAAACCTTTATAGATTACTATGTCAGAGTAAAATAACCAAGATAAATGACTGAAAAAAATTACCTTTTTGTCATTCAGCTTCAACATACTGTGTGTCTAAGTGTGTCTAAGGCAAAGACCTACTATCTAATTTTGGCTGAACTGATTTGAGAGACATAGTGTCTTTACATGAACCTGTGTCTCTCTGCAGCTGTCTGATGTGCATGCATTGGATCCATGCAGTTATCCCAAATATGACATACCGGTCATACACAGTGATAATTTCCTTTTGAGGTGTATTTACAATCTATTTCTCACAAGCAAGCAGTCGTAGTGGATTCACAGTTCTCTGTTGTCATTGCATCTGTCGCAGGTGGTTCCTCCCCCCACCCAGTGAGAGAGGGGTCCGGGGTTATTCACGCGGATGGGTGTGTCGCTAGCCCTTTCTGGAATTCCCTCGCCGTTCAAGGCTGTCACAGCACTTATAACAGGGAAACACCTTGTTGGCATTTCAATGGCTCCCTGTAATTCTCTCAACTCCTCCCTAGTGGGCTTATATTCCAGACCACGACATTCTTTATGGTTTTTGTGTCTATCCTTGTCTCAATATCTATCCCCAATTTTATTCCTATCTCCGTTTCTACATTACCATGTTGTTTATGCTTTCCATTTCCCTGTATATCCCATGTCCTTTTAGAGAGAGAGAGAAGCAGACAGCATTCCTATGGTCAAAAAAAAGACCACTTAATAACAATGGAATACTGCATAGAAGAGTGGACTATTACCAAGCTTTCCATATGAAATTATATTGTCTCTCTCTCTCTCTACGGTGATAATCTAAAACTAGATTTCTGACATTTCTGATGTTATAATAAAGTGGCAGTGATAATTAGCTTGATCTACAGTGGGGCCTATTGAGTGCTGTGACAGATGTGGGGTTGTGTCCCCCCTCGCTGGGCTCGACCTACGTGCCTGCGAATTGCTAACAGCTGGGTCTATGGGTGTTTCAGCTGAGCACTCAAACCGGGAGACTGAGACTGCCTTGAAGTTACTGCTCGCGTTGAAAAACCGCACATCACGGCAAACATACTGCAGTGATACATGCACATGCCTGCCCTGGCACACATTAGCTTGCATCATTACACTTGCTTTTTTTGACAAATTGAACTGCTTCCTGTATGTTGCGAAAAGAGGAGACAAATTGCTGAAGGTTGTGGGAACGGACTTGCTTTGTCTGCTTCTAGTGAATAATGCTGCACAGATCACTTGCAACCAAACTTGTAAGCTGACCCCTGTTAACCAGGGCAGGCCACATAATCCAGGAATCCAGTTGTGCACTTTGTGAACCTGCCTTATGTTTACCGATTCCCATCAATCTATTATTTTAGTCACAAAGCCCCTCAGTAATGATATGATTTACTGCGCACGACGGCCCAGAAGCCCTTCCGTCGGTTCGCTGATGGGATTGTTATAATGACAAGCGGGCATCCGTTGACTATGACAGAAGCACCGCGCAAGCTGAAGTGGTTTAGGGGAAGACGTGTGTAAATCCAGCCGCTGTCGTATTTGAAGTGCCTGCCTACTGGGCTCATTCATCATCTCAGATCATCGTACGGCTTATGGCAGATGTGCGTCACATATAGGGTCCAGAGAAACAATCGGGCTGCTGTTCCACATGCATTGCAGTCCTCCACAACTAAAGCGTTGACAGAGTCTCATATTTTAAGCCAAATAATCTTTTACTTAATTGCAGGTATCACCTCAATTAACCACTCGATGTGTACTTTATTAGACGTGTGGGAATGACACTGAAATGTTTATGCCAGTTGAGGCTCATCACGTGTCAAAGTATTTGGCAAATTAGACAATGCCTCGATAAATTGTCCACTGAGAATGCATACAATCATTTTTTCTCTGAGGGGGTGGGAGTTGATTTAAATGAGCAATGAGTTGATTTCAAATGAGCAGTGTGCTCCACGGTGTTAAAATATCGCAAGGAGAATAAACAAAACAAGATAATGAAAGATCTAGGTGTGCGACAACATGGCAATTTCACTATATGATAACTGTACAACCCAATTCCACCTTTTTTGATTTTATTTACCCTCCATAAATATTGTATATAGACAAATGGGAGACAAATTAAAGGAAAGAAAACCTGAATAAAGGTGTGTAGAAACAAAACAAATGCAGATGCTTCTATACAGGTGTACTGCATGATACAATTAAGCAACTGAACTGACACAAAGGCATTTCGGCATTGTTCTCAGTGTGCTTTTTTATTTTGAAGTTTCATATTTTGAAGAGTGATGGTATGGGATAGAATCAACTGGAGGTCTTTCTGCATTATAGTCAAAAATCCTCACAGCCTTTCTGAGATGTCTGATTGAATGATCTTTTCTTTTTCAGTTGTTTTGGTTGTTACTTTGTTTAACGTGTAATACCTTAGCAGATCCTTGTTCTGTTTTATTGTACTGCCGGTAGATCCTAGCTGCTCAAATTTGCTTTGTGAACTCTGCTATCCTGACAAATGCCATGTTGTACGACAGATGAGTAGCAACATGTGTAAAATAAATTAAATCCACCTGTTTCTGATGTACCATTTTCTCTACACTTTTCCATAGCATCATCAGTTTATGAACTGATTAAAACCCATAAAATAGTCCACAATTGTGCAATTAGATATTTGCCCATGCTGCAAAATTATTTCTGAACTTGTAGTGCCTACAGCTACAAATGTAGGATAATTGCTGAAATTCAGGTTGACATGAAAGGTCACATGCTTGATTATTTCTCTTGACCATAGATATAGCAAAGATAAAGAAACAACTGTAACCATGAGTCTCAATCTCTCCGTTCAATTTTAATTAGTGAGAATCTCCTACTTCTGGTGGCCTTATTGAGGTCGCTCAAGTAGTCTATCGAAAATAAGATGGCAGAATAAAATTAGGGTTTTTTTTTGGATTGCATATGTCCTTAAATAGTCTAGGTGTGTTTGATTGAATCAGGCCCAACACATCATTAATAAACTGTCTGTATTGTTCATATGCAGTATCACTCTTGTTCCTCTCCACCAATATTTCTCTATAACATGGATAGTTTGTCTTACTCTGTCTTCTGTATGCTCTCTCTATGTTGAATATACAAAATGAATCACTACTGGTTCTGTGCTACTACAGAACCCTTGTCTTGGTGCACTGTTTAGAAGTTTTCATTCCAGGCACGTACTTTGCCTGATTGAACCAATTGTGGTCTTCATTGAACCAGTTCACTTTCCCTCCCTGTTTCTCTCTGTTTTACCCGCTGGATTGCAGCCCTTTAGTTTTGTTGCTGGCACTTAAAAACTGAGGCACTTTGCTCCGTTGATTGTTTAGCATCTGTTGGCCTCAGCCTCAGCAGAAGCACCCTCAGAAAGTTCTCTCATGGTAGGCAGACACCTCCAGCTACAATAGGTTTCCAGTAGTAAACAAGGTGCATAGAATGTCTCGTGAATTTACAATTTAAACATAATATACATATAGGCTATACCTACGATGGAAGTTTGCTGTTGGACATTGAAAAACTTCTGGAGCTGTGCTGTAAACACAATTTTAAGGAATTTATAAATGACATTTTTCCAGTGGTAACAGTGACAGTGGTCATTAATTCAATGTGAAATTAAGGTTTTGACTGAGAAACAGGCTACAATGAATACAATAAGAATGCAGCATGCTAATTCGCACTGCCCCTCACTGCCCAGTACCACTTTCTTACTGTTGATTGCTACTTCATGATTAATGCTTGTAAGGGATAAAGCTGTTATGTATGTTTCTGGCATAGATGGTGTTAAGCTAGATAACTGTAGCTTTCTGAATTATGATTCAGATCAGATTTTTAGTGTCCCAGTTCCTAGATGGGATTGTAGTTGCTATGCAGCACATGATAGGCATTAATGAATTGTTAGTTGTCACTGTGTTTTTGCATTATATAGGTATTGATAAATAAAGTCAGTTGGTTATTTTTTGCTCTGAAACATAAGTTTAATAAGATGAAGGACAAACTGTTGTAACAAGAGGTGTTTACATGCATTTTACCTCCACGGAAATTCCTCCATCGGAAAATGTCAAAAACATATTTTGTGGTATGCACAGTGCATGAAGGTACAGTGTATGCTGCACAGTTGACCCGTAGAACCATGATTTTAACATAGCTGAGCCAAGTTTTCTGGGTGCTACCGAGGGACCATCAACGTATGTCTGTGTGCTTGTTCTTAGGTTGACAGTCCAGGCAGAGTGCCCTATGCACCTGGAGGACTTCCCCATGGACTCTCACTCCTGCCCCCTGAAGTTTGGCAGCTGTAAGTATCCATGACAGCCACAGTACACACACTCATCAAAACTGAGGCTTTGCACTGTTATATGACTATAAAATACAGTTGGTTAAACACTATATTAATTGGGACAAGATAATACCAAATAATTGGCAGGTGCGTGGGTGGGGGTGGGGTGGTGGGGGAAGGGATTTGGGGGCTTGGAGCCTTGGGTGGGATTGAGGTAGTTATACCCAGGTGTGTTGCTAATTAGTTTTACATGTGAATTAATCTTTATTTGCTTGTCTAGCTGATTGCACTACCAATGACCGTGTAACCGTGATAGCCAGTAATTCGTTTTTTTTTTTTTTTTTTGATAAGCTGTGTCACATGTCACATTAGTATAGTCTTTGTGCCTTTAAGAGCCTTGTAGGTGTATCAGGGTCCTGCTGACTCCCCAAAAGGGGGGGGGGGGGGGGGGGGGGGGAATCATCCGTTCATGACAAGTATTTTATTCTAACGCACCATTTATTCCCCTGAAAAGCCTGGAGCCCCCACATGGCCTGACTTCCTCAGTAAATGGCCTTGCTAATGCAAATGTATTAGTCTCCAAGCTCTCAAGATTAATGGCTTTCTTATGTATTAGCCACACACTTCCCCGCAGACATCCCACTAAAACCTACAAAGAAGAGACACCGAATTGGAAATAAGACCGAAATGTGTCACATTAGTAATTAATGCTTAATTTCTTCTGAATCTGACCGTGCCAATTTCATTTTTCATTTTTCTCAACAAAAAAAAATAATCTGTAGTTGAATGCTGTAAAAAAATGCTAGTTCTGACACTTCCATTTGACCCCTTTGAACCATGAAAGGCTCATTGTACCGAATAATCAAATCATGGATGAATACCAATTGTTAATTTATACACATGCATTTTTGTCCTAGCCTGTCTGTTCAAGTAGCATGTAAAATTTCTTAATATGAATTCAAATGAATACAAAGTACAAATTGTAATACAAACCCTAAATAAGGATTGGTCTATTATAAACAGGCAGTCTTGATTATGTTGTTTCTGTGTTGGAGCTGTGTTTGAGATTGAAATTGGTGTAGTTGGATATCACAATCTAGAGTCAAGAAATCCAATTTATTAATTTTTTTTGTTATCTGTATACCATATATGTAAAGTCTTATGATCCTACATCTATTTTAACTGCCTGTGATGTGTTATTTGGATCAACATTTCAGCACTATATTTGTCTATGTTATGACCTATAGTATGTCTACTGGGTGTGTTTTTATGTGTGTGTGCCACATACACTGCCATCTATGACCCCTGCTATATAATTTCCAAAAATAAGAATTATATAGACTTGTTGAATTTTTACACTGAGTAGGTCACGTTTCAGTTTGTCTTTATCAAAGTAAAACTGTGCAGTGAGCTGACTGATAATATCCTCCCTGGTTTTGTTGTCTTCTGTTATGGCTACTGCGCCAAAACCTTCCATTCCAGGAGAAGCAGATGCCCGATGTCTCTGTCATTGGCAAATTTTAGTCATCGTCTCCTGGTGGCTGTAAAAAGAGCAGCTACCCATAAACACTCGAGTCTGCGTCGGCTCTGGAAGTCACTGCTGCAGTGGTAGCAATGCGATACAGTTAATCTGCAATCAGAGTTTACCTTTACAGAAAGCATTTAATTTCTCTTACATTCCCCAACATCTTCTCACTGTCCCCTGAAAAACCCCTAACTAGTGCCTACCCCCGCACCGTGACTAAACTGGGGGAAAAAAAAAAAACAGATTTGCCCAATGATGTTGAGCTAAGCCAAATTATGTTCCATTGTGTTGCATATTTGGCTCACAATGATTTCTGGTTATTTAGAGACCTTCCACCTCACCATGCTATCTTCAGCACTAGACCAGGATGGAGAAATGTGTCACCTTTGCCACTTACTGGCTTTGACAGAATCTGATTCATTGCACTGGGCCAGTTACATAATATCTCAACAAAAACATGTTTTCATTGTACAAAGTTACTCACGCACCCGAAGCACAGTCTATAAGTCATTAATCAGAACTTCTAGGTCAGAAGATAAAACTATTAATATCAAAATTTGGCCAATTTACGAAAAAACAACATTGACAATCTTAGCTCACACAAATTAAACAAGCTATAGTCCAAAGCAGTGCTACCCAATGTTTCTTAAATTATTTCATGTAACATGGCCCTGTGTTTTTCCATATTACTATCTGAAGATAATGTGATCATTCAAAATTTGAAGCTACTTTGATCAGATATTGTTATTCACAAATGTAGCTGAAAGTCCAGTGGGAAGAATTATTGATTGTGAGACTGGAGCATATGTGATGACAAAATTGCCAGGGAAAAGAAAGAGAAAACACCAAATAACCCAAGTTTGGGGCTTTATTGGGTGAGCATGTGAATGGTAAATGGTAAACGGACTGCATTTATATAGCGCTTTTATCCAAAGCGCTTTACAATTGATGCCTCTCATTCGCCAGAGCAGTTAGGGGTTAGGTGTCTTGCTCAAAGACACTTTGACACGCCCAGGACGGGGTTTGAACCGGCAACCCTCCGACTGCCAGACAATCGGTCTTACCTCCTGAGCTATGTCGCCCTCGAGTCGACGTGAAGTCGTATTCAGATTCTGAATTCTGTGTGTTCACGTTAGGTCAGATAATCATTGGGGTTATATCTGTCGGAATCTCTGAAAAGTGCCAAACCTGCTGTGCTGTATAGGTACAGTATGGGGCATGCCCCACCAAGCAGAAACTTGGCGAAGTACATACCTGCCATCCCAATCCTCTGTTTTATCCAGACTTTCATAGGCATGGTCTCTTCTTTTAGTTGTAATCCTTCTAAAGATTTATACTGCCATATTAAAGGCTTGCAGCAAGGATGTTCAGTCCAGGGTCACAGTGTCTGCAGGGTTTCATTCCAGTCTGCTGGTAACCAAATAATCCATCTCATCTTCGTTGCCATTAGACCGTTTTATCTATCCTCACCAGTTCTTGGGTTCGAAGAGTGCCTGGAAATCTGCAAGGGTAGAATTTTGCGGCCCTGACTTACAGGCACAATCTCCTAAACAGCTCAGAATACCTTATGCATGAGTGTAGTCGTGGTATTTCTGAAGAAGTTCAGCCTGCAGGAGGGAGATGACATTTTTAATAAAGCCAAGCTCTCCCACTAACAAATAAATAGCACAATCATTACCTACACCCAATGATCTATATTTGTCATGTGGTGGGCAGAATCACACACTCTCAGGTGTCAGTAGTGAAGCATAAATGCTACATAACGAGTACCTTAATATTAGGACAGAAAAGAACAAATGTACTGTAATGTCCTCTCAGATGCTAAACAAACATTAACACTTTTGGGGGCGTGTTATGAGAGGTGCGAACAAAACAGTTTGTGAGTAGTCGTGGTGTGTCTGGACAAAAGATCTCTCTTGAGGTGGAAGAGGAGGAGGTGATAACATTAAAAAAGCTCACAAAAATAATCTAGAGAAATGAATATCTGTGGCTCGTACTGTGACGGAGAACGGCGCATGGCTTCCCACTGACTTTGAGTCACTCTTGAATGTGATGCAGGAGGTTCCTTTTGCTTGGATCCCAGAATTATTTCCTATGGTTCATTGGGCAATAAAATGCGTATGAAGTGGAGGGACAGTTTGCATTAATTGTGGGTGTTGATTACAGTGATTAAATAGCACCAGGTATGACTGTGATAAGATTGAACTTTGGCTGGACGTACTAACTAACATCCAATGTGTTATAAGGGTTTTGCACTTGATAAGTGCTACTGGACACTTTCACTTTGACTCATTTTAAAATGACTTTTTCAGATAAAAGTTCCATGTGCCCTTTAAAATAAGAATGAATTCGCTCTATGGAAGGTGTTTTTTTTTTTCTATTGTCTTCCCCACAGAGGAATTACACAATATCTCTGCCCTGCAAACATTTTTATTGAAAATATAATAATAATAATATTACCCATCAGGATACTTTTTATCTGCATTTTTCATTTTTTGTGTCAATGTAGAAAGAACAAAAAGCTAAATCACGACAAGTTAGAAAGGAAGCACGAGCTGAAAATATCTGTCCCTGTGCTTGTGTTGTTTAGTGCTCATATCTCGCCCAGAGAGAAAATGTCATCCTCTTCACCCAAGTGGAAGAAACCCCTTGGCCTCGCCCCCCTTTGCCATCCCACCTTCTCCGTCATGAGGCAGGTGGACGGACTGGAAGGCATCTGAGGGTGCTTTCGTAGAGGGGAGTGGGCGGGGTGGAGGGGGGGACGGTGAAGGGGGGGGGGGTGGGGTCTTTGGGTTGCGGAATTAAAAAAGGGCACGAGCGACGCTGCCGGTTGCCTCGGTTAAACGGAATCCCTCGGGGCGCCGAAAGCAGTCCGGTCCGAAAAAAAACAGAGGAACAGGTGAAAAAGCTGGGGTGAGTGAGAGGCTGGGGGTGGAGCTGTGTCTGAGCACAAGTTTCCCCCCTCCTCCCATTCCCGGGAGGCCTGTTTGGGAATACGCTCACGGATTCGATAAGCCTTCCCCCGGACAGAGCTGAGAGAGGGAAGTTCCTTAACAGCATTTTACCACAGGCTTCAGCCGTGAAGTACCGCCATTAGCATTCCTTTATTTTGTCATCACACATTACGGATATTAAATTATAGCCCATTTCGCAGCCGACAGTATACCGCTACTTTATTATTAGTACATTTCATTATCTTATATGCCGTAGTGCACACTTACTGTAAGGTGAAACCCGTCAAAGCTTGAAAGGGAATTGCATTCTGTTACATCTGGTTACACAGATGCTATTAAAATGTTTTGTTGACTGGGAGTTCTCTTCGCTTCAAGAGCATGATGAAGGTGTATTGGTCTTATAAATCTTTGCTGTGTGAGGGTCATATTTCCAACTCGCAGGATATTGTGAAATGCTGATTTATATGAGGCAGTCCAGTGTTTTATTTATTTATTATTTGACATTTTGAAACATTGCCTGTGTGGGTGTCGGTACGTTTGGGATGCCAAATAGGATTTATTTTTTTTAAACCAAAATAAATGTGCCACTGCACATTTGAATCCAATTTGCACCATATCAGAGGAAAGTGGATCCCAGATCAAATCAGGACCAATATTCAGTCCCTGAGCCAAAAACAGTATATGAAAATGTTTGAAAATCGCTCTGCTGATACTGCCAATCTGCAGATTCTGTCCGACCCCCAATATGATATTGTAAAAATAGGATTTAATCCTTCAGAAATGCTGCACTATGATAATTGTGCCCAGTCTCTAGTGTCACCTGGTCCCAAGTAAAGCGAATAAATCCCTGAATAAAACAGAGTACGTTCAAATTAATGGAACAAGCAAACTTGTGCAAGTAAATAAATAAAAAAATAAATACACCCTTCAATTATGGCTGTGGTTTATTAACAAAATGGCAGTGGACAAAGCTATGATGGTTTCTAGCATATGTTTGGATTAAATGGCATAATAATGCAATAAATAAAAAAATACCATAAGCTACTCATGTCAATTTTTAGGAAGAATTTCTAGAGCAGAAACCACAATGTGATGCTGCCTCTGGCCTGTGATAAATTCATCAGCCACGTCGCGCAGATGCCAGATCTCGGCAATCCTCGCCCCTATAGAAGGTGTTCTATTTACGGCTTTATAATGTGAGCATCACAGAGACTTTGAAAATGGATTGAACTGTTCCAGTGACTAAAGTGATATCTGCATTGACATCTATGAGAAAAACATCGGTAGATAGGGTCGGGAATCGTGGTCGAAAGCGGACATCTTATGACCGTGATGCTCGTGCATTACTTACTCAGATGACTGAGAATGCCAGTGCAGGACGTGATCAGACTGTATCAGCAAGAACAGTCTGTCGACAACTACATAGAGATGGGTATTATAGAAGGGTTGCAGTGCGCTAAATCCCTCATTGCAAAGATGAATGGCTTGATGAGTATGGAAATAATGTTAATTAAAGGAGTAAGTAACGACTTTCAGTTAATTTCATTATGCTACAGTACATTTCAGTGTTAATGCTTGCCACATCTAACTTGTCAACAAAATCCTTGTAAGAAATGTCAGGCAGGTAAATGGCCTACAGATTTATTCATTAAATGGGTACAGTTATTTGGTATACAATTTTTAGATGCTTTGAAGCATTTCATCAAATATTTATTGTGAGAAAGATATATGGTGTTTAAAATGGAATGTGTATATTCCCTGAATGTTGTCATTGTAATGTTAACATCTCACCCCCCCCCCCCCCCCCCCCCATTTTTTTGCTAGACTTTCCTTGTTTCCAATCTTTCCCATTCTATTCCTTGCTGTCTGTAGATGCTTACACAATGGCAGAGGTGACATACTCGTGGACCCACAACGCCTCCAAGTCGGTCGTGGTCGCAGAGGATGGGTCACGGTTAAACCAGTATGATCTGCTTGGACAGACGGTCGGGAAGGAAACCATTAAATCAAGCACAGGTAAGAGGGGTGCAAACACATCTAGAGCAGGAAAGTGCATTGTTAAAAAAGCCATTGAAACAAGTATGATTTGGTAACAGGAGACTGTGTTAGCTTTTTTTTTTTATATTTCTTTTTTTTTTGGGGGGGTCACCATGCTTTAAGTGTCAAGGTTACATCCTCATAGACCCCAGGGCTACACCAGATCTACACCTACAAACCTGGGCTGGTGTGGATACAATGGACAATAACTAATGGACACCCACCTCCAGTATACCTCTCACAGTCAGATGTGGAAGAGTCACTGTTCTCGGATGTCTGGGTCTTCAGCAGGAGACCAAATACACTGTGAAATGTGTAAGGGGGGAAATAACCCTGTAGCCCTGTAGATACAGTCTTCCAAACTTTGACACATTTCGCTCTGGTATAAAATGAACCCTCTGGCTTGAAACGGCTTGTTGGTGGATGTGCGGCCCTGACAGGATTTTCCACTTTGCTGAGTGTGGGAGCGCTCAGATGAACCAGCGCAGACACACACTGGAATACAAAGGTGTAGGAGAGGGGGTTGCAGGGAAGCGTCTCGGTGGATTCTGCCGGAAAATTCCACCGCTCTGGCTGAGGCTGGCTCAGGGGAGCAGCCGTTGGCCCATGCTGCACAGGGGAGGGCCTGCACGCCGGGCACCAGAGCTTTTTTATAATAGAAACCTTTGAATGTGTATAGTTTTAATTGAAAAGACCCCAGAAGAAGCCAGGTGAGGAGATTACTTTTGAATGATTGGGCCATTTTGTTTTGTCTGAGGGCACTGTTGTTTTCGACAAGCTGGTCGAGCTTTACGGTGTTTACTTTGTTGTACCTCTGTCTAGCCAGGATATTGATGTATTCATTTTCTTTTATTGTCTATCAAGAGATAACAGAATTTGACAGTAAATGTCTCGGACTTGGAATGGATATTGTGTTCACAGATCTATAATGCTTGGTAATAAAAAAGTCCTACCCATTGCTCCCAATGCATCCAACATGGAATATTAAAAAAAAAAAAAATAAATAAATAAAGCAAGTAGTTGTCCATGAAATTTGAGTTTTTACCACTATAAGCAATTTTGGGAAGTCCTTTTTTAAACAGAACATAAACTGTATAATATGGGAGTAGAGTACACACTGATTGTTAAAGATTTAAAATTTGATTGAATTCATTGAATGGTAAGTCCATCTGTCACAGTGAGGTTGATAATGTACTCCTACACACATTTTATTTACCATTTTGAGGACGGATCTCAAAAAATAGGTCTCTGAGATGCTTCCTGTTTTTTTTTAATTTATTTACAGCTCATAGTGTCTATCCTTCAGTTATCTTGATTGAACCCAGAAAACCAAGTCAATTATCCATATACCAGACTTGATTATTCTGTAGGTGCATATCAGCGATATCTGATACAACAGCATTTAGTTGGCAGTAACAGCCCCATTGTGTGCAGCTTGCAGTGTTGGACCTTGTCAGCACATGTATTGGATTTCTTGAGACACACCGGGGCTTGAGAAACTGAGGTTGCCAGCTGCTCTGGCCTACACCGTGGTCTGGTGTGTGATACACATGTACCGTAATTAAACTGCCATGCCGCACAGTATGTGGACCGCAAGAGACAGGAGTTCAAGCATTTTGCCAGAGCTCGTGAACAACAGGAAAGCCTCGGGGAGTCTCAAGTCCGAAGGGCAATCACCGAATCAGAAAAGCCTTCTTCCTTAATGTATTCTCCCCTCTCGCATTGATGGAGACAGGGAATCTGTTCCAGCCTGATAGAGCAGTACCTCAGCAATATTAACACTGCAGGAATGAACGGGGGTTGTTTGGACTCTGGATTGTTTGTGGCTTTGAAAGTGAAGTCAAAATACAGTGATTTATATATCTGAAGCCATTATGAGTATGGTTACTTACAGCAGTCTAGCCTTATATAACTGCCTACTGTAATTTTGCATTACATTACATTACAGGCATTTAGCAGACGCTCTTATCCAGAGCGACGTACAACAAGTGCATAGGTTTCATGATGTAGAGGCGCAAAAGAAACACTAGAGTGAAGTAAGGATCGTAGTGCCAGAAGTGACCACATCGATCAGGACTCCAACCCTGTAGAGTAAACTTGTTCAGCAAGCAAGAATCCTACCAAGTACAAACTAGCACTGGAATCACACCTAATCATACAAAAACAATCCTGCCAGATACACTAACAATCAAATTATCCTAATTATTTTGCAGGTATCTCTAAGTTAACAAAAACACCAAAACATGTGCGGGTAAGGAAAACAAATTTGGATGTGCAAGCAATCCTTATGAATGTTTTAGTATAATGGGGAAATGGCAATGGAGATGTGCATCCAATCGTGAATAATGAATACACCGGCAACCTGTATGTGTGCATGTATAATTAAAATGTACAAATAATGAACAGTTTGATCAATACGAATGCTCAACATTACATTACATTACATTACAGGCATTTGGCAGACGCTCTTATCCAGAGCGACGTACAACAAAGTGTATAACCATAACCAGGAACAAGTATGACGAAACCCCTAGAGAGAAGTACCGGTCCAAGTACAGGGAACAACCGCATAGTTCAACTTGGACCCTGATGGTTAAACTGATTAACACTAACAACGAGAACGGCAACAACGCAATCTATGAAAAAATAAAAATAAAAATAAATAAAAATACAAGTAGTCGTTAAGACAGTTGATGCACCTAAGTCAAACACAAAGTTCATCTGGTTTTGCACGTGATGTAGCCTAGTATTACTGTTTAAACATGGATCATCAAGACAAACGATGCATGTGAAAAGTAAATGCTAGTGACTTACTATGCCGAGGACTCTGATAAAAAATATTTCACTAGGCTGTTTGGGGGGATATTAAAATCATCAGAAGCTCCCAACAATAAACTGCAGAATGGTGAGCCAACTTTGCCTGAAATGTAGGGTATATATGATAGCTACAGTAGGAAAGCACCGTCATGACATAAGTGAAGTAACTGAGCCTTGTTGTGCTTATTTGACTTTCCTGGCTTTTTTGGCATTGCCAACTCTTATTATGTATTGATGTCCTTTTCAATGTAAACATCTTTCTTCCGATGCTAAAAGTGCAACTGGTGTGCATGGCCTCAAAGATAAATTCTGATCTGTAAAATCCTGTTTCAGTCAACCTAAAAGGAACTTTGACTGGAGCCACAGGTTATGGAGGAGACTGTATGTATATGTAGACTATATAGGTGCAATGTGCTCCACATTATATTGTGCTATTGGTAATGATCATACTTGTTTTACTCATTAAAATTTAAAGTTGGCCATATGGTATGAAGAGAAATAGCGCTGCTACATCAGACCAAAATATGTCACATGCTAATGGTAACCGGTAAGTCCAAAAGTTTGTTTGTTGCTTATTGCAGAAACACAAACAGTTAACACTTAAACTCTGTCTCTGCCTGAGAAAACAGTCTCGCTGGTATGTTCCACATACTCCTCATTACCTTTGGAGCATGTAGCTTGTTAAATTGAAAATCAGATTGAAACTCAAGTTCAGAAAGCGCACCGCACTGAGGAAGAGACATTAAATTACCCTCCTCCCCCTTGCCAAACACACACACACGCACACACGCACACACGCACACACGCACATACGCACACGCGCACACACACATACATTAGAGAACTTCTCAATCCCCTGTTGTCAGTGCCCCCCCTTCCTCGTCACCCAGAGACTTTCTGATCGTGTGAGGGAGCTACAGTAGTCCCGTCTAATTGGATCGTGCGTGCTTTGCTTTGGGCTTAATCAGAAGAACAGAGTATGTGGGAAAAGAATGTGTCTTTGAAGCCGAGCATATCGCTAGCATCAGGCTTGGTCTTATGTAACATTTTCATCTCAAACGAGGTTAGAGACAGAGTCACCTACGCAACCCAGGAGATGTCGTTTGAGAGCTGTTGTTAATGAGAGCACATCTCCCCAGTCTTCATTAGCAATAAGATGAAATTTGTTATGGTGCACCCAAATGGCTTCCCCTTAGCCCCTTATGAAGGGTAAGAAGTAGTAAAAACCTTACTTAATTAGTCTAGCAAGGTGCTGTTGTTCCTCTGCCATGTGAAACAAAGGGCAATGTTCGTCTGAGATAGTGTATGTTATATGGACTTTGAATGCATAAATACATTTTAAAGCATTCTTCGTGGCATAGTCTTTATGGAATGCCAAGCCCAGAAAAGTTAGCCTTGAATATTTTTATTATACAGGTTAACTGCGCATTGTTAATAAATTAGGTATATGCTAATGTGGTCCCTACTCTGCATGTTACTGACCCATAAAAGACATGCTGACCATGTTTTTATATTTTTATGGACTGGTCATAAAACTGACACGACAATAAAATGTCTTCAATAAGATGACTGTCAGGACTCGGTACACAATAAGGTGCTAATAATTCCAACTTGTTTGCTAGATAAGAATATATTATTTCAGTTGTAGATGTAGCCTATTCCTATTTACTGGCTAATATCTGTCTTTTCTGTATTCTGTATTGTCTGGGGACTTCGGCTCTGTAGCCTTCCTTCAGCTAAGTCTACAAATAGAGCTTCATATAATGTTTCCTAATATTTGTTGTGTATGAAACACAGTGACAGTCCTAATCCTTAAAATTTTGATTTACATAAACTCCCTGTAACCATTTTTTTCTCATTTCATTTGAAGTGCTTATTTCTTACATTTAGAGTTCTTACATGTAAATCCACCTGATGATTTTATTTTAAATTTCTAAACAAGAAAACGGTACATTTACTTTTTGATGTAATATATGCCATTTCTAAATGTGATAGCATGTGACCACAAATGAAAGAATACCTTTGCCACCTCAACATTTTTTGAATGCTAATTATTTAAGTTACTGTGTAGTTGAAAGAAAGAAGAAGAAGATGGAAATAAAACTATCCATGAGCTCAACATATAGATTCTTGAAAAAATTGGTGTTGAAATGTGAAGACATATACCTTTTTTTGTGAAGGACAATAACTAGTACACATCTAAAATATTGAGTTTGCTCAAATTCTTGAATCTAGTTCTATGGGTATAGCGGATATTCTGCTATGCTGGCCTGCAGTGAAAGCCACTTCAAAATGTTTAAACAAAATTGGTGAAATCCATTTGCCAAAACCCTTCTAATGTGGTGCTATTCCGTTCTGGTATGAGTGCGTCCAAATGGGAATCTGACAGTCTTGCCGTCTGGTTTTTGCCTTTCCATACGGTTACCCGCTCAGAGCTCTCCGATGATCTGGGAAGCGAGTCGGCAATTGTCCACATAGATATTGGCGTGTCATTTGAGGCTCGACAGCTGCAGTGTCTTCAGGGTAAACTGTGGAGCAGCTACACCGCAGAATGTGAAATAGGATTGTTCGAGTGACACTTAAGAGTCCTCCTTTCTGTTTGAAGAACTGAAGAGTTTGCTGTGGCTTTCATGGACGCTATATATAGCCCAGTGTCAAGCTTCTTGCTATGGGATGTCATTCTACAAATGTCGCCGACAGCATCAGGATTGACTTATCATATTCATGCCAGCCGTTGTAAAAAAAAAAAAAAGTATATATGTATATATATATATATATATATATATATATATATATATATATATATATATGAAGCACGCAAAACAACAGGGACAGAATGTTTATGTGATTGTGTACGCGCATGTGTGAGTGCAGGGGGGAAGGGTGTCTGTGTGTGTGTGTGTGTGTGTGTGTGTGTCACTAAGGACGGGTGGATAGGGTAGTGGGGGCAGGTGTGGTCAGGGCTGACAGTCACGAAAATTCAATTACAGGGAGATAAGGGCTCTGTGGGGCACACGAAGTGCAGGAGATTTCCAAGAGAGAGGTTTCACATAAGGGTTAATGGGGAGAGAGAGAGAGAGAGAGAGAGAGAGAGAGAGAGAAGAGTACATGGGGAATGAGGGAGATTGCTACCCACAAAAACGGAGAGACATTTCTAAATCCGGTGGGATGAGGCAGAAAATTGTGCGGCTCACCCTGCAGAGGGGGAGTTTCCTCCGCCGGCTGACTGAGTGATGGCACCCAGTGCCGAAAATAAAGAAGCCATCTCCAGCATGGTAGCAGGGGAAGTCCACTATTCGTGTTTCCTTCAGGGAGAGAGTAGTGTAGAGGGCATGGAATGCTGCATATGCAACTACCATGCTTTTTTAAAAATCTGTGACAGATTTTCACAGCAGGATCACATACAAGTCCAATTTCATGTAACATAAAATAGCATAATAGACCTTTTATATATATATTTTTTTTTAATTATTATCATTATTTTTTTTATTTTTTTTGCATGACATGAGTTATATTTGGATAGCAAGCAACGATGGCATGAACCTTGATTATACAGCCAGGATACCATCTGGCTTATTAATATTCAGGCTTTCAGATGGTCATATGGGAACATTTCCTAGCCCTGTGATACCCTCCCCGAAGCTAAAATACAGTTTTTCTCTGCAAGCACCCTGATGAAAATGTCCCAAAACGAGCATGCGCTCAGAACCTTTACCACAATTTCAGTGATGGAAAGCATACATGTTCATGCATTTATATATGAATAAACTGTGCGAATGCTCCATCTGAGACAATATTAAGCGTCTTATATGAACAATACAAAACGTTCATTGCAGGAAATCTTACTTGTAGGATCATATCACTAACTTGCATAATTTGTATACTGTATTATGTACTGTAATGTGGGTACTGTGCAGTGTACTTGACTTCTTGTATTATCGCGTATCTCTGTATTATACATGTTTTGTATTATCTCTTTTTCTTACACTGGGGGGCAAAGACCCCCATGTTCCTTGTTTGCTCTGAACTACCTTATACTGAATACTCAGTCAATCAACTTTTTATGTGAACTAACAGTAGTGCAGCATAGATCTGATGGGTTGGCGCCCATCACATGGAGCACATCAAACCACTTCCAATCATTACTTCATATTCTGGATGCATAAGAAGTTGGCAGCATAATCAAATTGTCACAGAGATGAAGTGTTTCTTTAAAAAGGTCCAGGTCCAGGATGAATTTCTATTCAAAAAGAATGGGGGCAGGGGGTACTATCCTGCATGAGTTATGCATAATAAAGTAACCTTTCAATTTGCATAGAACCACCAATTCAAGGCAGGGGGAAACATTTACATTATAATTCACAACAGAATGGGTCTGCAAAGTTTTCATATTTTAATTTAGAAACACTTTAGTTAAAGATGACTCTGCAGTTATGAATGGACCCCGTGGTCAGAATTTCCAACACTTTACTGATGGACTGGTCCAAGACAGAATGGTAATGGCGGAGTTCAATGATAATGGATTTCTGGTCTGAATCCGAGATAGGACATTATATTTTGTGACCATTAGCAAAGAGCTTATAAATCGCTCATAACATTGCAGATTGAAGCTGTATGTATCTTCTCCACCAATGATAGAGGTGCACACTGGGCAGACATGATGCCCTGTGTCACTTGGCTTTTCATTCCGCTTCTGCCTTCTCTCTCCAGGGGAATACACGGTCATGACGGCCCAGTTTCACTTGAAACGCAAGATTGGCTACTTTGTGATCCAAACCTACCTGCCTTGCATCATGACGGTCATCTTGTCCCAGGTGTCCTTCTGGCTGAATAGGGAGTCGGTCCCAGCCAGGACTGTCTTTGGTGAGTAAAGATCATCCCACACTAGTCCGTATCAACACATGTTCTGTCAATAAAAAAATGTTCCTTGTCTCTGAAAGGTTATATATAGTTATTTGAAAAACATGTGCAACTAGCAAGTTTTTATTGTAAGTTCACTTTAAAAAGCCAAGCATGGTAGCATGCTAGCAGAAATAGAGTAAAAAGACTAATTATTGTACTAGAAATTATTAGCAGTTGTTGTTATTCCGCTAGTACTACTAGATATTTTGGTGGTTTAGTTATTATTATAAAATAATAACTGTGCAGTCAAGATCATGCTTTCAAAATGCTTATATTATGACCAAAGACTATAAGTTTACTTACACATTGATTTTAAGTGTTTCATACATGTATGTACTGAATTAGATTTTTTTTCCTAAAAACTATACAATGCTCGACATTTCCGCCTGGCGGAGGATTTGGTATTGGTGGTTTTGAGACCAAATTTGTGACGCCGCAAATGTTTCTAATTTGCATTGACCAATGTGCGGTGGCCAAAACACTCACCCAGTATGAATATTTATGTAGTGTGCGCTCCCAAGTTCAAAGCCGGTTGAACGGACCGGTTCTGGTAAGCATCCGTTCGGGCTAGATGACGTTCTATTAATCGAATCAAGCCTACAAACGATAACGTTACCGTTAACCTCATCTCCCCATTTTACTTGCTGTCTGGCTATTTACTTGCTGTCTGGCTATCGATAATTTTGCTAATGTAGCACTGAGTTGTACTTATCTTGTGTAAATATAGCTAACGTTAGCTGGCAAGCGTAACGTTACTTTATTCTCCAGACTGTTATAACGTTACTGCTGCAAAAAACAATTGTAGCTAACGTAGATTATCCTATAACGTTAGGGTCCTATTTTGTAGGCTGTAAGCGATGGGCTCATACATATACGGCTCAATATTTCTAATGCTGTTATTGCTGTACTCATTGTACATTATTACGGTCGTATGATAACTAGCTAATGTTAGCTAACAACTGATGCTACGTGGAGTGAGCGCTGATCCAGGTCAGTGGGAGTGAGCGGCCCGGGCTGTCAATCAAAAGTGAATGCATTAATAATTCGGACAGAACTGACCAGTCTTGAGTCTGCTATATTAAGAAATTCAGGTTTTACATCAAAGCAGGTTTTTTTTATCTTTTGAATGTCTAATAAGTAGAAAAATGCATATATATTGTAACTAAAGGAACAATTTAAATGTAAGAAAAGGGAGGCTGCACAGGGACTTTAACTAATATTGCTACGGGTTGAATTTGCATTGATGTTACTCACCTTGCCAGAGATTGTGTCTGTTTGAACCATTGCAGGAGAGACAGTCTATATCTATGTCGTATGCAAAAGTTTGGGCACTTTGTCAATTCATACTTAGTAACACCTCTTTTGGCAGAAATCATAACTTCCAAGCAATAATTGTAGCCAGAGAACAGTCTTTATATTCTTTCTTTAGGAAATCACTCATGCCGTCCTTGTAGAACCCTTCTAGGTCAGAAATATTATTCGATCTGTTCACACGCACTACGTTTGAGCTCTTCCCACAGATTTTCAATAATATTCAAGTCTGGGAACTGCAAAGGGGGCCATTCTAAAACCTTAATCTTTCAGTCATTTAAGTAGTTCATGGTTGGTTTGGGGGTATGTTTTGGATCATTGTCTTGTTGAAATATCCAAATTCATTTCAGCTTCGGTTTCTTTACTGATTCTGGGACATTAACATCTGGCATTTGCTGAAATATATTTGAATCCATTCTTCCTTCCACAAAATAATCCTGTGCCACTGGCTACCACACAAGCCCAAAGCATAATAAATCCACCCTCAATTTTTGTCAAGGTGTTCTTTTCTTCAAATGACTCCCCTGTTTTTCTACAAATGTATCTTTGGTGGCCAAAGAGTTGCATTTTTGTTTAATCAGTCCACAACACTGTGTTCCAAAGAATCTGGCTTATCTATGTGTTGTGTACCCTACAATGTTTTTTGTGAAAAGATCACTGGGAAGGTTTCTTTCTGACAACTCTTCCATGTAGATCACTTTTATGTAAGCAATGCTTCACAGTAGACCAGTGCATTACTAGTTAGGTGTCAGCTAAACAGCAAGTCCTTTGCTGTGATGTGTGAGTTTCATGTTATATACCCTGATCAGTCTGAGCAGTTCTAGCACCAATTGTTCTAGGTTTTCCAGATCTTGCATTGACTTAACGATTCCACTTAAATTCCACTTATGTTTCTGACAGTGTAAATTCCAAGCTGGAAACTTTTAGACATCTTCTGATAGCATTTCCCTTTTTATTTCAAGTCATCAATCAGCTGCTTAGAGTAGCTGGCTGTACTGAGCAAGCACATCCTGACGGGTTGGAGTATTGAGCTCTGGAACTGTCATCACCTGGCTTTATTTATAGCCTAACAAGTCAATCAAGTTTTGAGACCTTAAAGAAATACTAATGGATTCAACTGGTATAGTGCCTATACTTCTACACACGCTGCATTTACCATTTTATTTTTTCAAACTGTTATATTTAGGAAATTAATACCAATTGTGCATTGACATTTGCAGAAATACAGTGTGTCATATTTGTTTGTACCCTGCAGAGCTCGTGTTAGCATATTTTTACTTTGAGATTCAACAAAACACACACACACATAAACACACTCGTGCACGCACACACACCATTAAAATTAATTACCGTCAGGCTGTTAATGAAGTCCATATTTCCATACTCACTGCTAACAATCAAGATGCCAAACTCTGACAGCTCATCATCTGTCTAACTTTCTGACCCATTTCCATGATTCACTCTGACAGTTGACAACATCATGAGTAATTCATGACAAGTTAGCCAGCACTTCACCCAGTGGAAAAAACACATTTGCGTCAAAATGATGAAATTCTTATGATGATGAAAATCTGTCATTTGTTTCATCCTGAGACAAACAAATATGGCAAATGACATTCATTAATTTTTTTTTTTTTAAACTTCAAATGATCCTCTCAATAATGTGAATTGAGAATTTTCTGCTGCCGCATTATCTGCTGGTTTCTGGCGTGTTTAAACATGAGTAATTAATTAGGTCTTTGATTGGCTACAGAATCAACACACCTTATTCTCAAGGCTTTAATTGGCTGCTGATTGAAAAAAAACACTATACCTGAGGCACTGAACCCCTCCAGCACTGGAGTTTGACACCCCTGCTTTACTGTAAGTTGTTCTGGGTGGGAGTAAACTTTCTATGTATTTTTCTACTTATACATTCTATTTATTTTTCAATGGGACTGTCCATACTGGCTTAACTTGGTCAGCAGGAATAGTTATCATGACCCATATGTCCCGTGTCCCTTTTCCCTTGTGTGTAGTCAGAAGAAATGGAGGTAGAGCAGAGACTCTTTGGCCTCTTTCAGTCTCGCAAAGCTTTAGAGGCTTCCAGGATTGTGTATGGCATCAGCCTCAGCCTTAGCAACATGCATGCACAGCTGAGGTTGATTGTTTTCCTCATCAATACAACCACTGTGGACCTACGGTATGCACTGCTCAACCATAAATTTCCCTTACTCAACCATAAAGCAGACTTGATGTCTGCCTTGGCACATAGGAACCTTTTGTTCTGCTAGGAAGACCTCAGTTGCCCTCTTAATGAAGAAAGAGAAAGGTTAGCCTGCTCTGAGAGCAAATAGCCACACAGCTCTCGGCTGACTTAGCATGTTATTGCTTTTTCCTCCGGGATTTGAAGCATGAGGCAACCCTGCCTGTGAATCATAGTAAAGTATTGCTCAAAGGTACGCATGCTGTCCTTAAGGGACCCTGGCATTTCACGCATGCGGTATGCCCCCTCATGTTCTACAGGGCTGTTTTTCTGGAGGTGTATCCTTGGCACGGCTCACCACCTACACCACCCGTAGGTTGTGTGTGCGCGCGTGTGTGTGGGTGCGTTCATTCACGCGTAAATATCGTGTCAGAGACAACATGACACGGTATCAAAGTTATATTCCTTATTGACACATGAAAGGGAATTCTCCATAGATCAGTCGTTTAGGAATAGCGAGACTCTGCCTGATGTCATTTTTCATCTCATTTATAATTCATTTTCCTAATACTGGAATTGCAGTCAAGGCCAATTACACTTGTGAGGCAAATGCATTGGCTCCACACTGAGTCTGTTTACTCGGCACGAGGGGGGTGACGTGAGCTAAATGGTCTGTTGCTCTGGGAGTTATTATGTGCACTGCGACATCATTTCCTGACGCGGAGAGACAAAGATGAGCTCTAGCCTGAAGTGGCCGCGTTGTCTCAGAGCTGTCACCGCAGCACAACATTCCTTAAGTGACGTGGATGAAAACAGGCCAGGGCTTCCGTCTTGAAGTCAAGCAGAAACTGTGAGAAACAAAAGCTATTATCCATTAGTGATACTGATGATTGTTTGCACCTGGTACTGATTGAGTATGTGTGTTGCAATTTAGCTTAGCAGCCACAATCTGCTTGTGTAACCTAATGAAGGCACATCTGCAGAAACGCATTGCTAAGCCTCTTTGCGCCCACCCCCCTGCACCCACCCCACTGAGTTTACTTCTACAACCCATAGCCAAGAGGACCTTTTTTAATACTTTTGAACCATACTGTTTTATTCCTTTATTTTACAGCACTGCAGCACCTTTTATTTCCTTTTTGTCATCTCCTCCTCAATTCATGTTCCAACACCCTGATTGTCATGTTTATCCTCATGAGCAGCCCTTAGCAATTTGCAGTGTCAACCCTTTTTTTCCCTCAGTGTTCCCACTTATTTCTGGCCTTCTATGGCATGTAGGAAGACTCCCCCTCTTTGCCACTCTTGGATGTGTGAATAAGGAGACTTGGCCACTATTCTTATGTTTTAATTTCTGTCTTAAGATTGGATCTAGGGTTGGCAGCCCCTGCATGTGAACTGGACAAACAGAAAGTCATCAGTACAATGTATAAAATTGTATTCAAATGCCCATACTACATACGTTTAGAAAGAAATGTCAATGGAAAGTGCAGTAAAACGGAGATTGATGAGACTGAATAATTAGCAGGGATAATGAGACAGTGGGCCGACAAGAGATGACGGGGAGTGAGGCAAAGGGAATGAGCTAGAGAACTGGGGAGAGGGATAAAAAATGAGGAAGAGAGGAATGGAGAGGAGCAGGAGAAGGAAAGGCGGGAGAGAATCAGCATGACTGATTGAGAGAAGAGTGAGAGAAAATCACAGGAGGAAAGGAACGAATGAGAGAGGTAGCAGGAATGAGGGCGAGAGAAGCGGCTCTTTAAGGAGTAAGAAGACAACCAAAGCTTCGCTCCGCTCTTATTAACAGGGGTGATGCGGTGTTCACCCTGACCAGGAGACCTGGAGATCAAACAATCAGACACAGGTCCTTGTGTGCATGTATACCATTAACTGGCCTGTCTGGCTGAACCCAGTTATCCCTACATAACACCCCTCCCCCACCCCACCCAACACCACTGATCAAACTGCTGATCATGCCCCTGTGCTGTCATCATTCCATCTCTTATCTGTCCATAGAAGTTTGCCCTCTTCAGTTTGGTTCTGGTACTACAATCCCTAGCATGCCAGCACCGCTCCAAATAGGAGCTTGTGTGACTTCTGAGTAAAAACCATGGGGTGCCCCGTGGCCTTGCAGTGTGGTAATTAAGCGTGTGCTTGTGGCAAATGAGTAGCTGAGTAATGCTTTTGGTGCCAACAGGCACTGAGAATGTAGGAAATGTTGCACTATGGGTCTTGGATGTATTGCATTGTGAGCAGATCTGGCTCCAGTCCCCACAAACAAGTCCCCCCTTGGTTAAAGGACCACTGGCACACAAGTGTGTAATTATAGCCTTTGGTAAACTGTATTTCTGTGCAAATATGAAAAGTCACTGTTAAAAAAAAAAATCTGATGTATCAAGCTTGCCTCAAACCACAGTGCTAAATTTATAACTGCAACAAGAAGAATTACAACAAAAAACTCAATCAAATTTTCTCCCTGGGGTCTGTTTTCTTGTGACCCCATTCCCCCTGTGCCTTGTAGGTTGTGGGGAAAATGTTTGAGTGAAATAATCAGCCTGAGAGGGACCAACCTGCAACATGTATCCGCCTAACCTTAAGTGCACTCTACGGAGCGGAGGGGAATTAAGTTGTCCTCAAAACTAAAGATGAGTCTGTCTCGGCGCTTCCCCTGGAGGAACGTCCACAGGTGGAGCCCATCATTAGAGCCCCTGAGCTTGTTACAGGACACACGGGTAGGGGAGGGATATTGCCACCTGGATGATTAATTCACGAAAGGCCAGACTGATCCAGCTCTATGCCCGCAGCCATTATTGTTCTCGGGCCTGGATTTTAAAGCTTAATGTAAAAAGGTCAGCGCACAATATAGGATCAGACTCAAATCCACAGGTTTTTCACTTTATGAAATAAATATATGAAAATGACTTTGACTTGGACAAAGTGGTTTATTGCACATAAACCTACACTGGGTGACCTCATCCTAAATGTATACTCTGCATGTTGAAAAATAGTGTATTTGGGAACAGTGGTATATGGGTGCACCTGTAAAGACCACATTTGGAAATGACATTTTGTTTTCGGATTGTCCATCCGCCAGTCCGTCCAGATTCCCGTGAATGCGATATCTCAGGATTGCCTTGAGGGAATTTCTTCAAATTTGGCACAAACGCCCACTTGGACTCAAGGATGAACTGATTAGATTTTGGTGGTCAAAGGCCAAGGTCAATGTGACCTCATGTCCGTCCCATTCTCTCGTGAACGCGATGTCTCAGGAACGCCTTGAGGGAATTTCTTCAAATTTGGCACTAGTTTTGAAGGAACTGTTTATAAGCAGGTTCATTTTTCAAGATTTTTTTGTATTTAAAGTGTTATATTCCTTACCAATCATTCCAATTTTTGTTGTTTTATTAGTACAAGTATCTAATACAGATATGTTTCATACATGCATAACTGTCTACTTTCTTTCCACTTAATATTGCGTAATGATATCAGGTGTTGCCATGTTGTATTGCAGTGCATTTCAATTAATTATTTCAGCCACTGTGAAAACCCAACAGATATTTATGAGGACTCAGCAGCAGAGATCTGCATAACCTTTATGTGCACTCTTTTTAAAATGAAAAAAAAGATCTAAAATGACAGCTCAGTACTTTTGAGTGATGATGCATAGCGTAATCAGCCAATCCCCTGTTAAGGTTAAGTCTTTTGGGAGTCTGTTTTTCACACCTTGGTAACACCAGCTCAAAGTCTAACCTACATAAAAACCTCATTGAAACATCAGCAGCGCACCTACTCTACTTAGATGAAGTCGAAAATGAAAACAGTCACTTTGCTGTTATTAGTGGAGGCAATTATAGGTTGTCAGCCGTGTGTGTGCGTTTGTACACGTGTGTGTGTGTGTGTGTGTACAGGTGCTCGTCTATGCATGCATTTGTGTGTGTGTGTGTGTGTGTGTTCATGTGTGTTTGTGTGGGAATGTGTGTGTGTGTATGTGTGTGTGTGTGTGTGCATATGCATGACTGGTTTGTTTGATCTTAGCCTGTTTATAAAAAATGAGATAGCTCTCCTGCCCTTATTCAGTGCTTTCACTGAAGCTGTATGGAGGTTCACCTTGCCAGGCTTAGGGAAGTCTTTCATGAAGGTATGTCAGAAAGATCAGGATCTGAACTAAACTGGCTTCAGTCATTATGATAAATGGTCCCTGGTCGGGTCAGTGTAAACAACACCATTTTCACATTAATTGGTTTTGTATTACTTGAACCCGGAGCACTGAGAACAGTCAGACTGAACTAAATCCTTTCCTGTTCACATTTTTGTCAGGACAGCATTGTGCTGTCATGGGAGTCTTGGCAATTTTTCTACCTTGGAATATTTCATTTAAAACGTATTGTTGAAAATGTGTGCTGATGCTGTATCAGCATATTGAAATAATTCCAGCTCAAGCTGGTGTGTACAAGATATATTGCCAAGATAGTAGTAAAACTGAGGAATTATGCGAGAAACATTGTAAAGAAAGTTAAATTGTTCATTATGTAGCTCCAATGTAATATACACATGGTGGCCACTTTATTAGGCACAGCAATCTAGTACTGGGTAGGACCCCCTTTTGTCTCCAGAACAACCTGAATTATTTTCAGAATGGATTCAACAAAGTGCTGGAAACATTCCTTTGGGATTGTGGTCCACGCTGACTCGATAGCATCAGATTTTTTGGCCACACGTTCATGCTACAACCTCTCGTTCCACCTTATCCTAAAGGTGCTCTACTGGATTGAGATCTGGGGACTGTGCAGGCCATTGGAGCTGAAGTCACTGTAATATTTGTGGAACCAGCTTGAGATGATGGATGCTTTGTGACATCATGCAATAGCCTGCTGGAAGTATCCGCTTGAAAGAGGGTAGACTGTGGCTCATAATGGGATGCGTGTGGTCGGCAAGAATGCTCAGGTATGATGTAGCATTCGAATGATGCTCGGGGGCCTACTGTGTTTCAAGAAAACATTCACCACACTTTTACTCCACCACCAGCAGCCTGCACCATTGACACAAGGCAGGGCGGATCCATGGATTCATGCTGTATCGCATGTCAGGGCAAAACCATCTCCCATCTAGCACCTCAGTCCCTAACAGTCGATAAATCTAACCTCATGAAAAAGTACTATAGTGTTTTGGTGTTCAGACATTTTTTGATTAAAAAGCAGACACTAACTGCTTGCAGCAGGTGATATTTCTTAACTTTGGAAGAAGCAATTACCCAACACAAAGCTACATGCTACAAAGTCATATATTAGGGTTGCTAAATTAATTCCACATTTTTAGGCTCTTGATGAAGCAAAACTCTTCCCATGTGTCTCTCTTACCAACACATTCCCATAATGCATTTCACAGCTCCTCCTTTAAGAGCCCAGGGGCATGTTAAATAGTGACCCCTGGAGAAATCTTACGGGTCTAAAAGTCTGAAATGTTGGTCTCTGCTGACTTACACATATTCACTGTAATTAAGCCATGCTGGTAATTCACATAATGTATGCTGAGAGCAGTGGAATACAGCTAACTGCCAGTTCTGCTATCATAATGTAAGCTGTCTCTTCAGCATTTTTAAAGCAAAGTGTAATTCAGCCTTTGAATTTTTGGTGAGGACGGGAGCTGAAGACTGTATTGTCACACATCAATGCTGTATGATCTTGGAATGCTGCCACTAACCTCCACAGCAATGGCTGGAGGTTTTATTCCTTTCATAAAAACTTGAAATTTTGCCCGTGAAAATAATGAACATTGTCTGTTCTTGTCTGTGAAATCATTCCGATATTATTATTTTTTTTTTCTTTTTCTGATATACTGTCAGTAAAGCCAAGATTATGATTAAACTCAAGACAATAACTTTATTCACCAAGTGTGATATTTTCCAAGCAATGCTTATATACATTCTAAGTTTTTGAACTACAAGACCCCTATAGTTCTGTAGGCTGGAGGGGGGGGGGATCATCAGTTTTGCTTTCATTTAAAATCCAAAAGAAGGATTACCGTGGTATACACCACTCTCAACAGTAATGCTCCGGTATCCATTTTGTTTGCGTGTTGGTTTATTTGTTTGGACAGGTTTAATTTGCTTTGGGTTAATATGTGCCGGGAGCTCATTTCAGCATCTTAAATGATGAGTGTTTAATGAGATGCGCTGCTTAACAGCTTAAACAGCACAGCAGTTTCTCTTGTTGACTTCCCAATGTCAGCCCAGGATGGGGCATGGCAGTTGCTGTGTAATAATGATATTATTTATGACTGTAACTGTATTTCCTCAGAAAATGCACTGTTATGTGTAGTGAACACACTGTGTATTGCAGAGCTATGCTCACAGATGTCAGTTATCAAATCATTTCTGGTCCATATTGCTTGGCACAAGGCTACAGAAAGACAATGGCAAGTGTGGCAATCAGATCTATTGGATCACTTTAAACTTGTACCACTGATGTCACGGTAAGTTACAAAGTTTGGTTGTGCATCAGTGTTTACGTGCAGGCTTTTTTTCATGAATAAACCCTCTTGTCGCCGATGATAAAAAAACAGATGCAATTACCTTTGTCACAATGGCCACCAGCCATGATAAATCACCTCTATTAGGTCATATGCATACATTTCCATTCCCCCCTCCCATATGTTTACGGTCTATCATCTGAACGCCCGAAAATACATATGCATTAACCCAGACATGCAAATTTTAGAGATGCCACATTTCTCAAGTTTTCCCAGCGTAAACCTCAGGTCCAGGACCTTATTAAATATGAAAGAATGCTATTGGTCTCATTAGCACCTAGAAAACGCCCATCCTTAGTAAATATGGCCCTAAATATTTATGGCCCTGTAATAATATATGTATTTTTTATTTTATTTTTTTTTTTTGACAAAATGATTTTGAGGACAAATCTTTTTTTATTTCTATTTTAATACATACTTAAAAAAAGTATGTATTTGTCCTCCCCTAAATATGCAGAATTATATACCACTATGAGCTTAAGCTTCTATTTTAACACTCTCCTAGCTGCTGTCTACTCATTTTGGTCTGGATGAAATATGAAAAGTATTTTTAGTCCTCGCAGCCAAAGACAATCGAGAGGTTTGTCTCTGTCTCCTCTCATATTCTCACCCCAGAATAAACAGGGCTATTTTAGGAAGGCATGTTCTCGGCACAGAGGAAACGACATCAGCTATCTTAATTAAGGAAGAGGTGAAGCTCTGTTAAGAGGTTGATTTAGTTTGTCATTTAACTTGTGGATATAAGTAGTGCATTGGACTGTCAGAACAAGTGTTTGAAAATGACTCTTAGCAGTTTGAAGTTTTCAATGTACATAGCAAATGTAGTAAATATCCCTCACAAATGATATACTTTTCCAGCATTTCATTTGCTCAGAGTGGCAATTAAGATAAGCCAACTTTATTTATAAAGCACATTTAAATCAATACTTCACTGAATGTCAACACTTCTCATTGGAATTTCCCATGGTGTACTTATGTGCAAGATTGAATAGAGACCTAGTAAAATAAAAAACATTAAGATACAGACACACATTCCCATAGGAATCATTAAAGGTACCTCAAGATATACTGTAATGCATTTTCCAAGGACTCGAAGAGCAAGATAAAATGATTCAAGTAACTGGGAGCCACTGGAGGGAGGCCAATATGGGAATCAGGAACCTAGCGGCATTGTTTTGGACTAGTTGCAGTTGAGACAGGCATGAGTGATTAACACATGTACAGAGAATTACCATAATCTAGATGGCATGAGCTAAAGGCATACATTATTTCTTCCAAATCCTGAGAAAAAAGGCTTGACCTTGGCTATAGCTTTGCACTGAAATAGGTTGCCTTTCACAACAGAGTTTATCAAATATGGAGCCTGAATGAAAAATCATGCCAATATTTCTGGCATGTGATTTGTATGAAGACAACGGCCCTAGCTTGCCAGCCCAAATAAAATAAGCTGCCTTGCTCTCATTAAGCTAGAGAAAATTATTTGTCATCCAGCATTTGATGTCCACAAGGCAATCAAAAGGGGGCTTTAGAGAATACCTGTCGCTGGGTTTCAAAGGGAGGTCAAGCTGGGTATCATCAGTATAGCAATGAAAGGAGATATTATATTTCTGAATGATAGAACCCAGGGGGAGAGTATATGTAGAGAAAAGAATATAAAAATTCCCTTGGGGAATTACACAAGTGATGTGAGCAGAGGAGGATGAGGAATCAGGATGAGGAAACTGATATTGACAGAGAAGGTTTGGTTCTTAGGATAGGAGGCAAACCACTTGAAGGCTGTGGTCTGAATGCCAACCCCATGCTTAAGATGGTCAGTTAATATATCATAGTGGACCATGTCAAAAGCAGCACTGAGGTCTAACTAAATAAAAAAAACCCAAATCCCAGTATCAATAGTCAATTACTTGGTTAATCATTGTGCACCTTCAGGATAGTATATTATGTGCTATGAAGTGCTCTAAAACCAGACAGATTTTTTTCAAGGATGCTATTTTGGTTAAAAAAGACATATGAGAAAAGACAACATTTTCCAAGGACTTTGGATAAAAATGGCATTGTGGATACAGGTTGAACATCACTGAGAATTGTAAGGTTAAAGTTGGGTTGTCAGAGGAGTGGCTGGACTTCATGTTTAAAGCAAGAGAGAACAGTGACTGAAACAAGACAGAAATCAATAATTGATTAAATACTGAGGCAGATTATGTCGTACTTCTTTCAGAAAGTGTGAGGGAACGGTGTCAAGGGGGCATGTCGTGGGCTTCATATGTGAAAATGTTTCAGATGAGAGAGAGGCACTGGCTAAAACTGGTTTAAAACAGCAGTGTACGTAGGAGAATCAGGGGGGTCGTGAGCAGGAGGTGAGATGTGAGACCTTGTGTTATTCATCTTTTTAAAAAAGAATTTCAGAAAACCTTCACAGGTTTCAGAGGACACATGAGGACTATTACTTGAAGAGGGATGAAGTACTGCATTGATTGTGGTAAACAGGATTTTTAGAAATAATATTGGAGAAATTTCTTGATCTTGCTACTTGAACAGTTTTCTGGTGTTTAGCCAGACAAAATGTATTATTATTATTATTATTATTATTATTAATAAGCTTCATTTAAACAGGGTAGTACAATGAGAACCAAGTTATCCTTTAAATTGTTTGCCCTGCGAACAAAACATACCAGTAATTAATACAGGGTATCACAAAATAAAAATAATAAAATGCAAAAATATAGGATTTAATTCAGTTTTTATATAATATGCAATATAATCACAAATTATGAAACGCTATAAAATAAAACTACAAAGCAATAAATTAAACTCACTGCTCCATTGAGTATCACTTATGACAAGTGCAGGACGCAATTAAATAGGACTTCATTCAGGTTCTGAAATCAGCCTACAGCCAACTGTAAATTTACGATCTTAATGTTGGTCATTCTATTTAATGGGTGAATAGTATTTTAAAGCCTTTCTGCTTAGTACAGAATTAAAAAGAGGAAGGTGAGCTATTCTTGGGACCGTGTGTGGCAGGCTCCTACTCTCTATAGTAGTGATGAAAGGTTAAATGGAAGTGTCCCTTGCTAGGCCTTGTAAATAAAAGGCTGGCAGTGATCACTTCTCTGGTCAGTGAGGAGAGAAATTCAGGCAACATTCAGATATAAGCTGCAATGATGTGTGAAACATGACATGGAACACTTTCCTATCTTTTTTATTATTTTAACTGCTTTCATGGAAGTAGCCATTGTCACGTCCCGTAACACACTATGTTAAATAGCCCGGTGTACACTATCAGGCATAATACTAAGCCACCTCAATATTAACCACAGCCTGGAAGAAGACCCAGTCAAGCATAAAGTGATATGTTAAAATGCAAGAAGGCGTTTATTCAGGCGTTTATTTATTTTTATAGCAAGGAAGGTTAATATTAGCAATCTAACATGTTTGAAGAGAATAGACAACATGGTCTGTAGGCAATATGCTAACCAAAACTAAGATCAAGACCGAGATGAAATTAGAAAGATGCGCATCACAAATATGTGACTGCATAGTCCTGCATCTTTCTAATATTGCTGTTTTGCGACGGTCCCAGCATCCTCACAACGGGCATCCATTGGCCTGGTTGCCAAGCGATGTCGTGCGTCGTCTCACAGGCGCATCTGTGGATCCATATTTCAGCCACGGTACCGTGACGTCATTATGTCCGTCTGTAGGAGAGCCAGAAACAATGCGGCAGCAACAAAGCACAAAGCCCAAAAAAGACTGGGACGTAACAGCCATCTTAAATTTTATGCATGTTCTATGAAATGAAGGACAGCAGAAGGAATTTGATTTATTCATTTATTTATTTGTTTTATTTATTGTGGACAGCAAAAATACATTTCTTTCTTCCCCTCACACTGATATTGCTACTACTGGCTGATGTGCCCCACTCCACTCCACTCTGTGCAATAAAGGAGTTGTCAAAGCCAAAAACTGGAAAATTCCTGACCAAATCAGTCACCTGATCTGAATCCAAGTGAACATGCATTTCATATGCTGAACAGAAAACTTCAGGCAACTAGCTGTTGTAACAAGCAGAAGCTAAAGATGTCTGCAGTACAGGCCTGGCAGAACATCACTAGAGAAAATGCGCAGCATGTGGTGGTGTCTAAGAGTCACAGGCTTTGAGCAGTCATTGCATGCAAAGAATATGCAACAAAGTACTTAACATGACTACTTTCATTTAACATTAATATGTTCCTGACATCATGGTGCCCAAAAATAGGGGACTATGCATAAAAAGTGCTGTCATTTCTACATGGTGGACCAAAAGTATGTAAAATGCCCTTAAATAAAACCAATGCATGTGCACCTGAATAACCATGTGTGAATTGTTTCATTGCAAATTTTAGTACATATTTTTTCTAATAAAAAATGTCCATATGCCCAAACATTATAGAGCTTGCTGTATGTGTGTAATGCAATCCAGTGACCCAGCCGTCACAGTGCCAATGTGAAGAGGCAGTACTCCAACTAAAACCTTATCAAACCCAGACAAACAAAACTGCCACCTCTGCGCTGTGTAATTTACACTCTGATCCATTATCATTACTCTCAGAAATTTTTACTGTTGTGTTGCTTGGTATAGCAGGCAGATTTATGCATCAAATGAGCTGATCAGACAAACAAACCAGGTTAAGTGGTTGGTAGGAAATCCTGCACACCCACAACCTTCCTGACACTTTCTATGCCCCCCCTGTAGTGGGGGTCACAGTGATGTGGGCGCATGTTTTGAGTAAATGCCAAGAGCTGCAAATGATGTCAAGTAACAAGAGTAGCAATGTTAGGCACACGTTGGTCACTATCAAAAGTACTTATTGTCAGCATTAAATGTATTAGTATACACAAGTAAAAAGTCAAATGAGGTAGGATTTTAGCTAATTGCCTTTATTTTTTTTCCCCCCAAGATACTCAAGGGTTGCAATATACATTTTGTTAATAGACCATAGTGCTAAAGTAAATTGGGTAATTAAGGGTACATTTAATCTGGCAGATCGGTTGCCTTTCTTTGTACCTCCTCCCCATTCCCATCCATTTTAATTCCAACAGAGCCTTGCCCAGAGCACTACAAAATTATCTTGAATTTCCAGATCAGGGTGCATTTGTGGAATAGATATCCCTTCATTAAAAAAAGTCCAAAGCTATCTTATAGATTGCCCTACCATGAAAGAGATATTCATTTCCCTTTTATTTTGCAAAGCATTTGAAGAAAGTTTTCTTTTGCGGAGTGGTATACAATTATTTGAATCATGCCCCATTGAAACTATTTATTTAAAAAATAAAAAATAAAATCATGTTACGTCAATGTGAATTACTGATGAATATACCTTATTTATGATATGATGAAGAGAGTATATTGTTACAGTCAGCTGGGGTTGATTGCAGTGTGCCTTCAGTTTTTAGTACTGAAATTCATATTAAGACAGCTTTTCAAAGTTAGTTGAGTTTAGAAGATCTTGATTTGAATGTTCAATTTGACTTCTGTATCAGCTGATCCCCAGCTGGTCTCCTGCTTGTCCCAAAGTTCAGAGTTCATGTTTTCCCCGCCATTTTGTGCATGCTCCTGATAGGAGGTCAGAGAAATGTAAAGGTGTAGGCTCATCGAAAGCAGAGAATCGGAAAGTTTTACAATGTGATGTGGGCTAATTTGTGTAAAGTCCTGAGACATCTGTGTTCGGACATAGCCCAAGGGCTATATTCACTAAGCATGCCACAAATTACCTTCAGTATTACCTTCGCAAAATTATGCGTCGCCACATGTTTTCAATTTAGCAGGATATTTACTAAGATGTAATGAGCACAGCCGCAGAAAGTTCATTTAAGTGCACTGCCAATATTTAAGTCTTGCGTATGGCAGGAAAGCAACATTGTTGTACTGCTCCATTGCTGGTGAAGTCAGGTTACGGATAGGTGTCAGGATTCATGGATGCAATGGATAGGCAATGGATAGGCACTGTCACTTCAGAACACGTTTTTTATTTCAAGTTGTTTAAGTCCCTACCTAATAGTCAACCATCTCCACACAAAAGATTTTTTATTATTATTTAATTTGTTCAATGAAAAAAGTTATAAAACACCTGCAACATCCATGTGAACAATTGCCCCTTTATTTACAGGTTTGGAGTGGTCTAGTTAAAGTCCTGACAAGAACCCAATAGAGATGTTGTGGCAGGACTGGAAATGAGCACGCTTAAAAATTGTCTGAATTTAAGTTATGCGATGAAGGAGGGGCTAAAATTCCTCCACTGCGATGTCAAAGACTGATATCTAATTATAGTAAGTGTTTGGTCGGAGTTATTCCTGCTAAAGCTGCTGCATATTACTTTTTCACATGGGTGATGTGTACAGTATTTGAAAGCTTTTTTCATTAAATAAATTAAATAATAACTATATGAGTTTTTTTTTTTTGTTTGTTTGTTTTTTTTTTTTTGACTCAGTTTCCCTTTGTGTAACATTACATTTTGTCTATAGATCTGAAACCATTCAGTGTGTGACCGTTACGATGGGACCACAAGTCTCTGATTGCACAAGACAAGAGAACTAACTTATTGCTGACTGAACATAAGCAGCCATAGACCTTCATGATGCATTCATTTTCCACCAGGCCCCCTGCATTTGAATTGCATTTCATGATTACGCATTGATCCGTTCACTATTTACTGTTTCATGCGCATTAAGAGGGGACCATTCCCAACATTTGCTTAAGTTCTTATATTGGCAGATAGCAGATCTGAACCTGTGGCGAGGTTAAAAAATGAAAATGGTTTCCCGCTGCTGTTGTCATCCAGGTTGGCTGTGCTCTCAGTCATAGAGGCCGTGCTCTCAGGGTATAAATCAGTCAGCTCTTAGGTGCAGCAAGATTTTCCATCTACTTGGCCCAGAGCAAGCCTGTCCTACCGTTCTCATTTTTACACTGCAGAAATAAATGAAAGCCATCCATGTGAATTCAAGACATGGAAAGTATGCGTTGCCATTGTTATTTATGGTAACACTTTACTTGAACCCTTCGACGCAAGGCTGACATAGCGCTGGCATGCACATGACATAACAGCACTCACAAGATGGCATAAGAGATGATGTCAGTTTATGTCAAATGATATAAAACTGTTAGCGGTAAATGTTGTATCAGTAACATCTGTCATAACATTTACAGATAAACGTATTGCAGCTTATTTATGACAATAAATAAATACATAAATAAATAAATAAATTGAATAAACTGTCCTTCTGCTTGCACATAAACAGGAAATCTGGCTGAAATTATAGGCTTTATTTCTAGACACAGCTAGGGTCTTGCAGTGCATTCAGTGCAACTGATTTTCTGTAGGGCTATAAGCCTTGATCTTGCAGGATTTTAATATGTCATACCAGCCAAGCACCAACCACCTGATTCAGCAAAAGGACCAATTATGTATAATTTAAATTTCCACATAATTACGCTAATACAAAAACTAAAACTGTTTTTGTGTTGCCGTAAAAATACTGAATGTCTTCATAAGCTTAGATTCTACTTGTTGGGACCCCAAATTGCTGTCTGCAGTTCTAAATTTTTTTTAATGAAAGAAAGCATGTAACTGAAATAGTTGGACTGAATAAAAAATATCGCCCTTGATATTGTTTGATATTATAGTGGAAATGAACACTTTCAGAAGAGGGTTTTTATTTGTTGATAGGGAGGATAGGGCCTTCATACTCGCAGGCTCTCAGTTTTACAAAGAATGGGTTTTACCTGAATATGATCACTGAAACGGAGACACATTGTTCAGACAGCAGACTAATGTTCTAATTAGGTGTGTATTACTGCTGGTTTAACTGTTGCTAATTGAAACAAAGATTTATAGCTACATGATAAGTAGTCAAAAAAACTAAAGCTTCTGTACTCTAATTTCAATGAATGAAGGACTCAATTTTTTTTTTTTAATTGGTGCATTTTGATATTACATGTCTGAGTTCCAGCTACCATTCCTAGTGTTTTTTTTTTTTTTTTTTTTTTTTTTTTTTTTTTTAGCTGCGACTCTAGCTCTATAGCTCTGTCTGTCGGTCAGTCGGTTGGTTGGTCGGTTGGTTGGTCGGTTGGTCCACAAAAGTGTCCCACTCCATAGCGGCCACAGTTTTCACCCCAGGAGGCTAAAATTGGCATGGAGGTTGGTCATGACCGAAGGTAGAGCTGAGTAGCTTTCAGGCCGATTGACCAAGAGGGGGCGTGGCGATGGGCTTGGCCTATCACAAAAAGGCGCATAGCTCCCAAGTGGATTCACAGATTTGCACAAGATTTTGTGGAAAGGTTGGTCATGAGCCAAAGAAGAAGATTTGCGCTTGTTTTTCACTACTGAATTGTTTCCGAGGCATTTAAAATAGCTGAATCGAGAACTGTCTTTCCCATTGTAGCACTAAGACTCATTCAGTGTACCCTGTAAGCACTAATACCAGCTGCCAAATCTGTGATTGGGTGCAATGAAGTAAGTCACAATTGTTAGCAGCCATGATAAATCACACCTCATAGTTCGTTGCATTCACTCCTCACACATCCTTGCAGACCTATATTAGGAATGGCTGAATTTTTTATTTTTATTTTACATTAAAACAAATGCAGAAACAAGCATTACTGCGTTTCACCCATTTAACAACTTCAAAAGATACACCATTTTATTCAACTGCATACTTCCCAATTCTACTGGCAGTAAGAGCCTTGTAAAGCTCTAAAGCCTTGATAAATCCTCCCCCATTTGCCCAGATTTGCTTTTGTGCCATTAATTGATATAAACATGATCACAGTGAATTAACAAATGTTTGCAATAAATAATGTTTTCCATGAAAATGGAGACAATGGCCTGTGGTCGCTCAATATTTGGCAAGTTCTGGAACCACCGCAATAAACTTGGCAAGCTGTGTTTGTGAAAATAAATAAACAAATAAGTAAGCCCCAGAGTCAGTGAATGATAATGGTTGTTTGAATGCAGGCCAATATTGCATTGATTTATCACGTATTTCATTTTTACAATAACCTGTATAATAACCTGCTCCAATATAAGAAGGAGGTTGAACCTGAATTTTTTATAAATGTAATACAAACAAGCAAACTATGTGATTGCATTGTTATTGCAATGGTACGGCTATTGTATGTATAATAGTGAAGCATCATTCACCTTTGAAGCCATGATAACTTTTAATTGTCCTTTATTGCTTTGTTGGAATTAAGTGACAGATGTAAGTAGACCCTGTTGGATTTTCAGTACAGCATTATGTCTGGAAGTGCAGTGAAATTAGTTGCTTCATAAAATGGCATAACACCTAACCAATTCAATTCATGTAGCAGTATGCCATACTGGGATTTCTAGACTTTGCTCATATGAGTGGCAGCACTTATTTTTCCCCACTTCAAGCACTGCTCCATCCACAGTGGTATTCCATGCTGATGTGTTGACATTTATGGAAAATTTGAACATTGTAGTAGTATGACAGCACTACTTCTTTCTACGGCTATGTTTAGGCCTCAATTCTTTTTAATATTATGTTTTGGACACTTTGGGGAAACCATAAAAACAGCCTTATGTTTGCAGTACTTCTCTGGCCATGAAAGAAGCTGAGACCCACTTGTGAGAACTGGTCTGAAGCTTGAATGTAGGCATAATAAGCTCCATAAATTACTCCCACTGCCCAAGGCGAGGCTGGATTTATTTATTTTTTATTTTTCAAAAAAGCCTGTTAACCACAGAGTAATTCATTCTGTGATTCTAATGACAATTATAGGCCAGAAAAAATATGATCAAATTTCCAGAATATCATGATTTGAACATATCTTCTACTCTGAGATGCTTCATAATAATATCTGAATTTCCCTATGCTTAACCATGAATTAGAAAAAAAAAATAGCTTTGTTGTTTTAAGCTATAAATTATATCAATGAATAAATAAATAGTATCCTTCTTTGTATTCGTTAAAAATCTGCGCTTTACGTACATTTGGTCAGCTGCCAATCTTAATTAGTTGTTACAATATTGAACAAATAAAACAATTAAACAGCCAATGTTACATTTAAGTGAAATATCTGAACTATTCGTTTTTAAGGGGTACAGAGGAGACAGTGTAACTGATAAACAAGACTAGGAAACCTAGTATATGGCTGGACCTAACATACGTGATCCGGCCAACCAATGGTGTGACTTCATAACTCGGCCGACCAATGGTTTAACTTCATCACTCACTCAGTCACTCAGTCACTTAGTCACAGATATTTGCGTTTGTAGAGCTAGCCCCGCTGTTGCGGTCCAGCCAAAATCATACATGCACCTTTCTAACAATAAAAACACAAAAATATTGCATAAATGACACGTTAGATGTGTGTATTATTCAGATGAGTAAGCAGTGAGCCAAAACTTTTTAATCAATTGCTCAGCTGAAATGTGAACTTCTCATATCCAGTAGTCTGGCTTTGAATCCTCAGCCTGAATTGAGCTGCCCCACCTTAATCTGAAGAGAATCCATTAAGCAATGGCATTGATGAATTATTCTTTGTGTGGGTGTGTGAGAAAAGCATGAATGGGTGCTAATGATGTCTTGTCAAGCCTTTCAGAAAATGATCAAATGAGTCATGTCATTTATGGACAAAAAGCATCTAGTTCCTGAGTGAAAAACATATTATTCATTGCATGTACTGAATGTATGCCGTTTCATTTAAAACCACTGAGCATCATTTTGAAAATGCTGGAATCTGCTTTCAGAACATTCTGTTGCATATGGCCAGCTATCTTTTATGTGCCAGTCATAATGAATGTCAGTTTGAATTTATATCTGCAGTACACATGCTTTAATTAGCATCATCTGCTCAGTTTTATGTATCTCATATGGCATTCGCAGTGATCTCTCACCTGACAGAATAAGGGAGGCTTTCATTTATGGTCATAAATAAACATAATGGGACAAAAAATGTGACAGGAACTCAAATAATAATAATTTATTTATTGACTTAGGCCTGTTCACTTTTGAAGTGTGTAGCTTATTGGAAATCTGTGAAGTTTAAAACCGTGTGATGTCATCAATTGGGGTAAAGGTGCCACCAGGGGTGCTACCAAGGATTTAGGGCCCGATGAAAAGATCTCACACTGGGCCCCAACACTCCATCCCCCCCAAACCCCATTTCCAATATGGCACCCCCCACCCCATTTCCAATATGGCACCCCCAGCTGATGTGACCATCAACTTACTACAAGCCATGATCAATATGAACACATCATCTTCAGTATATCAGGCACTTAATCGTTGGCTTATGTTTTCCTTTATCCAAATCTGTCAAACACCAACCATGTGTTTATTTAAACAGCGGTTACCAACATGAAACACATTACTGTATTTGGTGGAGAAGTCAGTAATTTCTCCTGAAAAGCTGTGGCTCATTTCATGAAAAAAAAAAGTCTAATTGCAAGCTGTGAAAAGATCATTTTGTCCTTCTTTTTGTCTAAACTTTTGCAAAGAAAGAGCAGTTTTTTTTTTCAAGGAGCTCCCAATCAGTCATGCTCTGTCATCATTATTACTCCCCTGCCTCATTTTGTTACAGTGGGAACAAGTGGGCACATGCGTGAACATCTGAATGCTTAATAAATTCTGCTCATTGATATTCATCGTGAATAGTCCCAGTAGGTGATCATAGTTCTTTTTATGCTTTTGAACAAACAATGTAATGATGTAATAAATGCTGTTGGGCCTAATGATTACAATGACTAAGAAATCATATTCTTAATAATTACATTATTTAAGAGAAGCATAGCTAGCACTTAAATATAAACGGATAGCTTTACTGCTGTGCCATAAATGCAGTGAGCTGTGTATGCAGTTACTGACAAATGACGTGAAGTCAAAGAAAGAAAAAGAACCCTCATTAAAGAAAAACAATTAGGCTACGAGCCATTTAATTGCTCTTTTTTTCTCAGACACAAGCAACATCCCAGCGTGCATTGGGCGAAAGGCAGGAATACACCTTGGACAGGCTGCCAATCTATCACAGGGCACACACACCATTCACTTACCATTCACTCACACACTCATACCTAAGGGCAATTTAGAGAGAACCCAAGACCTCGCTGTTGGGCGACAGTGTTATCCACTGCACCACTGTGCCACACTTTTGTTTATTGATTGATAAACACCTTTTTTATTATACTGAGTAACAATTCATTTTCTTATGCTATATGTCGCACATTGGCACACAATTTTATACTAGCATAACTTGCTGTGATGGACAAGAAGGAATGTGACTTCCCTGAGTGATTGGGGAACCTATGAAATTTATAATAGCCTCCCTTTTACTACTTCTGACTGTTTTTGTGGATTTCTAACGACTGGAGTTTGTTAACAACTCCTGCAGCATGGTGTCCCAAGTGAACTGAGAACTGGTCTGTTTTTGTGGATGCTAATGAAAGATTTCACCCACCTAGCCTCCTGTATCTGACTGGCTTTATGATGAAGTCATTTTCCGCAGTGCCACAGCCCAGCCTATAGCTGATACCATTCAATCTGATAAAGCAGCAGGGAAATATGGCCGAGAATTGACAGTAAACAAACTGAATATTGCTAGTGTTTGTGTCAGTGTCCTTCAGTTGTACAGGAAGGTCATCTATTGTTCAGGCATGTATTACTGTACACAACAGGATTTCTACTGTACACAAATTACAACATTTGATTGGCATCCATGTGTAAATCAGCAGCAGTGGTCACATTTCAATGAGTTTATTCGATTCATGCACGTAGGCTGTACGTCATTTGTTGGCCTGTTACTGATCATGTGTGATGTAAAAACCAGGTTTTACCTCACCTATACCCTTCTACGTGTATGTTCTATTTATATTCTATGTGTAGATGTGACAGTCATGCTGCATGGCGCAATGTCTGTGAGTTAGTAATAGGTGTCAAACCTGTGCTGATTTGAAATCAGGAGATACATAATTGAAATATGTGTGTTTAAATCATGATGAAACTACCACTCATACAATCCTGCACAGTTCAGTTAAGCCGTGCCATTGTTGTGAATAATTTTTCTTTCTTTTTTTACATTGGCAACATTTTACTTTTGTGACTGGGATCACTGGCATTGTATGATTTCCTGTGGTTTTATTGTGTTTAATATAAATTTGAGATACTCTTGTCATAATTTCTTAGATACAGCAGAGTGTATTTAAGCTAATTAGCAACAGGGTTAATAGGAAATTAAAACTAACCCACAATAAGCATTTAGGCAATATTCTAGTTCTGATGGAAGAAAAGGAAACGAGTTTGAACACATTTCTCTTATTTATGAGATTCAACTCTCATCTTTTGAGAAAAATCTGATTATTATATCATTATCCATGTCTTCCATTGCAGCGGTAGACTACAGAAATTGGCAAACACACCTTGAGCAATGTGTGCAACTCTTTAATGGGCATGAAAAGAGGTAATTTGATTGGCTATTAACAAATGCAGATACACCACACCCACTGATAGTATATTCAGTGTAATCCTGCCCCGTTGGCAGGCGAGCCACGCACTTTACATTGTGCACTGCTTGTCTCTGGTCTCAAAAATACCAACAATCACAAGCCACGCCCAGTGCTCCACATGCCACGCCATTGACTGCGCTCATGCACCGTTTGACATCGATTCCAGAAAACAGAGCCCTTAAGCTCAAAATCAGTTCCTTGAGTTTACATACAGGCTGTCTTCAGACTGTTCTTCAGTCTGAGGGGGCACAGTTCATTGTGATCTTGTTTCATTTAATAGCCCTGGGTGCCCTGCTATCATTTACTGAAATCGATAATGTGTGATTGACACATGAAGATAGGGTGACGAGTGTGGATCCCATGTGATTCCATGTTGTTTAGTCTCCTAAAATCCAGGAATTAATGTTTGTCATGAATCTCTGTTTTTTTTTTTTTTTTTTTTTTCTAATAACCACATACTGTACTATTCTGAACATGCTAATGCTGGGACATTAAATAAAAAATAAAACAAATAGTATTTTTGAAAATATTTTCACGGCAGAATGTTTTTGTCAGACAGTAATATAAGACACTTGTATTATGTCAAAAGAATGCAAATACTTAAACTTTGGGGTATCAGGAGGAAAGGGAAAATCTGTTTGTATCCAAGGGGTGGGGGAAAGCCAGCCCTGCAACATTGCTACAAGCTTGGGTAGTTTATGTAAATGACAGTTACACAGGCATACGTATATTTCCAACAGGAAACATCTGCTCAGAAAAATAATCGCTTCCATGGGGGCATTTTCACTGTTGCAGTATGCACAGCTTTGACTCCGCCCACTGTGTTCCCTATGCTTGTCATTTTCATTTATTAAATGCAAGAAAAATGGCAGACGAGCAAAATGGCAAAGTCTCCCTGCATCATGGGAGCTAAGTTGGTTTGGAAAAAAAACACACTATTTGTAACTGGGGATCATTGGTAACTTGTCTCTTCCCCATAGCTGAATGCTGCCTTTGTTTTTTGTCTCTCTCCTTCAGGTGTGACAACGGTGCTGACCATGACCACCTTGAGCATTAGCGCCCGCAATTCCTTGCCCAAGGTGGCCTATGCCACCGCCATGGACTGGTTCATCGCTGTCTGCTACGCCTTCGTCTTCTCTGCCCTCATTGAGTTTGCCACCGTCAACTACTTCACCAAGCGCGGGTGGGCCTGGGATGGGAAAAGTGTGGTAAATGATAAGGTAAGGTCGCCCTTTTGCAACTGCCTGCAGGTAGAGGGTGGAGTGGACATTGTCTCTGGGGGTACCCATATAGCAGTGTTATTTTGGGTTTCGGTATTTCATGTAAGGCTGATGATGTTAGAAAAGAGTGTACATCATTGGTTCATTGTGCACCCTACCCATGTGGTTTACACCAATTCTTCACTCAGTATCAATAAATCAAATTTTATTTATATAGTGTATTTCACTGCAATTCAATATATTTGCTATATAGTGGCTGGCCATTTGATTCTGTATTACAACGAGTAATACAGTAAAACTTGACCGTTACCACCGTTGCCATGGCAGGACTTTTATTTCCGACCCCTGGACTTTCCATCTCTGTCCATTAGCTTCTACCATCAAACATTCTGATTGGCAGCCTGAGGCTGGCACCCGGCCTCCAGGAACAAGCCGTACACTGACTCTCCCTCGCAGAGAATCTCCACCGCCGGACGCCAGTGATGGGCGTGAGACATCACGGCGGCCTCGTGATTTCTCTTCCCTCCTGCCATGGGCGGAGTCAAAATGAGGACCTTTTTGCTAAAAAAAAAAAAGTGTTGGGAAGGTAACAGGAAGAAGCTAAAAGAGAGTGACAGCAGGGAAAGAGGAGTGTGACTTCAGAACTACTCAAAGCTAGCTTCACTGCAGAGGTGGCATTATCCCTCCGCCCAGATAAATCAGACCCTGGGAGAAGGGACAGCATTACATGACACACATGCTTTTTTTTTTTTTGCTCGTATGAAGCACCCCTAACTTGTTTTCACAATCCTATATGCTCTGCTATAATCTAGGTTATAATATGAATCCAGCAGTATATGGACCAGTCTACTGTAAGTCTCATGGTAGACTCAGATCTTCACAAGTTCAGGAGGCTCAGTATACTGTGATATACCTTTTTTCTGTTAAAGGCCATTTTTATCCTAATCTACAATATAATCTGTTCAGTTTTCTATGTTGCACTGAAAGTGCAATACCTAGATACAGAAATCTGCCATCAGCGACGAATATATTTTTAAAAAATATATAAAACAGATTAAAATGAATTCTAACCCAGCCCGTAAAAGTTCACTGACCCTCAGATGAATTAAGATTCCTTCTTTATGAAAAGTGTTCTCTTTCATGAAACCTTAGTTAGCTCTTGGTTAAAGGATTTTTGATTCCCTCTGGAAATCAGACATTTGTACAATGAAATTGTCAAAAAAATAAAAATAAAAGGATAAAGTATCACAAATGCATTTTTTATTATTAATTTTTGTTATTGTTTTCATGCTTGTTTACCATAATAGTTAAGGATTAGCGTTCAGGAAAAGATGGGAAAAAAGATTGTCTGTGGATCCTCTGAAGAATAGTGTAGCATTGTAGGCTGACTGTGGACATTTTTCAGACATTTATTTTTAGCTCTCAGCACAAGCAAGGCTTGCAGACATTTTTTTTTTAAACTCTAAATGGGGTCAGGGAAGCCAGTTTACCTACATCTTGGGTTGGCAGAAATTTCTGGGGCTGACCCTGTTGTTTATTTAACCGAACAGTTCTAAAACACTGTCTTGTTTCATCCCTAAAGCAGAGCCTGCAGACATTTTAAATGAGTGATAATTGGAATATCATTACATTGGATCCATTTTCCCGTGAAGACAGATAATGATATAATTGTTTCTGACCAAAGATTTTATCGGCTCTTTTTCCATGTATGTAGCGCCTTTAATTGCAATTAAAATTCATTTATAAAATTGGCGTTCCACCAGAATCCCAGATTTTAATGGTGGGGGCAATAACTGATCAGCTGGCCAGATCACCTTTACGTTTTCCTGTAAATAACATAGACTTTAATGAAAGTATGTCAAGATCTCAGTTGAACATTATGAAAACGGCAGCTTTTCTTGTCCTCTGTCCCTGATAGAGAATAGGCCCTTATTAGTCAGTGTGGTAATTCCTGCATACTTAAAAAAGAAGAAAAAACTCCCCAGTGGCAAGAAGAAGAAGAAGAAGATAATAAAACACTGACACACTAGTGAGAAAAAAAGAACTCCCAGATGGGAAGAAATGTCAGGAGGAATCTGAATATTTAGGGGGAGCCCACCCTCCACTTACCACAAGAATTGTGGGAGTGACTGTTTAAAATCAGGACTGGTCACCTCTGTCACTTCTCTTTATTCAACACTCAGAATTGGTGAGCTAACCAAGGGTATGCTACCTGAAAAAGAAACATGAAAATTAGTATCTGCAAGATGTGATCAAGTTCAGGGGTGTCATTTCCAGATACCAGCATAGTTACATTAGAATGTTTAGAATTAGCAGTTCTCATGTTTGATCATTTCATATTGGGAAACACTTCATCACAACCAGCCTGTATTAATTTTCATTGTCACTAAAATTTCCCAATAAAAACAATATAAACTCAACTTAAATGTAGATTAGTATGAGCATCATTATTCTGTTCTGTGGCCGGTGCACAGCATAGACTTGTTTAAGAGTAGCAAAGGAACCCAAACATAGGTTATTCATAGGTTAATCTGGTGGATAGTACTTCACCTACAGGAGTCCATAATACTATTGCTGCATTCCCAAATCTTAAATATTGCTTCAAAATAGAAAAAAATAACACTACAGGAATCACAAGTTAAGCATTTATTTCTTTTTATGGGGTACCCATGGGCAATGTATGCTGCACAACGGTTTACAGCTGAATTAGTCTGTTGTAAAATTGTTGACATCCAAAATTACTTTCTATAAAGTGCCTGACAGTCTATAAAGGAATAAAAGGGCTGACTCTCTCCCCACTATTAATGGGGAGTCAGAACACACATCAGCATAAGTGAGGAACAGTTCGCTGGGCCAGCAGGCATCCTGTTCCATCCAGTTTTATGTGCAGTTACAGTATATTCAAAGGGCACATGGAACCTTCCTGTAGAGTTGCTGTTTTTTTAACTAATTTCATTGACACAGTCATTGCATCCAAAGCTAAATCTCAGCAGCACTGTCAAGAGTGAACGTCAGCAGTGTGGAACTTGCCTTCTAAATGGGTCGCTGGTAAACACGTATCTTTCAGTGTTCCACATTTCAGGTTTTATCTGTACTTTTAATTAAAGAACTTTTAAAAAAATCAGGTTTCATTGGTGCATACAACAACACAGGTATGCTATTACTTTAAAGTAAAACTCTTTTTACATGTCCCCCATTTGTGTTAAACAAAGGTAAACCATTAAACTCAATGCCGGTGCAACCAAATTTTTTTTTTTTTTTTTTTTTGTGAACTACTTTGTGGAGCGCTCAGTGAATATAGCGTATTTATGTTCCATTTTAATTTACGAATGATGAAAGCTTCCATTTTGCTTCACAGTGCGTGAAAATGACTGGAGAGGGCTCGTGCCACTGTGTGTGTCATGTTTTGCTGCAGCTCTAAAGTCAGGGTGTGCCTAACTGCCTTCGCTGCCAGCTGTGGATGTCTGCTTTCTTCTTGGCTCAATGTCCATCCTCTGTCTTTGGAAGCCCTGCTGAAAAAAAAGAAAGACTGGCATGAGTCCCAATGTGGTTAATACTGGTCTTTTGCTAGAACAAGCTGGGCTATGCTGGTTTTATGCTGCTAATGTCTCTGCTATGTGAATACTGTGGCTCCTGCATCACCTTCCAATGGGTGTTGCTAAATAGATGCCGGCACCTTCTTTTTTTCAAAATGATCTTGACTACATCATATTGAAAACAATTTGGCCAGGTATCACCAAACAAAGAAAGAAAAAAATTAATTGGATCGTTTGTAGGCCGATTTTTTACTTGCACTTTTACAGACCATTCAGGTTCATTGCATGACTCAGAGAACATGCTTTTCTTTCTTTAACTTTGTTAGTATGCCGAGTGGGAATATTCTCATTTGTCAGCTGCGTGTTAAAAATGATCACTTAGATAACTTCACTTTTCTGCTCATTATAATGCTGTGCCTGCTTATGAAAACATCCACGCTTCAGTGCACTTTACAGCTGAGATGTTTTCAAGGTTCCTGAAAGCTTGTGTCTTAATTGATCTGCACTAGAATCTTGAGATAGCAGGCAGGCGTATTGTTCTCACTCAGTATTGTAGGATCCCAGTAATGGAGCCACAGTGTGTGGGTGGAGTAGACCTTCAGCTGTCTGCATTTTTCAGTTATATTGCCATGGCAGCCCTTTCCTCAGTGCTATTAACTATTATTGGTTACTGGACTGTGATGCATTTCAGAGGTTTGGAGGTTTACTACCGCATCAAGTGTCAAGAACCTCAAATTCACCATTTGCCATTGTGGGCCCTTGATATACGAAAGCAGGAACACTGAGGGGCGGAGGGGGGTGTCTGAATGTGTGTGAGTGTAGGTCTGAATGCATGTGTGTGTGTGTGTGTGTGTGTTAACAGGGGTGGCCTGGCATTCTTCATATTCATATGATTCTGTATCTTAAATGTGTTAATACACCTACAGGCACTATGTTTTTTGTCATAACAGAATAGAGCAGGAAATAGAGTGTCAGTACTGACATTGTAACTTTGCTTAATTATTGCTTGATCTAGTGTCTCCACAAAGCAGCTCACCAATATTCCCATTGAAACCAAAGCTGTCCCTCCCAGAATGATCTGAAAATTCTTAATATGTAATGTCCCATGAATGGAATAGAGGGTTAATTTACCTATATGAGTTTGTATTGTAGATTGACCTGAAAAAATGATTATATAAGGGAATAAATCATTACTCCTTGGATCCTCCCTGATCATTAATTAAGTATGCACACAAGTCATAAGAAGAGATCCTCCCCCCTCTTATCTTTCTCTAGATAAAATATCTATTAGTCAGCAGTCAGTTTTTTTGAGCAGCTTGGCAATAAGTCAGTTTGTAACAGTTTGTTGGAAGTGGGTTCGTTTGAGTTCTGCATCTAGGTCTGGCATTCTACATTTCATCTCAGGTCTTTTTTGAATATCTTAGTTTTTTTTTAATTTTGGTCTTGGCACATCCTTGGATTGCTATGGGATTTCTAACCAAGCACCCTATAGTTTGTTCTTTCATTTATTTATTGTGTGCCTGCAACTTGTCCATGTTCGCAACCCATGTTATTTTTATTAAGGTAGTTGTCTTTAGGTGAGACATGAATATTTGTCGCAACCTAATACATTTCTTAATTCTAATCTGGTTTCGAGTTGTACATTTTGCTAAAAGTCGATCCAACAGTTTGCTCTGCCTATCAATGAATTTGGCAATTTAATTGACAATTTATATCAAGTAAATATATTTTACATGTTGGATAAGTGAAAAAAAGCAAGCTGGGTTTGGAAAATGAAACATAATTTATGTAATCCTAACTTTGCTGACAGAAATATGACTGAAAAAATGTATGATGGAAAGAAGGATGAAAGCAGATTTGACGCAGGACTTGGCAGCAAGGATTATTATTGTTATTACCCTCAAAAAATATCAATGGAAAATATTGTTACGGTTTATCACTCAGTCCGACCCTCAGTCACATCTGTCAATGGCAGTTCCAATGAATGGCTTTAAGAAAAAAAAACTGAAGAAGAAAAAAATGTCCTTCTCTGATAAATGTATTTTTCCTCCCCACAGAAAAAGGAGAAGGCCTCGGTCATGAAGAAGAACAACGCGTACGCTGTTGCGGTGGCCAACTACGCGCCCAACATCACCAAGGACTCGGTCCTGCCCACCATCTCCAAGGGCGGCGCCGCCACTGACCCGAACAAGGCCAAGCCCGAAGCCAAGCCCGTGGAGAACAAGAAGACCTTCAACAGCGTGAGCAAAATCGACCGCATGTCCCGGATTATGTTCCCCGTCCTCTTTGGGAGCTTCAACCTGGTGTACTGGGCCACGTACCTAAACAGAGAACCTGTCATCAAGGATATGGTGCCCTCAAAGTAGAGCGGGAAGGCGGTCCATCACAGTGCAGTGTATCCTTTAAAATGGACTGGAGACATGCCAAATACAACCAGTAACTGCTGAGCTACGAGCCTTGGTGAATTGGTGTAGGATGGGCCACGCACTGCAATTATTTTTAGATCTTGTTTTTATTTTATTTTATTTTTTTTTTGTTTTGCTTATTTTTATTTTACTCCACATTTGAGCAGTGCTTTTGGGATGACACATGTGGCTGTAAATATGTATGTATTCATTTTCTTGTGTACTGTATTTAATATTTTTAATATTTATTTATTTATTTATTTAATTTTGTGGGGAGGTGATATGGTTATATATTCATATATATTCTTTTTTTTAAACAGTTGTGTTTATTCCCTGCATTGGACCAGCTGGATATGCTAGAAAACCTAGAAATGGAAAACCAAAATATTTTTTTCAATATTTTGGAATGTAAGATGTAGGTCAAGGTAAAATCCCTGTACTGTATGCAATTATGCTTCTCAATTAATCTTTTTTTTCTATTTTCGTCCAATTGCCAATGTTTTGCTCTTCTTAAAAGACATCTACAGTGGTTCTACATGGACATAAAAATGAGGAGAAATGTTTTGTTGGACACAGCAAGCGTGAAAGTCAGTCAGGCTATTTACTTGGTGCGTGCTGGCAATGCCCAAATAAATTGTGCCCTTGCAATTTATTTTTGGATAATTACAAAAATTTTCGATAAAACAAATGTCAAATTAGCTGTACATCATATTTTCAATAACTGCAAGGAAAATCTTTAATAATTTGATTTAAAAAGGCTCTAAATGCCCTTTAATATTAATTCCTGTAGGCCACAATTTTAAGGCTTAGTCTTGGGTTCTGTTAGTGAACTCTTAAAGGACCAAAACACCTATAAGTGCTTCACTTAAAGATAGTTCACACAAATATTTTGAGCAGTATTTATATTTTATTTATATTTATATTTAGTTTTTAGTAATGTAAATGGACGTTTTGGAATGTGCAAACATATATTTTTTGATGTATGTGTATTTGTTTTCAATATTTTACAGTTTAATGTAGATGATGTTTTAAAATATTGTTTTTTTCTCCGATTATACATACAGTATATTGGGCATACGTGTTTCTTAAATCTTTATTAAGATACATTTGTTACCTTGAATTTGTATCTGATTTACTATTTACATTGCAAACATGTAAAAAAAAAAAACTCAATTTGTGTATAAATTACATTTGATGTGAGTTCAGTATTTCCATGCATTGCTGTAATACCAACTCATTATACAACTATTGTCTGAAACATGATGGTTCCGAATAAGTGTATACACTTTTGTTTTATCTACAGAGCCAAACTAACATTGCAGGGAACATTTTTGTGATTTTTCTTTTTTTACAGTTTGCCAGGTGGCTGTATTACTCATGATGGATCTTTGAGAATGAGCCCTGTCGTACTTTTTTTTTGTTACTCTATATCTTTATGGTTAGCTCTCATGAAGTATCTATGATAAATGTTTTGAAACAAAAGGGTTAATATGTTAGCATTCCCTTTTATTGGCTGAATTGAACATGGAAGATCTTTGTTATGAACATTTCTATTGTAAGTAAATATGTAGTTTAGTGGGACTTGTTACAGTAGTGTACAGTAATTTATTACATTAAAGGTGTGGCACACAACATGACAACTCGGTACACCATTTGCTCGACAGAAACAAAAACAAAAACTTCTGATTCTTAAATCAGTAAAACCAAATTTGATCTGTGAACCAGAAAGATTTTTTAGGTGTGTTGTTTTGGAGGTCAATGGATTTTTGTGAATGAACCTAGTGCTTTGCATGATGATATTGGTGTCAAAATAACAGCAATTCTATTTTCTAAGAACAAATGATAAAACCTGAACACTACGTATTTCTTTATTCACACCCCCAGTTCCAACCACGGTCAAAATTTATAATTGTGCGTGTTGGAGTAGGGAATGCTTTCACCAGAATATCACCGGCGGTACCAATTTGCTGTTTAAAAGGGGGGGCTTTGGGGAGGGGAGGGTGGGCTGTTGGTAAAAAAAAAAACAAAAAAAAACAAAAACAAAAAAACATTTCTCCGCTTGCTGTACATATTCTTTTTCTTCCAGTTATCTGAAAGGATTGCGCAGTTTGTGGGGATTATGCAGTGTTTGTTTAAGCAATAAAAAAACACATTTGGTTAGAGTTGTACATGTTGCTTGTTGGAATGGTACATGCCAGGAATGTAATGGCTTATTTTGTGAAATAAGCGCATTTCCAGGAAAATTCTTCTAGTATAGATGTAAAATATCCTGTAATATTCTCTGCTGTGGAATGCCATTATTATTATTATTATTATGATTATTATTATTATTATTATCATTATTTAAATCATGGTTATCTGAATAATTTTCAGTGAAACTCAGAACAAGTTAAAAACCAAGAAAAGAACATAGTTTTTTTTTTTTCTTGGTTTTTAACTTTTTTCTTTCTATATTTATTATTTATAAAAAATTTTAAAAATAAAATAGATTCCAAACCAGTCCTTCTCGGAGCATTTTCCATAACCTGCCTGCTAATTTGAAATGGTCTCACAACCACAGCAGAGTCCGCCTACGCAGATGAACTTGTTTATTCATTTATTTTTTTAAGCAACCCAGATAATTGTTTACTAACAGGAATGCGGGTGTCTAAAATGATTCCACCTGATGTCTTATCCCTGCTTGGTCAGGTTCTATTTTATAAGCATTGTTACTTGCTCTCTCTTTTTTTGTTTGTTTTTTTTTTGTTTTGTTTTTTTGTTTTAAAGCTTCGGGCCGAATGGCTAGACAACCGATCTTAATAAAGTATTAAAACTGAATCAAGATTTTTCTCTTTTCATATATTAGTTCACCACAATATCAGCCCAACACTTCCAGCCACTGAAAATGTATAATTTGCAAGTACTGTATGTGTAATGCTGTTGCATTATGAATACAATTTATTTACGTCAGTAGTGGATCATGGGTTTCCCTCCAACGAAGGTCACCAACTTATTTTATACTTTCAAACATCTGTTTATTTTTATTTTTTTTGTTTTTTTAACTCAACTAAATTGGTTAAAGACCATATTGGGAGTCCAGCTGGTCAGTTACTGGGTTGGCATCCTTTTTGGTATGTCTGGCAATGTAGTGGGATCATGTCCATCAGATACATGTGGACATGTAGAGACTGAGATAACTGGCAGAACCCTGTTTAGTCCAAGGCCTGGTGATTTGGGGTTCTCGCCGAAACCAATGCCCGTACCTCAGCCATACTCGGGAATCTATTTGAAGTACTTGAGGCAGCGGCGGGACCCCAGCCTTTTTTGTGGCCCTAATATAATAGAATGGCTTTATGTTTCCCAGGGGGGACTCTAGGTTACAAAAGCTACTAAAATACTTCAGTGTTGCCTTAGATTATCACATTGTTTTGATGTGTAGTGTGAAGTGGCCCACTGTTGAACACAGCAGCATGCTTTGGAGGTGATTGATCATTTAACGTGTGGAATTATAAAGCCATGCAGGGTAAATTGGCTGCTCTTGTAATGTTTCATGAATGGTGTTTCAGTTCTTCCTTTTCCTTACACCCCCCCCCCCCCCCCACAAGTGTCAATCTAACAAAACTGAAGACTGTCCGAAAGTAAAATTTATAATAGCCTTCGAACATGCCAAACTTGTTCAGAGAATGTATTGTAAACAATGGCCCATTCATTAAATTTGTGGTACTTTATTTGATGGTAGTAGCTGTTCGGTTTTCTTTTCTCTGCAAAGATTGCTAGGAAATAAGCCAGCGTATGTTGTTGTCCAATGTCATATGTCTGTGTTTTAACATATCATGATACAGAATGATGTAGCCTAACTAATTGCTAGTTTTGCTAGCAGCTGAATGTAACTAGTGTTACAGTAGTTACTTTAGAACATCACTTAGGTATGGATGTTGGAGAAAACAACCAATAAGGAGTCATAGCTTCCACAATGTGAATCAAATTACGTTTAAGCTCAAAAGTGGATCTCAGAAAATAAAAAAGAAAGCAAACCAGCAGAAAAAGGTGGTCAGGTCTTTATGGAAAGTTATGAAATAACGATCATGAAATATTGACAACCATAATCTATATGCACTGTTTCTTAAAGTGAAATAATCAGATAATTTAGCAGGCTCCAAAACAGCAAGGTGAGCTAAAATATAATTTTTCATCATGAAGATTACTTAGCCTGCGGATAAAATGGTTGTACAGTTATTTTTATGATCCCACATTATAGCAATATTGGGTATTATGTGTTTTTCTGTGTTTTTTATGTGTCTTCTAGGAGTTTTATAGGCTACAGGGAGGTGAAGCGGAAGTTTTGGGAATGATACTTTCAGTATCTATGTTGCATTTTTAGTCTGGGTTCAAAGTATGTGTTTCAAGGTTTAAATATATTGCTATAAGCTGAATACCAGGGGATTTAAATTATTAAAATGCCCTGTTTTGTGATTTTAGATTGCCAAAATAATCTAAAACTATAGTCTCCCATTATGAGCTTCCCTATACATAAACAAAATTTCCTCAATTGGCCCTACCCCATTGCCACCAGCAGTTGTGTCTGTAGTGATTGAAAACCCAATTTAATCACAATTTAAAAATCCCACAATTTCCAAAATAAACAATTTATTTGGCTTGTCCCAAGAGTCTGGTCTGCAGAGGATGGATAATGTCATCCTTGTGGTATTTGGTACACAAATCTGACCATTCAATTGTAACACATGGTGTTTTAAAAAGTAATGAAAAGCTACATATCGATCATTTGCTGATAATGTGGAGCCTTGTGATTTTGTGGTTGCGGAACAATGCATTTAATTTGTTTATATGAAGCTGTCGTGTATGATGAAATGCGCTAGCAAAGCATGCAGCAGTATACTGGAAATGCCATTAAGAGGGGCTTCCGCTTCATCTTCCTATAGCTGGTAGCCTATATAGACCACATATTGCCCCTAGAAACCTAGCTTTTCACTCTTTGGGGACAGCAGGTGTCAAGGTGGCAACAGATGGATTTTATATTGTAAGGAGATCATTAGCCAGCTATATGGTTTAATATTAGTATAGTTTTTGGCTGTAGCAATAGTTGTGACCTAGCTAGGCAGCAAGCAGACTCACCCAGTGATTGAGCCAGGAAATCTTTAAATCAATAGGATAACATATGCACGTACACCTTCCTGTCATAGAATGTATGTCAGTTAATGTGAGTGAAAAGGGTAAACAGCAATGTCAACTTTTCATTGTGTTGTATTTACATTTTACAGAAATAAGGTTAAATGCATGAAGTCATATGAATAAGTCATTATGCAATTTTAGAACTGTTTTCCTGCAAATTAATGTGGTTTTTTTAATGCAAAAAAAAAAAAAGAAGTGTAAATTATCCTGCTGGTTAGCTAGCTCTATTTCCTTGTGAAAATTGCCTGTGCATTGCAGATTAAACAGCCTTGGGTTTCGGTACTTCAGTACTTTGGTGCTATGTGTAAAATGTTTTATTCAAGGGAGGGATATTCTGCAAAGCAGTGCTTTAACTGTGGAGACAACGGTTCTGTTAAAAGGCTCAATCCATTTTAATTTGCCTACTATCATTATTACAAAGGTCTACTAATTAGCTTCCCCAAATGCTCGACCCTTAGCTCCAACTATAGTGTAAACACTGAACCTGTAGGCATTCATGTTTGGATGTTGTTGACATTGATCTGAGATTATTTAGGTAAACTTACGAGGTGAAAAAGAAAAACTGCGAAAGCAGTTATTGGAATGCAAGACTAAAACTGGCCATTTTCCAACTTTTCAAGCAAGCTTACACATTCTGCTAGCTTGCTACCCTTTTTTTAAATAAGCTTCAAAACAATGTTTACAATCTGTCCTTGTCAATAACATACAGAAGTTTTGAAAGACAAGACTTCATTTTATTAGAATCAGTTGAATCCCAAAATGGTCAGAAATCTCATTTTTGACATAAAATCTCAACTTCCGACTGTTTTTTTTCTAGATGGGGTATCAAATGTTATTTCCTTAAAAAAAAACCAAAAACTTTCAAACATAAGAATAAATCAATTAACCAAAATTTCTGAATGAATGATAATCAGTAATGGATTTTTTTTTTTAATTCTGTGTACATGTATGTACATGTGTACATGTGTGGATGTATTGTGACTATATTAATATCCATGTTTGCTGAAATCACACACACATTCCATATTAAATTGACTATTCCACCTCCAATAAAGACTAGCACAAGCTACTGTACACTTGTGCCAAATTAAAGTTACCATAATGAAGTGTTTTCCAAGTTGAGTATAGAAAAAGAGAAGAGACCCAGGTTCAGGATAGTTTACTTGAGCTGACAAATTATTTTATTATTACTTATTTTTCTGGCCCTCAATAGAGGTTTTTTTTTCTTTTCTGACAACTCTTCCAAAAGGCCTCTTGGCATGAAGGTGGCATCTGAAGATGGATTTGAAGACTTTGTGTCCCCAAGACTCAACTAATGTTTGTACAGTAGATCTCCACCTCTGGCCCTTGATATTTTCTTTGCCTCAATCCATCTGCCTCATTGCAAGATGCAATTTTGTCCTCTACCAGACAGGATTACCGCTGTTTTGGTAGTTTATTTGTTTCTTATTATTGACCTAGTGTGAAATAATAATAGTGATTTTTTTATTTTTTTTTGTAATCATTTTCTGACTGGTGAAGGCCAACCATTTTTATTTTAGTTTTTTGGGAGTTCTTTTCTTTTCCCCAAGGCGATGGCTGAAAAATTGTTTTTTACATGTTTATTCCTCATTCTTTATACCCCTGTGAAACAGGAATCCATGGGAGGCCACAATACAGTTACCCAAGATGAACTTTAAAAAAGCAGAATGTTATTGCAGAGTTATTCTAGCTTGATATTCTTTAAAATCATTTTCAGGGGTGTGAATAATTATAACATCAAATATAATTCAAATAAATAATGTTATCAGTACAAACATAATACACATGTTAAGTATAATGTATTTTTAAATGTTGATTTGGCCACATAATTCCTCAGTAATATTTATGTCTGATTACTGCTGCTGAACTCATGTGTATCTGTAATGGTTTATCTTCTGAATGATTTCCCTTCTGTTACAACCCCAGTAGTAAGCTTGTGTTTACATTTGTTACTTTTGTGCATGTTTATTTGTTCCAGTTGTCATCTGATTGGTCGTTTCCGTATCCAGTTGCGCACCTTGAAAAAGCCACCATTTGCCACCTACCACCAGAGACTAGCTCCTCGAACCGGAGTTACTTATCGGTTTGCAGTATGTTTCCCGACCCATTTCCCTTCCTATTCACCCTGTTACGGTCTGACCCTAGACCAGGTCATAACACTTCACAGTGGTACAGCTGAGAAAGTATCCAACCGTCTATTCTATGATTCATGGTTGAAGTTTAGTGAGTTCTCCTGTATCCTTTAACTTCTTTAATCTGTAGAACTGAGAATTCTTATCAGCAGTGATCCTACCACCCAACTTGTGCCTTTTTTCAAGTGAAATCGTTTTTTTTTTTTTTTTTTTTTTTATTTAGATAACTTGACCTTAGGCAAGGGACATTAAAAAGTCACTTATGTATGTGCCTACATTTAAATACTCATCATGGTAAGTGTGTTATCAACTGGCTAGTGAAGGATGCCAATCTGTTGCTTATTCTTTTTAAATGAATATTATTTTAGGTGTATTTTCCTCTTTCTTTGAAAAATGGAATTTTGAAAACTCATTGAATCTCAAATTATAGGCTGCACACATCAACATATGAAGCCATTAGGCCATAAGCTAAACATACTGTGGTACTCAATCTGGAGGAGAAGCAAATTTGTGTCGGTAGAGAGAACCGGTAGAGAGAACACACACCTGGATTGTGTTAAGTAGCGATGCTACACTTGACACCAAAGCTTCCTAGCATTTGTCACAATTATGAAACAGTATAGTTCTAAGCACTGTCCTCATGCTTGTTTTGTATGATCAGAAGCAAATGATCAATATCAATGTCCAAAGTTTAATTCAGTCACACAACCGCCTCACTGGTTTGGTTTGGGTTTGAAGCAAGCTGTAGATTTTAAGACGCGCTGGGCTACAAGCACATTCGCTGTTCAGTGACAAAAGCACTTCACTGCCAAACTGAAAATTATTCATTGTCATCCATGTGTATTTCACTCTTAGTTTGCCTTCTCACATTTTCTGGCAACATGCTTTTGCAACAGATATAAGCCAAGGATTGGACCTCAACCTCCCAATGCTTAATGCTGTGGATTAACCACTCACCTAAGTTTAATTTCATTCAATGGTGGTCGTTGTATTTTAATTAAATGTATATACACACACACACACACACAAACCCCAAGAACAATTTAGACTCTTCAATTAACTGTGGGAGGAAACCGGAGTACGTGGAGGAAACCCACGAGAACTCTGGGAGAGAAGAAAGACCCACGGCTGGGATTCAGACTCATTACCTTCTTGCAGAGAGGCGATAACATTACCCACAGCACCGCCATGTCGCCTGGGTCAGAATGTGTAAATTTAGCTTAATTATATTCAGGGCAACTGAGCATGGACCACCTTTGCTGGAGTTCAGTGGATCGTGCATGTTAAGCGTGGATGTGTGCAATAGCTGTGAGTGCTTAAAAAAACATTTAAGCTCCTGCAGGATCAAGCCCATACTGAATGATTAAAAACAAGTGGTATGCTTGTCAAAGTAGATTAAAGAATGACTCACTGAGCTCCAAGTATGTATTACCATGAAAAGGTAAATAATAATGTATTTTGTTGGAGACAAATACATGAAATAAATAAAAATTGATTACTTTGTTGATTTCCATTAAGCCCAACGGGTTTTTAATTATTCATTTAAATTTCTAGGTGTACACATTCAAAATTCATTTGGAACTTAACTTGTGCTTTTGGAAACCCCTCCGTCTTAAAGGCAATTTCAGAAAGTGGTTTATTTAGCTCATAAGCATACAAAAATCATAGCATAATATTCTCCTGACCCCCAGCATCCAAAGCACTTGTATTATGTCAAAGAAATAAAATCCTTTTTTCTGCCAGGTCTCATGCTGGTAATTGTTTTCTTTCAGCTCTGTTTGCTCCTCTTTGGACTTCTGGAATATAAGAATAATATGTATAAACAGAGTATGGGGGTGGCATTGGTTTTTGGACAAGTGGATGAGTGGACTCTTCTTTGCCATAGCAGCCTAACTGTTAAGTGCACACAGGCAATTCAAAATTTACTTCCAGAGACGGAATCTCTTGGGAAGAAAAGTATCACGGCTCGTTCTTCTCTTTCAGTACGACTAACAGTGCATGTCAGCGCAGTCACGCACACCACAGCTTTGCGCGCTTTCAACGCAATTCCAGGGGGACGTAAGGGACGTGAAAATGCGGACACGGGCGGAACGTTCCGAGCGAAAAGGGAAGGGCGCGTCAGCGGCCGCCGTGTGTCATCAGCTGCGGTGACCGGGGCTGTGACTCAGCCCGCCGCTGGCACCGCAGACGCCCTGGCGTGAAACGCATCGTCACGAGCGTCGTGTGCAAGGCCCACTCGGGCTTCGAGCCCTCGGGCGCCCGCATCGGGGATCGAAGTGTGAGATGAGCCGGCTGGGGCTGGGCTCACATGCTGTATAATGTAACAGGGGAGAAACTAATGAAAGTGCATTCTGCTTGGAGCCACATATTGGGGGAAAAAAAAAAATATATATATATATATATATATAACACATACATTAGTCTTATTATCATCTAAAATATTTCCTTGCTTCAAAACTTGCCAAACCCTTTCCCCAGCAATCTAATTAATATGTAGAGAGGTTTTATTTTTTTTAGGATTTGCCATTTTTAAAATGACATTTAATTCCAAAACATGCAGTTAACATCCTGTTTCAATCTGACAACAAATGTACCAGTTACCATGGTCACCGGTTTTAAAAACACCTGAGGATTGCGGATTAATTACAGTACATCTCCTGTGAGCTCCACAATGTTTGGGACAAAGACATTTTTTAAAAAAATGATTTGGCTCTGTACTCCACAATTTTAGATTTATAATCAAACAATTCACATGTCGTTAAAATGCATATTCTCAGCTTTTATTTAAGTGTATTTTTATATGCTTTTGCCATGTAGAAATAATGGCACTTTATATACATAGCCAAAAAATGTATCTTGGTGAATGGTTGGGGGGGCTATATTTGTGTTTGTGTGTAATTATGTATTTATTTTAAAGCACCCATGCATTACACCAGTAGATTTGCTGCAGAGATGTGGGTGTTGACTCCTATCACAATAACTGAAATTCAGAGGGATGCTGATTTCCACCAGGCTATCCCAGGAAAACATTCTGTCACCTTGGTCTACAATGGGATCATACTGCAGAAGTAATTAATGAAGAAAGGGAGCAGGTGAATTAACTAACAATAACAAACTGCTTTGATGTCATCAGGGGGTGTGGCTATCTGCTCACTTTTCTTTTTTCTTATATGTGAGAGTGAGAGGAGAGAAACAAGGAATGTGTGTGGGGGGGGGGGGGGGGGGGGGGTGCAGTGCAACATACCCACTTCAGAGCACATGATTGCTTTCTGTGATCTGCGTGACCCTGCCATTCCCTCCTTTGCCTCGTTTTAGAAGTTAGTCTATAACACTTATCCCTCCTCCTCTCCCCATTCCACAGGAAGCTACTCTAAACTCAATTCCTTCTGCTGCCTTTGTCCATTTATTTTTTATTACCAATTTGTTGTTTTCGGTCAGCTCGGGCCTTAAACCTGCTTCCAGGTCAGATCCAGTCATGTCTCTTATTATGTTCATGGATTGACAGTGTAATGTAATAGCAATGGCTGGGAAACGGCCTTGTAACCAGAATATTTCTGGTTTAAGTCCTGTGTGAAGCTGTAATGAGCAAAATACTAAAACAAAATCAATTCTGCTTATACCAAGACTAGAGATTAGGTATAGATACAGAGATAGAGAGTAACCATTCTACACAGTCATCAAGGAGTTGTGTTTGCAGTAAACCATTTTGTAAATAGCTTACAAAATCAAAACACAACACAAACACAGTGCAACAAAAACAACAACATCGGGAGTCTTTTTACTAAGAGAATGGCTGATTGCAAGACACAATTGTATTGGTGACTGATCCCTCAATACAAATATTTTTACAAAAAAGAGAATAGCAAGCATAAGAAAAATGCAACAGAATGGAAAGCAATCAATGTATGACAGCTGTATGTAAAACACGCATAGCAATTATAATGAGGCCATGACGTAAAACATGAAAAACCAAAAGAGAGAAAATCTAAGAGAAAAGCTGTACAGTACATGGGTACAATCTTTAAATTTTTAAAACGAGGGCAATATATCAAAGAAAGAGAAAGTCTAATAAATTCCTATATGTTTAACTTTAAATAAACAAAAAAAATTCATGACTTTTCAGATTTTTTCCACAGAGTCAGTGGCCCTAGACCAGGTAATTATAGTTGCTGATCTGGCCCCATGTGTCTTTGCTGTGGATCACACCAGAATGAACATATTCAAAAATTTATTGAGCCATGTTGTTTTTAAATTAATTCCAGACTCATCCCCCCAAGGATTTTTTTTTTTTAACTTCCATTAAAAGCTGCATCACGGCTGCCATTGTTGTCTACTAAGTGTAGTATTGAGTCATCTCCTAGAAGCAGTAGAGCAGGCCAAAGAGGTATTTTCACAATTATTAATAGATCAATAAGCAATGAGCTGACATATTTACATAAATCCCGGATTGTTGGCCAATCCCAAAACATATGCAAACAAGTCCCTGCAGCACTAAGGAGACAGATCTTGCAAGATTTGTCATCAGTGAGCTTCATCTGAATCAACAAAGTAGGGTAATATATGCTTTATGAATAAATTTCCAATATATGTTGGTGGGCTGAATTCTAAGATGAAAAAAAAGAATTTCATAAATAATCTGCCACTGCAAATTCAGGACCCAGACCTTTTCTCACCCACATCAAAGTAGCAGATAGAGAATTGATGTTTGTTTTCCATAAAGACCAAAATATGAATTACTAGTCGTCAGGAGAAGCTTAATAAAAACAGGATGAGGAATTATATTTAGAGCCTTATGGGGCTGTGTGTGTTTGTAGAGCAATTTGAATTGATGCTAGGGAAACCATGAGGAACAGATCAACAAAAATTGAATATGGTTAAAAGAATGCAAACCCTCATTAAAAATGTAATACAAAATATGTAGGTCTCTGAGGCCACTGGGAAAATTGAAAGGCGCATAGCCAGATAGAAACTGATTGTTGTTCCATATTTATGTATGTTTTTTGTTGTGGAATGTTCTTGAATTTCACAAGAAAAATTGAAGTGTCTAATTACTCTGCTTCCATACCTGTAATGAATTGTCAATAACAGGGCCCAAATAAAGTATAGTCCAGAAAAAAGAATGTTCGAGATTATATATGGTGTGTTGTCAAACCAGGAATTTGAAGAATCTGAGTTGAAAGGAACAATGATACTGTTTGAAATTGGGAAGAAATTGACAGCCAGATTAATTAATAATTAATTAGATCATAAAATGGAGAAACAATTTCTTGGCTGTCTTGCATTCCAGATTCATTTTTGCAATTCATTTTCTGAATTTTTCGTTTTAGATTTTTTAAAATACAGATATGACACATTGAGAAAAGATTAAATCAGTTCTGCGTGTGCATAAGTTTATTGTGGAGGGGTTACAGTAGTTTCAAACTGCATGTGGAAAGTGTGAGGGAGGGGAAGTGTGAAGACCAGACGCGACCAAAAAGGGGATCTATAAGTTACCAAAGTAACTCCAGTAACCACTGAGTCTCGTGAGAGACGAAATAAGAAGGGGGTGCTATACTCCTAAGGGACGTATCCCAAAAAATGAATAAACCCCTAAACGGGTAACTGAGGAAGAAGGAGTATATAAAGAAAATAAAGGAACAGGGAAAAGAAAAGAAGAAAAAACAACTTCGACCCGAAGCAGAGAAAAAGAAAATGTCTTTTCAAAAACAAACAGAAGACGTTCTGAGGCCAACTAAAACCAGGGGGGAAACTGGTTAGTAAGAGGCAGAAAGGTTTGTGCCCCAACGGTGACACAATAACCCCTTAAAACCACCAGCCTCAGAATCTGGACATATACCGTCCTAATACCTTTTTCCCAAAAAAACAAACAAACTGAAGTCAGAATTCTTTTAAATTTCTTTGTTCTTAAAATCCTTACACCTTGCTCAGAAATATGACAGGGAACTGGCTAGAGCAAAACATGTTACACTCAAGCACCGTTCCACTGCCTACTGACGCTTTAAATACCTAGCCACAGGTGTGGCTGGTAATCAGCGGAAGATGTGAGCAACCCACAGGTGAAACAGATCAAAGGTAACCCTGCAGGAATGCACGGAATGTTCAAGCAGGAACAATCCTCCCACAGGAACCAAAAATAACGATTAGCCGAGTGGCTAATCTGCAAGCTCGAACTAATCGTCCCCACACACCAAAATAACGATTAGCCGAGTGGCTAATCGGAATGCTAACCACTGAGCCGGTGCAGGCACAGAAAAATGATCTACCCTGCACAGAAACCGTGACAGGAAAGTACGCGATTGCACAACACGACAGTAACATACCGTATAAGATTGTGTTTACATGGACAATCCAATGTAAAGCAAAAAGCCTTAAAGATCATTTATTTTAATGATCAGTATTCTTGGGTATTCTTTGGTTTCCATCGGCTCTGATTGTGATGCATCACACCTCTGTGTCATCCTCAAACCTTGCCCTGGTTGCCACCTCATGAGTCATTGGCCCCAATATTGGTATGGAAATACAGTACAACCACCATTAACATGCTGTGTACTCCCAGGAGAGGCTACGTGGTTTAAAGGGCAAACATGCAGAATCATTTTTTCAAACAGACACTTGAGCCATTTGGAAATGTGAAAAAAAAACAATAGATTCAAAATTCAACATCATAATATTATTTTCCTCAGTGTACATTCTTTGGAAACAGCTAATTAACCAATGAGCCAAATGTATATGAAACTAGAAGTAGCATATGTGGTAATGCTACAGTACATCAACCTCATTCTAAGGGTAACATGCCGTTAAAATGAATATGAGTCATAATTTCCTAATGATATAAAAAGTTTAAATGCTGTACAATAATATCAAATGACACAAATAATATTTTAATGATAAGTACCATTCAGAAAACTGTTGTAGAAAAAAGTAGGCCTGTGTTCCAATGAACTCCCAATTACGGCTGATTTGATTTGAAGGTTTTTAACTTCAAAGTTCATATACCTACAAATCAAGAGCTACCATAACAAAGTATTCTAATTCATACAATTTGGGGCATTTAAACAGCACCCAAGATGCACCCAAAAAGCAATTCCTACCATAATTTGTAATGGCCAACTGTCCTCAACCGCAGCTGCATTCATGCGTGAACCCTGCTACTGATTTGTGAATTCTTCTGCAGACAGTAGTCACTGACACATCCATGCCTGCCTCCTGAAGAGCGTTTCAGATGTGAATGATGGGTGTTTTCTTCATTATGGTGGGAATTCTTCAAACTTCATTGGTCTACCAGGCCCTTTGTAATAACTGAGCTCACCAGTGCTTGCTTTCTTCTTCATGATGCTCGAAACAGTTTGAGTTTGAGCCTAAGCCTAAGATTTGGCCAATGTCTTTGTCTGTTTTTATTTATTTATTTATTTATTTATCCACCTCACAGTGGCTTCCTTTACTTTCATTGGCACAACTCTGGTCCTCATGTTGACAAATGCCAATAACAAAGGCAATCAAACGAGTGCAAACAAGAATAAGTATTGACAGATTTCTTATACCTGGATGTTGTGAATCATGTGGCTGTAATGTATAAAGCATGCTTTATATATTGCATAAAGTTATTTTTGTTCAACCGTATATTAGAATGCGCAAGATGTATGATCTAAGCAACATCGACCACGATATGATTATTGGTGCCAAATGTGATAGTTTCAGAATCTCAGAAACATCTGCCCCCTGGGATTTCCATGTACTACAGTCTCTTGAGTTTACAGAGAATGTTACGACCTGGTCTGGGGTCAGACCGTAACAGGATGTATGATAAGGGAAATGTGTGGGTAATTGGTAAGGGAAATGCACTGCAAACCAACCAGTAACTTCAGTCCCTATCTGCCAATCCAAATCTAACTTAAAATGGGCTTTGGGCATGGAGTGACTTTGAACACTGAGCTTTGGGCTATTAATCAGTAGTCTGAAATCAAAAGTCTGAATAGCGTGCTCCCAATGGACTGTTAAAACTCTCCCTAAAAGTGCCTTCAAAAATAATAAAGGAAAAATAACAAAGTGAAATAACAAAATCGTGTCCTGATGGAAGAATTGATAGTTCAGCTGGGAACACACTAACTAACCAGAGTCACTACATGGCGAGCAGAGGGAAAAACGAGAGTTGGGGTTGAGAAAGAACAAATGGTCAAACATGAGATCCAATCAGCAAACAGAGCAGAGAGGCTAGGCAAGAATCAGAACTGGATACAAGTGAAGGGTCAAACACACAAAATCACAAAGCGAACAAAGAAGGGCTAAGGCAAGCATCGGAGTCAAAGGAGACGAGTCAGAGGTGAAACACGAGCTCAAACAATAGCAAACAAATGTGTGGCATAAAAATCTGTAAGAACTGCATGATGGCATTGAGTCAGCAGGGACCAATAAACCAAAGGAATCTTTCCAGCACCCTGTTGAATCCTTGGCACAAATAATTCAGGCTGTTCTGGAGGCAAAAGGGGGTCTTAGCCAGTACCCTATTGGTGGACCTAATAAAGTGACCAGTGAGGATAGGGCCTGTGAAAGACGGAGGATAGGAACTGGGGAGCCAATCTGGAGACTATTTTGGGCAAGGGGGTGTACAGGCCTGAACTCAGTCTCATGAGAGGAAAGCAGTGCATTAAAATGGCACACAGAGGCTTCATGCGCCAGCTTTATGCTGTTTGCTTCTTATTCTGGACCACAGCAGAGCAGCTGAGCTGATTCATCAAGCAGGACAGGTGAAAAGAGAGGGGACTTGAGCTGCAGGGGATTCTTTCCCTTGGGGCTGAAGCCTGTATGAATGGGATTATCGCTGTCCACGGTGCTTATGGTTTTTCCTGTGCAGTTAGGGGGATTCTGCCAGCTCTTTAAATTATTTGTTTAAACTGGGCCAGTAAAATATCAGATTCCAGTCTGGACCATGCCAAATTGTGGTTTCTTTATAGACAAGTGTGTGTCTTTGTCCATGTTCACATTTATTATTTTCAGTTAAGAGCACATTTTCCATGATTATGTTATGTCCATGATTCATCTCTAATGAATCCCTTTGGGGTAAGTGAGTCATATTTTTAATCACCAGCAATGAATCATGATTCAAATTAAATCACTGTGATATCAAAGACTCACAACCCTTTATGAAATGCATATTCTCTCTCCCTCTCTCTCTCTCTCTCTCTCTCTCTCTCTCTCTCTTCAGCTGTTCCTGTTAGAGGGTTGCTACAGCGGATCATCCGAACCGCATATTTGATTTGGCATATGTTTTACACCGGATGCCCTTCCTCACGCAACCCTCCCATTCATCCAGGCTTGGGCACTGCAAACTGACTCACGCATACTCAGTGGCCTGGTTGGAGCATTGCTCGGGTAACGAACCCGGGCCTCCAACGTGACAGGCGAGCGCTGTACCACTGACCCACCAATGCTCCCCTTTATGAAATGCATATACAATTGCATTTTCAAAAACGAATCCATCCATCCATCCATTATCTATACCCACTTATCCTGGGCAAGGGGGGGGGGGGGGGGTGATGATGGAGCCTATCCCAGCGTGCAGTGGGTGAGAAGAAGGAATATACCCTGGACAGGCCGCCAAAAAAAGCGTGGTTTGTCTGCCATGTTTGGATATTATTATTATTATTATTATTATTATTATTATTAGTATTAGTATTATTAGTATTATTATTATTATTATTATTATTATTATTGAGAAATATGATAATACGCCTGAGCATTTTTACCAGAACTTAAAAGCTTTATAGTCGAGCCAGTTAACCCAGAGAGATCTTTGAATTGCATGTATTAACAATTGTGACAATGCAAGTCTTCTTAAATTAGACTTATGATCTTCTCTCTAGGGGTTTCGTCATACTTGTTCCTGGTTATGGTTATACACTTTGTTGTACGTCGCTCTGGATAAGAGCGTCTGCCAAATGCCTGTAATGTAATGTAATAATGTAAAGTAAGGGAGAAACTGATTTAAAAATTAATTAATTAATTAAAAAATAGAATTTTCATTTAATATTTATATAAAATGTTAATCTACACAAGTTGATTCAGTAAATGGCAAGTGCCGAAGTCCCTGTTTGTGAGAGTCCTCTCTCGAAAATTCCGCTAGCCGACTATACCAGTTTGGAATGCAAATGGCGATCTCCATGGTAACATCCCATTCAAGTATTCAGTTTATTTCCTCCTGAGCTCAGTTTTGTGTGCCTCTGAATAACAATTACCTCTTATTATTGTTCTGCTTTTTCCGATTTTATTCGGGAGGGAAAAACAGACGTCTGAATGACCCTTGACGCATTATATTTTTAGATCCCTCGTCCCAAGTGTATCACTGAGCTATTTCAACCTTCGTCTCATATATATATATATATATATATATATATATATATATATATATATATATATATATATATATCATTATCAGCACTATAATAGATGTCTGTCTCTGGTCCTCATGATGCATTGTTTTGTTTATCTCTCCGAATTTTATGGACAGCACGATGTGTTATGCCCCGACGCGTCTGCAGGCAACAGGAACCTATGGAGTAGCAAAATTGTCCCGTCACCGACGCGCTTCCTCATAATATTGGAGCATGATACTGTAAAGAATAATATATGCAATGCTCAAGTGCACGGATTGGTAGATTGCTCCATCAATCTCAAATTCTTCACAGACCGCCCGTGATTCGCGCAGAATAACGCTGAAACTGTTAGCAAGTAGAAAAGGAATTGTATTACATGCAATCTTTGTGTTTTTATTTCCACACATTGCCAGCAATTAGATTGAACATGGACGGAAGTTGCACGTCTGGGTCCAAGCTGCATCATGTCGGAGGGAGGGTGATGCTTATTTGGATGGCAGTAGCGTGTCTCGGCGTCTGGTAAGTTTGTGCTGGTTGCGTTTAAAAAAATAACATACATTATTTGATAAATATTGCAGCTTATGGACACGATGGCAGCAACAGTATATTTTGTGTTATTTAATGACAAATGCTGATAATAATTATAATGAAACTGCAATGTAATGAGGATTTAAAGGATATGGTACACACCGTATATGATGGCTTAGAGTTTCCTGGTCAACCCCATAATGATATGTCTTGTAAAATAAAATACTGTATTTCTGTGTCGGCAAGGACATTTACTGATTTCAGATCAGGTTTGCATTGTGCTCGTGTGTGAGAGTCGTTTTTATTGAGACTGGCAGTGTTTGCTATCTCAATGACGGTGTAATGCCCTGTGTTAAAAGAACAGGCTTGGCAACTGCAGCAATCTATTTAACTTATTAACTTATTATTCATGTTAGCTGCAGTAGTTTCCGACGAGTTTGGGTACGACAAAAAGCATTTTAAATCAATGTACACAGTTCAAATGGATGCTGCGTACTACTGGTGCGCATGAGGGTTTTTTTTTAATGCTAGCAAATCCATAAACAAAAGCACCACCTGTTTAGCACGTGTGTATTGAGACGGTATCCAGTGCCGCAGTTTGAGTCTTACCCTTTTTTTTTTGTCTCAATCTGGATGGTTCAAGGTGCCAAAGCAGCTCTTGGTATGGCAATGCCCAGCTGAATGAATGAATGAATTCATTAATGAATTAATGCATTTTTATGTGAATTCCAGGCTATGATTAAATGGAAAATATAACAACATTCGCGAAGGTGTAATTTACTTTTAAATGTTCTGCGCTGTTTAAAAACACTGTTGATCGCATTTTCCTAGTGTTACATCCTTGCTCCCCCACAACAAATAAAAAATGCACTTGCCCTTTGTGCTGCTCAGACAATTAAATTCATTAATTCATTCAAAATGAACTGGCAAAAAGGTGAATATTGTGCCTGAATTAGTTTAAAGATACATAGTCCCAGCGCTTATTAAAGTACGGAACATCAGTACAACTGGTTTCACCCATTAAGACTGAGCACAGTTTTGACCTTCCGCATAGAGAATTGGATAAACACATCTGGTACATGGAGAATGTGTGGGTTGCTCATGACAATGTTCCCAATGATGGTTAGAATTACCCACAGTGAGGGAGTGTTGATTCAGTCTACCTGTCATGGTGCTTACAATAAAGATATAAAATAATATCATTATGTGCCACAATGGTACCACATCTGTTGAGCCAATTTTAATTGGAGAATGATTAGACTGAAAGGTTTAGTGAACCAGGTGACAGTGTCTCCAGGAAACCAGTGATCCCTTATTTTCCAATAAGTGGGGTCACTCAGTCATCTCCTCAGCTCAATGTTCCATTTAAGAGATGAGACCTAGTTTCCCTGTCCATGCAGGACTATTTTGGTCAATAGTGAAGACTCACCAACTCCCATACCAGACGCTTGTGTTTTTGGTATAACTTTACATTAAGTTGCAGCTATACCGGTGTAGTTAAATTGTTACCAATTTGGTAAAAGGAGGTTATTACTGAATAACTCAAACACAGTTATCATGGAACAACAGTTAGCAGTACCATTTATTATCCATGTGAATATTTTTAAATATTGTATTGTATACACTCATAGGCCATATGTTCATAATACCCAACAAATAAACCTTGCCTGTTAATTTCACTTTGTGTCTTCTTGATACAGAATTAATTATTTTTTTTATTCATATACTTATACAAGCGCACATCCCCCTATTCTCAGTAGGGACAGGGTGCATGGTGATATGGCTGCTGGCTTTTCATATAATATTAACAGCCTTTGAGGGCAGTGCAACAGCTCTATATCCTCCTAAGACCTGTCAATTCATTTTTGTCTCCTGGAGAGGACATGAGTCTCTGGTCCTAATCTCAAGAACCATATATTCTATTCTATTGAAACTTACAACAACAAAAAAAAACCCACATTCAATAAAAATAACACAAACAATATATATCATCTTATTTGACATAACAAATTAAGATACTTATTTTCTGCTGGGTCCCAAGATGATATAGGCATCACAGTTTATCTCATTGTAGGACCACTGATCTATAGGGACAGTGCAGTTAATTTGAGGGTAGTGCAGTATATCTAAGAGAATAGTGCAATACATCGTGTGCAATACATCTACAGCACAGTAGATCTGTGTTAGGGCAATGCAGTCCATCTTGTTGTAGTGCAGTAGATCTATGTAAGGACAATGCAGTCCATCTTGTTGTAGTGCAGTAGATCTATGTAAGGACAATGCAGTCCATCTTGTTGTAGTGCAGCAGATCTATGCAAGGACAATGCAGTCCATCTTGCTGTACTGCAGTAGATCTATGTAAGGGCAATGCAGTTCATTGCAATCAGAACTTTAGCCCAAAGGGACTGATTGATGTCCCTTGCATGACTCGGGATCGTTGCCAGAGACATCGTGCTTCAAAAGCATGAGGCCAGACCGATTCCTCTGAGGAATACCGTGACCTCTGCCTGCGCTGTCTGAGCGCTGGCCTGTCACTGTGCCGTGAGCCTTACCCCGAGTCACGCAAGGGCAGGGGAAGACAGGCTTCCACAGCCACTCCAGCTCTTCATGTGACGGTGACCCCGTGGCCTTTTAAGGCAACGGCAACAGGTTCATAAGCACTGGAATAAGATGTAAGGTGGCGTAAAACCTAGAGTAACCATCGTAATCATTTACTCTAATTCAGCTCAATTTGTTTTTTTGCGTTGTCATTAAAACTTAATTGGCATTAATTAGATGCAACAAATTCAGGACTAATATTAATGTACTGTAAATATACTTACATTATATACCTACATTATAATTAATGTAAGATTAATTGAGTGAAAACATATTTGGTGTATATTATGCTTATCACTGATGTAAACCATATAGTGTTGATGTACACAGCTGGATGTTTGTAAAAACAACCACTTTTGCCTACATGGAGTTTGAATCTGTATATTTATGTCCTCAAAGGCAAACTTTACACAGATGAGACATGAGACAATTCTTGTCAAGACAAGTAAAAAACAAATCATTTAAATCAAATAAAAAGTTCACTCATACTTATGTAGCAGTATTGGTTTAAAATCAGACCAAATATGAAACACTTCAGATGCCTAGAAACTCAAAATATTCCTGCACTCCCCTGTGAAACACTTCAGATGCCTAGAAACTCCAAATATTCCTACACTCCCCTGTGAATTTTCAATAAACCATTTCACAAACAAAAAACAGTAAAAGGAAATAAAATATTCTGAACATGAATGAAAATAGACATAGAAAACAGACAGAAAATAGAATACTTGTTGTCTGTGGAACTTGTATTTGCCTCTGAAGGGTGTAAGATTCAGAATGATTATTGACTGCTAAAAATATCCTGAGAACCTAAAATTCTGTTTCTGAACAGGCTGTGAAATGTAATACATTTAGACTTCTCTTTTTTGTGTTGCATTGTTTAGATCCCTCCTTCTCATTCATATCCTTCTCTCTTACACACGCTAGTCATTCAGAGTAGGGAATTAATATCTTGAAAGGTGCAGAGTGTTGAACCCAACACATTAAGTCTGGCAGTTTTATTCTGTCTCCAGAACCAATTCAGTATAACCAATTTCAAACAATTCCATAAATTATTTCGATGTTTGTTACATTATTTCCTTGTAACATATGCTATTTATGCCTTGGTGTTTTGCTCTCAGTGTTTGTTTCCCTATTTAGTATTTTTATTATTTTCTTTTTGTTCCGAAGTCTGGCATTTGGCCCCAACAAGCTAGAAGACGAGGACTATGAGGACGTTGCCATCAATAAAACATGGGTTTTATCACCAAAGGTCTATGAGGGTGATGTCACCTTGATCCTGAACAAATTACTACAGGGCTATGACAACAAACTCCGCCCTGACATTGGAGGCAAGTGACTTTGTGTATCCCATTTCGCCGTCTTTGTCTTTGACTTCTCATCTCTTTATGTGTGGGCTTACGGTAAGTCTAAAGCACAATGCTTGAGGTAGGCTGTGCTTTTATTGAAAGGGGGAAACAAGACTTCAAATAGAAAAGTAAAGAGTCCATACTTGATACTGATTGTTTGTGTCTGATTTCGCTCCCACTGTCTGCGTCAACTTGCTCTTTGCGCTGTTGAGCCAAGTGGTTTTAAGCAATTGATCACTGAATTGCAAGACTGAAACAGAGCCAGACGGTTATTGATCTATTGAGCTTTCAGTGTGAGGCTTAAGTTCATTAATTTCCTGCAATCAGTGTAGGCCATGGATAAATATACTAAATAAAGTTATAGCTGGGTTGCTAATTCATTATTTTGAATAGTGTAAACTGCCGACGAGATTTGAAATTAGCTCTCCATATTGTCAGTTTTGGTGAAGCAGGGCTATTTGATGTTAGAGCCCCGAAATCCTACAGTTTTCCCACCAATAGTTTGAAACCGAATCCAAGTTTGTGATTGATTGTTTTCAGCTTATTTTTACAGTCATTATTTCTCATCCGGGCGGTAAATCTCTTTCAGTTAGACCAACGGTCATTGAGACTGCAGTATATGTGAACAGCATTGGACCGGTCGATCCCATCAACATGGTGAGTGCACGGCCTCTCCTGTAAAGGAAACGTTACGGAAAGAAACGGCAAAGTCAGATGGACTGTTATTTAAGACCGTTATGTTTTAAAACAACAGAGCCTATCACCACAACTGACTAGTGGTGGCAATGTACTGTATGGGATGTTGAAGATTAGGCCATATGTAAGCAGATATTTGTGTGCTAAAATTCTGCGTTGGGCAGTTCCATGGAGCAAGGCGCTTTTTGAATGGTTTCAATATGAATGCCCAGCGGTATAAATAAGTGTATACATTTTTATTTACTTTTTATTTATTGCCATTTTTAATAATATTTTCAGAAAGCATGTTGGAGTATACATTTTCCAGAGAAAATTAAATAACCCCCATTTGTGTTAATGAGGTTAGACTAGATCTCTCCAGGTCCCTTATCAGGAGTTTAATTTATGGAAAAATCTAATAAAAATATTTAGAAAGGAAATCTAGCACTTCTATGGGGAGAAAAATAAAATAAAATAAAAAAGAAAGTGACCTTGCAGTGACTAAGTTCTTGAAAAATGATTGCATTGTGACTGGATGACTCAGGTACTACAATGATTGACCATTAAAAATATTTAAGAATATTTAAGAATATTGATGACGCTGCAGAATTATATCATGCAGTGTATTCGTAGATCTGAAAGATTTTTGGTCAAAAATGCATTTGAGGCTGTGGGGTCTACTTAAAGACTTCCATGTCTTTGGAGCTGGAGTAGGATACAAGGTTTAGTAAATGTCCTGTCATGGTTTCAGGGTGCAGTGGCTGGGTGTGGCCACTAGGGGAGCACCCTGAGTTCTAATTGGACTCACCTGTTCGTCGCCTATTTAACCTGTAACGTGACGGGGTTCATTGCGTCTGTGTTGCTATCAGAAAGACCAGAGCCAGGTAATAGGACGGTGGGATAAGTGCTCTGTGGGAGCTATTTGTTAGGTTGCTTGTCCGGTACATTCAGTGTTGGTGCGAAGCGCAGTTTAGCACTCTAGTACAAAAAGAAAAAGTTCTTTTTTTATTTTGCAGCTCTGCGAGCTGGGGTATTTGGGACGTTGTCCTGGTTTTGTATTTTGTATTTGAGTTTTTCTGAGTTGCACTCAGATTATTTGTTTTAGCTGAGTGTTTGTCACTCAGCTGTATTCTCTGTTAAACCCTAAGTCTAAAGGTTTCCCGTTGGAACTTCCGGGACCTTTATTATTTAGTACCAGTGTTTGGGTTCTCGGTTTAGTGTTTGTCGGATATCGGCTTCGCTGCTATTATTTTTTTGTTTTTTTCCCCATCCCTCTGTTAAGTCCATCGGGATTTAGGGGCTAACTGTAGTAGCCTGGTGGTACCCTTGTCAGTGTGCGTGTGAACCTCCGAACACTACCCATTCCCCTTCACATTTCCCTCATCTCACATGGATTCAGGGATAGTGTGGTACGGGATCTATGCTCCAGATGGCCTCTGAGAATGGGGGCAAAAGAGAATGTACAATTACAAAACAAAAAGACAATATGCTACCACTACTATACTGGATAATGTTTCATTGTCATTGCATTGTGCGTAGGGTGTGGCAGTAACATCTGCAATGGAATAATCCAATGCCAGGGTTAAAATGATACTGTGACCCATTCATTTCACTTGCGTGGGTGCATGATAAAAATAATATTTCTGCATTTAGTTATTTTGTTATTAAGCTATTCCGGTGTTTTCACGAGCTAATTACTTATCTGCTGTTTTTATTTGCTCTTTTTTCATTGTGTATATAAAATTTACAGTACACATTACATACAATCAATATTACATTTACTTCTTTCATCTGATGACCTATGTGGGCCTCTGTGATATAAATTGCAACAATAAAACATAACAGCCAGCCAGGGTCAAACTGATACAGTACAGTTGTTCCATTGAACAGGAAATAAGATTCTACAGTATCAACAAAGAATGAAAAAGTAAAAAAAAAAATTAAAAGAAATTTGGCAAGGAGAACGGTGTCAAAAAATGTATGCCACGATGCGCCACGCATGAAAGAACTGCATTGGCAAAGTGGCTGCAAGTCAAAGCTCACTGATAGAGACAGACACGCACTTAACAGCACAGTTGCTGTTAACACCCCAAAACTACAGACTCAGTGATGGCCACAGGAAAATACAGACTTTACAAACTTTATTCAGAGTAATACTGAGTGGCAGTCAGACCAGTGCAGTTCTGAATACATTCTGAAATCAAGATTAGAACATTGTATCCATTGCAATATACACTCACCGGCCACTTCATTAGGTGACAGGAGTGGCACCCGGTGTGGTCTTCTGTTGCTGTAGCCCATCTGCTTCAAGGTTTGACATGGTGTGCGTTCAGAGATGCTCTTCTGCATACCTCGGTTGTAACGAGTGGTTATTTGAGTTACTGTTGCATTTCTATCAGCTCAAACCAGTCTGGCCATTCTCCTCTGACCTCTGCCATCAACAAGGCATGTTCGCCCAGAGAACTGCCATTCACTGGATATTTTCTCTTTTACGGATCATTCTCTTTTAGATGTCTGTGTGCTTTTCTGTCTCATACAAATACAACAAAATAAATGTGACTATTGTGAAGTGATTTCATTATGACAGAAAGTTGAGTTAACACTTATGTTTGTAACACTTATGTAAGAGTTTGGCATGGTGTCATGCAAAGCCACTGAGCCAGACGAAAACTGAATAAAGAGACACCCAATCTTTGGTTTTTGGCCATTTGTTTCCCTCAAACTAAGCAGTACCAAAAGAAAAATGCCAAGTTTCAGGCTAGAGAACTAAAGAAACTACAAAATAATAAAATGGCTGAGAAGCATGCAGTGGCATTGTTCTTCCGGGCATTGTCCCAAAGGAACAGGAGGGTGTGCCTTTACAATGGTAACACCTTGGCTGACTGCTGATCAGCCTCAAGAGAGAATGCCTGGATGAGGTGCTGCTGTCCAGGGTCCTGAAGGCCTCTTTGGCTGTGGAGGAAAGCAGGCATAGTTGACAGCAGCAAAAAGGAGAAGCATTGCTGTCTTTTCTCCTTATTATAACTCATTTATAAGTGGTATATATCACAATGAAATACAATATTAACATCCATAAATATAAATATACTAATGTCAATAACCACAAATAAGCATATCATACTAATTTTTTTTGTCACCAATTATGCTGCAATTTATATTAACTGGACAAACAAAGGTAATTATGTGACATCCTTGTGTCAGAAGCCATACAAAACATAGGGAGTTATACTGGTTAACAGCTATCATCAGTGATTAACATGTATAAAGCAATGATGTCACTCCTGTTTAGAGTCAAAATCATGCAAATAATGAATGCTGTAAGAACAATAATTACAGTGGTTACTCAATAAACAGTAATAATGCCATATGCCGATAGCCTGTATTGCAGATTGTAAAAAAAAAAAAAAAAAATCATATTGCTATTGGAATGCTGTAGTATTAGCAATGTGCTGGGTGCTCATTCACAGGATTAGATTGTGATGCATTTCAATGGCTAAATGAATCATTTTTATTGAATAAATCAGCAGCCTGACATGCTGTTCAGTATGCAGGTAGGTTTATGGGAGAAAAGCAAACAGGAGTTGAAAGTATAATTTTATCAATGATAACTTAATTGATTTTATAGGAGTCGTTATGATTTTATCCCTCATTACAAAGTCATTAATCCATTTGTAACAGCCCTATTAAGGACTGCTGAGCCTTTAAACTGAAGTCACATTTTATGTTTACATTTTTAGTGATTTTATATATTCGCTTATCCAGAGCAACTTACAAAGCTTGATTTTTATTTTATTTTTTTATTTTTTATTTTTTACATGGAATCAATTTATACAGCTGGATGTTCAAGCAATTCCGGTTAAATACCTTAATCAAGGGTAAAAATTGGCACCTGCCAATTATAACTAGTACATGATTACTATTAATCACTAAAAAATGCATTTGGCAAAAACCTCAAAAGACAGGAAACAAAATTGATCAATCTTAACGCTAACATCGGCCTGATCTCCATCAAGGTGTATCAGTACAGATCTTTCACAACTGCTGCAGCTCTGTATATGTCTACTGTACTTAAAACAACATGTACTCACCACTGGGTAGATTTCTTAAGATTTAAACCTTCTCTCAAAGAGCCTAATTTGTACTCTTAGAGTAGTGTTCTGTACAGAGCAATTTTGGATCTGCAATAAATTTAGAGATTTTGTACTTTTATGAAGACTTGCTTCATTTCCAACATGCCCATACATCTAAAAGGTTATTCCCCCCGTCTATTAGACAGTGTCTTCTTCTCTGAGTTCAGTGTGCTCCAGTGTTCCTTATTTTGGGCTAGTCCCCATGAAGTTGACCTTGTAAGGATTCCTTCTTAACATTAATAGTGCTGTAGCTACAGAAAATTATTGGGAATATGGCAATTTAGGAGAAAACTGTGAGAACATAAGAGGAAGGAGTAGAACTGAAAACCAACGAAAATAATAGGGGATGCCCACAAGATCTATTTGCCCCTCTAACTCCATGTCAGTGACACTTATATTAGCAGTAGTATTATTGCCATGCGATCAGATGATTCAAGATGTTCTGATCTGGTTGCAGGAGTACACCATTGACATATTCTTCGCCCAGACTTGGTATGACAGCAGGTTGAAATTCAACAGCTCCATGAAAGTTTTGATGCTCAACAGCAACATGGTGGGAAAGATCTGGATCCCAGACACCTTCTTTCGCAACTCCAGGAAGTCCGACGCCCACTGGATCACCACGCCCAACCGACTGCTGAGGCTGTGGAGCAACGGGCGGGTGATGTACACGCTGAGGTAAGGCCTGCTGAAGCTATTGAGCATTGTTAATATAACTGCCTCTTCATTTTGCGTTTTTCACAAGAAAAACATTTGAATGTGGCTATTGGTGCAGAAGTCCACCAAGCGTCGTAAAAAAGAAATGTTAAAAAATCTAGACAAAAATAAACTTTATGAATGCGAGTAATGAAAACAAATCTCCTGGGCTCTTGTTGTCAGCTCAGTTTTCTTGTCGATGAAAATATCAATATAATTTAATATGAATTGCACACCGTACTGAAAATATACATAGTTTTACACTGGGGGGGATTGTTTTTTTTTTTCCACATGTGCTTTTTCACCTTTAAGGAATATTGCACGCCCTGATAGAGTATTCGCTGTTTCTCCATTGTCAGGTTGACCATTAATGCTGAATGCTACCTCAAGCTGCACAACTTTCCTATGGATGAGCACTCCTGTCCCCTTGAATTCTCAAGCTGTAGGTGCTGTTTTTTAATCATGGTTGTGCCTACACATCACGACTGCCATGCCAACACCCCCTCCAAAAAAAAGAGAAAAAAAAAAAACTCTTCTAGCAAAGATCTGGAGAGGCGGAAGTGCATCATCTCAAAGCAGAAATCCCAGGCTTCATCTGATTTACACAATAACCCGGGGCCATATGCGCTTGTCATATGCCACACTCATCAAGGGTTGGGGACCCATAAACACTCCGAAAGATGAAGTCTGTGTCACAAACCCATCATGCGGCTAGATGTGATTCATGCAATGTCTGTGTCATATTTCACTGGCATGCATCTCAGTAACCAGGTCTACCATGTTCTCCATCATCTTGCCAGGCTATTCCGGAGGCATTGGCTGTGCTATAGCCAGCCTCGCTATGCATTATGCATTAGCATAACTGCACTTTTTTGCAGTCTGATACATTCATGCATCATCGATGTGCTGCCATCGCTTGGCATGTCTGAGGACCACGCACAGTCATCGTGGCATGAGATGAAACACAGGCTTAAAGCATTTCCTTTGGCGGTGCTCCTCCAGATGGCTATCCTAAAAATGAGATTCTCTACCGCTGGCAGAGGAGGTCGGTGGAGGTGGCGGACCAGCGGTACTGGAGGCTTTACCAGTTTGCGTTCGTGGGGCTGCGCAACTCCTCCGAAGTAGCGCGCACGCAGTCAGGTATGAGTAGTTGTCTTTTGCCTTAGTTATGCCGCAGTTGCTATGCTAGCCTTGCAGCGGCTAACGTGTGGTGCCAAACACATTTGCTAATACTGACGGGACAGCGTGCCTTTATTAACTACAAACATCAGTGTAGCGAAAGACAGCATGAGTGTAGTGACGGATGCACGTAGTACACCCACCCACCATGGCCATAACAAAACCATACTCACCCTCTGTAACTTCTCTCCCACTTTAGCACCCCCACAGCTGAGCACATGACAAATAAGCCCCCCTCCTCCCGGAATGGAGTTTTATATTTTAAAATCAAATGTTACATGTACACTGCAGTGCAGACGTGTATTTAACTGCTGTGAATTACAGCAGAAATTTTATTATATACACTTCAGATTCCCAGATGTGGGAACGACTGGTACAGAAAATTCTGGCTTCTAAACGTGGGTTCAATCATGCACTTTCTCTTTCCAGGAGAATACGTGGTCATGTCAGTGTTTTTTGACTTGAGCCGGCGAATGGGTTATTTCACCATTCAGACATACATTCCCTGCAGTATGATTGTTGTGCTCTCCTGGGTTTCCTTCTGGATCAACAAGGATGCTGTGCCAGCAAGGACGTCCCTGGGTAAGGTTTTCCCGTCACAGGACATCTAAACCATTAGTATTAAGTTCAGCAACGACTGCTCTCTTATCTGGGGATGCCCAAACTATGATGCATTTTCCATTTTGAAATAATTAAAATCCCTTGTTCACAAATGTCAAGAACAAGGAAGCACTTAATTTGTCATGGTCTGCTGCAACATAAAATGGCTACTCAGGAGCCAAAGTTACTGCAGAAAATAAATAATTGAAAAGGGGATTCTCAATTACATGTGGATTTCTAAATGAAATTTGGGGTTTCTACTAGGGGTTTCATTCAATCAAATATGTTATTCTTTACTATCCCTTACTTCCTTATTAATTAGTGAATTAATAACTGGTATAACGATCGGTTGATCCCATTTTCAGCATTACTTAATCTAGTATTTGTTCCTTCATTTAGGTTAAATTCTAACACAGCAAATTTCCATATGGAATCACACTGATTATCTTGCTCATTATGCAAGTTGAGACACTACCCTATGAAATTAAACTCTCCTTGAGACAGGAGATTTTGTTTCTGCCATGATGAGATAGTAGCTGGAAATGAAAATTACAATTGTTGAAACTGGTTTCTATGCAATCTGATTGTACATAGCCAGTAGCCAGTAGTATATTAAAAGACAGTGGTTGGGTTTCAATTGTAACTCAACCTACATGACATCATGATTCAACAGGAGGAGTAATGTTGTTAGCCTTAGAAAGTAAGGCTTAACTACAGTGAGCATATTGTGCATTTTAATGTGTGTAAACATACACGTGATTTATTATGTTAAGGACAATTAATATATCCATTACTACTCAGTATTTAAACATAATAACTGATGACTTACATTGAAATGGAGCAGTACTGCAGTTCATTTTCAATCGAAATCATGAGACAACACTGGAAAATACATTTTTTCTTTGAGTATTGATTGTGTTCTGTTGTTCTGACTGACCAATGATGGGGTCTCACACTACAGGGATCACCACAGTGCTCACCATGACAACCCTCAGCACCATTTCCAGGAAGTCTCTCCCCAAGGTGTCCTATGTGACGGCCATGGACCTTTTTGTGTCCGTCTGCTTCATCTTCACTTTCGCCGCGCTGATAGAGTATGGAACCCTGCACTATTTCACCAGCAACAGGAAGTCCAAGAATCTCAAATCCAGCATGACTCAGGTGAGAGGTTCGCTAGCCGTCTCGCTACTCTTCACTATCACCCCCACCGGACACTTACCTCAACTGCACAGAACTGTCAATATTCAGGGATTAAAATAGCTGATCCACAAAGTAGCTGACATTTGTAATAACAAATCACGGAAAATAAAGCACAAGTGATGCTCCTCTTAACTAATTTCAGTCACAATTTCTACTATTTCTATTTTCTGTCAACTAGAAAAGCTTTTGTCTCTGGCTGAAAATAGTCTGTTCATACAAATTTGTTGAATGGCTTTCATTAACACAATGGGAATAAATATTGGAAAGGGAATAGTCAAACAAATGTTCTATAAATGCTTGGCTAGCTGTTTACTTGTTATGTCCAGTTAGCTACAGTACCTATCCAACAAATCCAGATGGCTCCAGTCATCTAACTAGGTAGCATGATATCCTGGTAAGTAAGTCAGCTAAACAGCCAGCTAACTGGATAGCCCAGTCAGGTAGCTGGCCCACACACCTTGGACAGGTGAATGGAAATTTAGTGAGGTTTGCAGACAAAAAATACATAAATAAAGAGTTCTTGTAACAGAAATTATTATTATTAAATGGACTGCATTTATATAGCACTTTTATCCAAAGTGCTTTACAATTAATGCCTCTCATTCACCAGAGCAGTTAGGGGTTAGGTGTCTTGCTCAGGGACACTTCGACACGAACCGGCAACCCTCCGACTGCCAGACAACCGCTCTTACCTCCTGAGCTATGTCGCCCCTATTATTATTATTATTATTATTATTATTATTATTATTATTATTGTTAATTTATTTATTTTGCTTAAGATGCTTATATGGGGGGTGTGGACAGAAAGGGGGGTGTTTGGCCGTTCACCAGGGATCAGACCTTCCTTTAGACTGCCATGCTGTGTATTTACTGGTTTGTGAAAACAGGGTGAGGGGACACAGGCTGTATTAGTTTCACCTGACAGTGACATGCAGAAATATAGCAGCGATGAAGGCTGCTATGAGCCATAAATCTGAGATGGCATTAAACTAGGCAGTTTATTTACTTGGGGAATAAATTTAGTGTGAAATATGTGCATCCATTCCTACATAAATTGTGTGTGTGATTGACTGTGTGTGTGTGTGTGTGTGTGTGTATGAGTGTCTGAATAGTTAATTATAGGGCTGTCAACCTGGAAAATGGAAACTTTTCTTTCATGTGATGTTAAATGCACCTGTATTTTTTATTTATTTATATTTTTTGTGTATATTTATTTTACCCAGCAGCATATCCAGTGCAGTAATCAACAACATACTGTCAGTTATGTCTCATCAGTCTCTGATGATTTTATGTTGTGATATGCTAATTGTGGTGTTGATCCACCATCCCAAGCCTCTTCGCCCACATTTGCATAGCTTAAAGAAATGAGAAGCTAGGAAAGGAAACTATTTCCTTTCCCTTCATCACTAGAGTGGAGGAAGTCTTAATGAAGACCACTTAAGGAGAATTTTTTTAAATTACAAGGGGGGATGTACAAGAAAAAATGTAATGAAATCTTGCACCACCGTAAATTGTTTTTGACTGATTGGTGATCTTTGTGCAGTGATTGCTGAAACCAGTGTCTATAGCAAGAAGGACCCTGTTACAGGAAGTAAAGATGCAGGTTTCTGTTTTTTTTCTGAGCCGCCTGCTGAGATTTGTCGGAATAGACTGATTAAGAGAGATTTGCATATAAATAGCAAGATTCCTGCAGTGCATAATCTTATTTGCACAACTGCCACAGAAGTTAAATTCTTTCATTTGAAAAAGCCCATTGAGCATTGCAGATAAGTTACACATCCAAAAACACAAGACTTTTTTTGTATCCATTTCATATACATATACACGGGAAAGTGTGTTTAATGGTATTCTTCTGGGTTACTCTTATGAAGAACTGTTGAATACACTACAATTTAGTGAAAAAAATACATTTTTAAATGGATAAAACTGAAGTCCGCATCTTTAGGATAGTCAACAGCTCAATGATGAAGAGAGACCGGAATTGCTTTTGCTTTTCTCTTTTGGTCCATGGTTATTCCTGACTAAACCCTCATTTGTCCTAGCATTGCATAAGGGGAAATCGCAGAGTGTAAGGCACGTTCAGGTGCCATCAATTTTAAGTTAATTTGAGATTTATAGATCACAGGTGCGTAAGTTACAAATGGGCTTCTTAGAACCTACGTAAGCAAGGTTTTTCATGCTCAGTATCTTTTATGAATCGAACTTAAGCACACCTTCGGAAATGATCTTAAGATTAAGTTCAAGTATAAATCTGAGAAAAATTTTTATAATTGTGGCCTCTGGTGTTTAACATGCCTCTCTGATGACAGAAATGTGGAGCAGTCAGAACATCGCTGCTTCGGATAAACAACATCACCCCCTATCATGGAGAGGACCACAGCGACGAGTGTCTGGACGGTAAGGACTGCACCGGCTTCTTCTGCTGCTTCGACGACTGTCGATCTGGGACGTGGCGTGAGAACAGGATGCATGTCCACGTCTCCAAGATTGATTCCTATTCCAGAATATTCTTCCCCACGGCATTTGGCCTATTCAACCTTGTCTACTGGGTGGGTTACCTGTATTTGTAAAAAAAAATTAAATATAAATAAAAAGAAAATTATTATTATTATTATTATTATTATCAGATGAGGAGAATGTTGAAATTACTCTAAAAAATATCCTTTTTTTACTTCAGTGTTTGTCTCTGTGTACATGCTGTCAAAGCTACCTTCACTTATTCATGTGAATGAATAAGACAATAATAAATAAGAAATAATAACTATAGTGATCACAGGAATAGCAAAGAGAGCTGAACATGGACTGAAGTTTTGGTCAGACAAATTTAAAATAATGCAAGACTTCTATGGATACTCATTTCACTTTGCATTGTTTTTATAAGTGAACCGTCATTCAGAATACAAAACATTTTTCAATATGCCATAATAATGAATTTCATTAAATAGTATTACTTTCCGAAGCAATGAACAAATGAGCAAATGTTCTTCAAAGTTTATTTTGATTCTACGGTTGCATACCTGTTTTGCTTCACATATACCATTTCAGGTTGCAGAATATATTTAGCGTAAAAGATTAGACTATCCTAAGGTTGAATATGTTTAGACATACCAAAAACAGATACAACATTAAAGCAGCTAAGCAGTTAATGAAGCATTTAAATTAATTTACTAAACAGGAAGGAAGCTTGTATAGTCATTAACGCACTGATATGTTCCAAAGGCGATTTTATTTTCAACAGCTCAATTAGTCAACAAGATACATCAAGACTCATAGTTCAGAAGTGAGTGATAGAACCCATTCGTCATGCACTTTTTTGAGATGATGATAGAATTCAGTCCAGCGTTTCACCTAAATCTAGTGAAAATTTTCTGAAACACATATTAGTTTTATCTTAATATGTTTAACAAAAAAATGTTAAATAACATATAAAAGGCACTGTTAAGCATTTCTAAAAACACATTGTTTAAGTCTAACATTCTGTACCTTATAGCAAATGCATTATCATTTATATATACAGTATATATCAAATGATTTGCATGTGGTTAAAGTGCAAACTCTCAGCTTATATTAAAGGGTATTGTTATACATTTTGGTGTCAGCATGCAGAAATTACAGCACCTTTTATACTTAACCCCCGCTACCATTTCAAGGCACCATAATGTATGGAATAAATAGCATCACAGGTTTTTCTGATTAGTCCAGTTCAATTGCTTTCTTATTGCCTGTATAAGACTGCTCCTGGGATCTAGTCTCTAGTTTCTAGGCTTTTGGTTGCCTTTGGAGTTATTAGCATTTGTCAACATGAGGACTAGTGTTATGCCAGTAAAATTCAAGAAGCCATTTAGAGGTTGAGAAATATATTATTTAAAAAAACAGTCGAAGTCAAAGGTCAGACTTTTGGTTTACCAAAATTAACTATTTAAAGCATCATTAAGAAGAATCGCAAAGGGCATGGTAGGCCAAGGAAGACCACAACAGTTGATGACAGAAGAATTCTCACCATAAAGAAAAACCCCAAACCTCCTGTCCAACAGATCAGAAACACTCTTCAGGATACAGCTGTGGATGTGTCAGTGACCACTGTCCACAGAAGCCTTCATGAACAGAACTACAGAGGCTACACTGCAAGATCCAAACCAATATTAACCTCAAAAACAGGATGGCCAGATTATACGTTTACTAAGAAATATAAAAACCCGCTTATCCTGGTCGGGTCATGAGTACTGCTGGAGTGTATCCCAGCATGCACTGGGCAAGAGGCTGAAATACACCCTTGACAGGCCGCCAATCTATCACAGGACTGCAAAGAATATGTGACTACTAAACACTAAACATGTACTAAACAAGACAACTGTCATTTACATTACATTAATGTCCCAAACGTTATGGTCCCCTGAAATTGAGGGGCTATGTGCTGTATGAAAAGTGTGGTCATTTCTACATGGTGAAACCAAAGTGTATAAAAATATGCACTTAGACCACATGTAAATTGCTATATAAGCAAACAGGGTCAGAAATATACAAAGGGAGTGGACAAAAATACCCTAATTTTTTTTATAAATTATTTTGTCAACTATCCCAAAGTGTTTATTACATAAAGTATTGACTAAAGTCATGGAGAAGAGACTGCAAATTTGTTGAACATCACGGTAAACTGAAAAAGAGGCATCATGAAGAATTTTTTTTTTTTTTTTTGTTAATTTATTGAATTAACCAATGATCTTATGCACTGAGAAATGACAATATAACATGCACAACTGTAGGGTAACAAGTGTTTATTTTATTATTAGTTTATTGAAGAGACAATATAATGTATCAACATTTTAATATTTTATTATATCGTTATTAATAAACTAAGATTATGTTGAGCAAAAGCTGGAAATACACATGTAATGATGTGCTTACACCTACATCACACTCACAGAACAAGCATTATTTGATATTTCATTATATTAATAGTCATGTTTGTTAGTTCTGAACTGCAAGACGTTGCCCACATCATAGCTACTATGGATCTGTCCATATATGAGACGAGTATGTCACAATTACTGTTTTTGACTAAGCTGAAATGTTAACTGTAAATGGCCCCCATTTGTTTTGAAAATGCCCCTGGATTTTAGTGAGTGCGGTCAAATATATTTAATATTTATATTGTTTTCATATTTGTGTGGCCCAGCCAACTTCTATAATTCATAAGAAAAAAATATTTTAAAAATGGGGTGTTACAATAAACAATATACTATATTATGTTCATCTGGAAAACATTAGCATCATTTACAAATGCAGTGCTTTATTACTCTTTGTAATAAACTATAAAAGAAATGTATTTTTCTTGAAGTAAATAAATCAGGTAATGAAAATCCAGTACTATCTATTTAATTAAAATGATTGAATTTTATGGTGTATTTTTAGCCAGTGATTACTTTGTCTAATTTAACAGATTTCCGGAGGTCCATTTGTTTTGCCTCAATTCACCAACATTTTAAAAATATTATGTAGGTTTAAAAAATGACATCTTTATAAATCTATCCAATTTATGCTAAAATGTCAACTTGTTCCATAAAATTAAATGATATGTAAAAAAAAAACAAAAAAAAAAACATGTTATTGGCTTGGACATTATAAACCAAAGAATAACTCGAGAAATTATTAGGCAAGTTGCAAAATGTGTTTTGTTGTTCAGACAATTACTGCCTTAATGAACTGTAGTCATGTCAGCTTCTGATTAAAATTAAAGAAGAAAAGAAAAAGTATTCAGTTTATTTATAAAATGAGAACATCTCATTCAACAGTGATATAAAATGTTACATTCTGAAACATAGCATGTTAAATATGATTTCTGAGATTTTCTTTGAAATTAAAGCTACTGAGCTATTAAAAAGAATGGTTGTTTGTGTTTTTCAAATTAATTTTAGGAACTCTCACATCTTACTATTTGCAGTGCAGTATTATTGTTTTGGCACTCTACTCAAGCCCATTGGATTTGAAAAAAAATAAAGTTAAAAAATTAAAAATGAATATGAGATTAAAATGCAGACTATTACATTTAATCTGAGGGTATTTGCATCCATATCAGGTGAACTGTTGAGGAATTACAACCCTTGTCACTCACGATAGACTGTGTATGACTTTATAATATTGCTTCCCAATTATTTTGTCAAATTTGCTTTTGCCAAATAGAAATGAATGCATTAAGAGGCATGTTAGCATTGTATACTAAGTTGTATACGCTACGAAAACGCAAATTTACTTGTGTATATGTGCATTGAGGCAAATGTAAACAATTGCAATTTGCAGAAAAGATACCCGCCCAATCATTCTAAGCTGCTAAAGTTGGTGAAGAAGTGAGGCTCACTCAAATCGATAGCAAAACTTTTCTAACAAACAGACGTTTGGGGACATGTGAAATCAATTGCTTGTAACACTGCAAGGTACATTCACTGTGACATTTTAGTGGAAATATACCCTCTCTATTGCTGTTTTTCTCAGTACAACACCTTTTTTATTGTATTATTTTTATATATTAGAGCATTGATCTCTCTCTCTCTCTGTCTCTCTCACACACACGCACACACACAGAACATAAGGCCATTCTACATCCAAAGAATATACAGACTATATATGTATGTATCTATATATGTATAAAACATCTCATCACAAAGGCTGCAGTGTAACAGCAATGCAAGACATTACAAAAAAAGGCTAACTTCAATGTGAATTCTTGGAGAGTGTACAGTCATAACAGCTGCCTTGCATGCATTGTAATGTATAAATTGAGGTATGTACTTCAGTGTATTGAAAACATAGAAGGAAAAACTGGAGAACATACCAATGTGGAGGGATTTTTGTAGGCAGGCTATGTGCAGCATCTGAGGTATGGTGTAATTGCTAGGGAACTGGGCTGGTAAGCTAAAGGTGAACCACCCTTGAGCAAGGTGCTTGACCTGAATTTCTTCAGTAAACTATCCTGCTGTATAAAAGGATTTACCATGTAAAACTGAGAACAATGTGTATGTTGCTCTGGAAAAGAACATAAGCTGAATGCCTGGAATATGTGATAATAATGCAGCAGATTAGTGCAGTTGAAACCTGTTTCACATTGACAATTATGATAACTTGCAATGTTATAGATGTGTATATAGATATACAGCATTCATATTTTCATAATGTAAAAGATCAAAACCACCAGCAAAATCGCACCAGGAAATGAATTAAACTGGGATATAATCAGACAGTGGATGTGTGCATCAGAATAATGTATATGAATGGAATGTGAAATTAAAAATTTCTTGCTTATTCCATATATGATACCATATGTGTTGCTGATACCATGCTATATCAATCTAAACATATTCAGTAAGTACACTACACAAAATAAACATGTAATAACAGCAGATCTAGAAACAAAATCATTATATTCTGGCAGGAAAGAAAATTCCAGATTATTATATATCCATGCAATTTCCATATCAAATGACATTTCTAATGATAGGACATTGGTTGTACACAGCCTTGAATTGACTCTAGCCCTAGGAGAGCCATACCAATGAGAAGTATCTTAACAGCCGATGTTAAGATAACTGCATGGCAGGACCAATGGGCAAGGGGCAGCCAATGACACTCGTCCTATTTTACAGGGCCAATAAATTCATATAATCAGGGTAAAGGTGTCATATTGTCTAACAGATGATTGGTTGTCTCTGTGAGAAAATTGTTTTATTTATATGATCCATGTGTGCTATACAATATTTATGAAATGATGCAAAATAATACAATTGTGCCATTGATGACATCTGAAATTGATTTTTAATTTGTTTTGTTTGGACCAAAGTTGAAAGTCCTTTGTGTTGTAATAAACCGTGCCCAACCCTGACATATGGACGTTTCCACTGTGTTCAATATATTTATTTTCTTTTTGTAACTCTGTAATTGTTTTTTTTTTTTTGTTTTTTTTTTTTTGCATTAACAATTGTCTGTCTGTCTCTGTAAATTTCTGAAAATTATTCTAATACACTGTGAAACAAATAAAACAGTTCCTTATGTGTCTCAAATGTTGTATTCCTCAGTTTGAGAAATAAAAATTATACATTTTAAATCCAACACTTAATCAAAATACTTTTAGACCCATAATTAGATGGCAGTACTAATCAAGACTACCTTACTTATCCTCAGCATTTCTTATCTTAGGCCAGTAGGATGTGACTACGTGGACAAAGTACTACATATATATATATTAAAATAAAATAAAAATGGCCCAGTGAGAAATTAAACCAATGTTGTGAATCACTGTGGTCATTAAAGATCACATGGCATTTATAAAGGCTTTCCTGATGTACTGGCAAAAATTCCCAACTTGGCTCTCTCAGATTGGTTTTCTAATCATGCCCCAGTTTAATTGCCTGGATAATTTATCCCTCTCCACTTTCGGCCATTGCATGACGAGCGTTCTGACATAAATACCTGGCATGCATTACCCAAATGAGTTTGTATTACCCAAACTCAGCATAAATGCTGTTGTAATGCTGCAACTGTCTGTTGAGAAGGGCTGACTCTGCTCTAGTCTGGTTCAAATAATATGTCTCTCGTATACAATTTTCACTCTGTTGCTGACTATTTGTTCTACTCAACACAAATTACTGGTGGGGTCCCCCAAGGTACAATCCTGGCCACTATTTTATTTTCAATCTACATGTTACCACTTGGCCCTGTAATTTGTGAACATGATATATCATTCTATTTTTATTCCAATTATATTCAGCTATAATTATATTTTCAACTCAATGATTTTAGTAAATTAGCTTCCCTTCAAAAGGTCATTACTGACATGAAATTTTACATGTATAAACAAAGTGTACAGTTAAATAGCCATTAGATGTAAGCAAACTGGGCTCATCCTGTCAAGGTATTGTTCCAGAGCATAGATGGAGCCCACAGTCTGGTATAAAATCTGGGCTATGCCAGTGGCGACTGTGGCAAAGCAGATTCACCAGGAGAAGCACAATTAGCACCAGCCTCAACCAGGGAAGGGACAGTTACTGCCAGTGGAGATGACAGCGTCATCTCATTTTAAATCATGTCATAAAACAGTGTCATTGCCCATCAGGCATCCAAGTTATCCAACTTTAGTGAACACGTGGGGTAATCTGTTCTCTGCATTTGACCCATTCTAATTACCACAGTACAACACCCAGGGATCAAGTTCAGTTCTGAGGCCCTTGCCTTAGTCAAAGGCAGTGGCAGGAGTATACCCAGCCTGACAGACATGTCTTTGGTGTGGAAGGAAACCGGAGTACCTGGAGGAAACTCACTCAGGGAGAACATGCAAACTCCACACAGTGAGGAATCCGGACCAGCCGGGACAAAACTTGGAACCTCCTTTTCATGAGAGACAGTGCTTATCACTGTGCCAGAATACTGCTATCTGAGGAGCTGCACATGACGTGTCTGTCACTGACTTACTTCTGTGCAAGCCAGCTTGAAAATGGTGGTGGAAGAGGTGGTTGACGTCAAGTGCTTCAGCACACCCCACCATGCACCTGACTGACAAGGAGAGATCCTCACTGTCCTAGCCAAATAATTTAAACTGAGAGGGACAAGACAAAAGGCATGGACTAGAGCTCTAATTTCATGGAATAACCTGCCAGATGTATCAGGGAATCTGTCTGTCTTCTTTTACATCTTGTTTGACAAGTGATTTTAACCACAGTTGTTTCCTGTGGTCTTCCGGGCCTTTTGGTGTTCCTGAGCTCACCAGTGCATTCTTTCTTTTTAAGAATGTACCAAATAGTTGATTTGGCCACACCTAATGTTTTTTGCTATCTCTCTGATGGGTTTTTTTTTCAGCCTGATGATGGCTTGCTTCACTGACAGCGACAGCTCTTTGGACTTCATATTGAGAGTTAACAGCAACAGAGTCCCAATTGCAAATGCAAATGCCACACTTGAAATCAATTCTAGACCTTTTATCTGCTTACTTGTAAATGAAATAATGAGGGAATAACACACACATGGCCATGGAATTAACTTTGGTCCCTTAAAAAGGGAGGGTCCACATATAAAAAGTGCTGTAATTCCTACACCGTTCACCCAATTTGGATGTAAATACCTTCAAATTAAAGCTGAAGGTCTGCATTTTGAGCATCATTTCATTATTTCATTATTCATTATTTCAACTCAAATATGCTGTGGTAGACAGCTATAATGACAATAACTTTGTCAATGTTCAAATATTTATGGACCTGACTGTACAATACTGCATACGATACACAGTTACAACACATTTTACAATATAATGACTTCCAGAATATACTGTTTCCTGGCATCCTATGTGGAACACTGCAAAATGTATTTTCAAATCAAACCAAATCAAATCAATTTTAACTGAGCAATTTAAAAAAATAAACTGAACAAAAACCACCAGGCCTGAACCCCCAAATAGCAAGCAGATGTGTTAAAAAATAAAAAAATAATAATAAAATAAAAATTAAAAAATTAAATAAATAAAAAACTCCTCAAAAGGTGGCAATAAAAAAACTCCCTGATTGGAATAAATCTTGGGGGTAAACCCAGCTGTAGAGAGGGAGCCCATACTCCATCAGCTGGCCTGGGTAAAGCAGTGGTAAACGGTTTTCCTGGGAGTGATTTGAAAGGTGGATGATTGTCTTTGCAAGCTTAAACCTCAGTCACATTAATTAAACTTTTAGGGCACTGAGCTCAAATATTTCTGATGAAGAGCAGATTACCTCACTACAGATCTTTGTTGATCCAACACCAATATCCTGACAAAAAAACAAATGTTCTCAGTAGCCAACTAATGCTCAACAGGTTTTCTGGTCATTAATAATGGTGCAGACATTACACTTGACTGCTGTAATGTCAGTGATTTTGATAAAATGAGGAAAGACACATTAAGGTGAATAGATGTGGGAAATGCACAGGATGAAAGTATTATTATCAAGTGCCATGTGTGCACATGGGTTTGACCAAATAACTCATTTCCTGAGAAATATACTCAAGTAGCCTGGGAGCTATGAACTTGATTATATGGCAGGCTATATTGCAATCCTCCATTTCTTCTGTTCGTTTATTTCATGTGGGACCATAAAACTCAGTAAGGAGCAACACGACTCCACACTATACAGGGAGTTGCAGAAAAAAAAGTGTTTCTGAAGGATCTAAAAACCGCTAAAGTGCTTGCTCATCACAAGCCGAACAATCCTAGGGCATGTGTATACCACTTTAATGCGGTCTGTGCAAACCTCGGATTACATTAGTGCTCTGTGGAGGGCCACAAATCACATAAAGGACTGATTGCATGCATTTTCCATTTCCTCCAATCTATTTATTTATTTATGCTTTATTTTTGCTCCTTGAAGCATTTTATCAAAACAATTTATCTGTCTGCTGCTTGGCTTGGTATAGAGAAAGTGGAACTGAAAAAATAAAATATAACAAAATAATTACTAGAAGAAACAATGGCAGAATTTCCAGGTTAATAGCACTTGCGCATTATTGATCCTCCCTAAACAATTTTTTTTTTTTGGATCCGTTTGAATCCAAGCAGACCTTCATCATTGCAGACTGGTTGACTGGGAATTAGTCGTAGAGTTAATTAGGGTGCGTGAATGACAGCATTGATGTAGGTGAGGATGAGTGGCAAAATGTATGGATGACTAAAAATGCTTTGAACTGCTGCATTGAGGTAAAAAATAAATGATTCAGGTCATTTTTGTTTATCTTCACCTGAGTAGGATTATGATACAGGTAAAAAAAAAAAATTAAAAGAAAAACTAATTCTTCAGGTCATTTTTGTTTATCTTCACCTGAGTAGGATTATGATACAGGTAAAAAAAAAAAATTAAAAGAAAAACTAATTCTTCAGGTCATTTTGGTTTATCTTCACATGACTAGGATTGTGTTATGTTCAGACAAATGAAAGCTGAGGAAGAGCAGAAGGACTCTCGCCTTAGGCCCTCAGCCAAAGAACAGGCCGGTGTCAAGCGAAATTAAATCACCCCCATCTTCCGTACAGACGAAAGCAGAGGAAGAAGAGATGGCTGGTGACAAGCAAAGTTTAACGGCACTGCCAAAGCAGTGCTGCAGTGGTGAGGGCCTGAGATCAGTGCAATGATTTCGGTAAGGGACATCCTGAGCTCGGAAATGTGACGGAGGCGCATGTCTCCTTGTTAAGTCTCTAAGCTGGATTTGTTACTTTGAGTCAGGAGGTTAAAAGTGATTTGTTATAAAAACCCATGCAGCGTCAGTTTTTATGGTCTTGTTGAGAGGAATGATGGGATTCAGTAGCCTTCAGCAGAACAGAAAGGTACTGTTTCATAGCAACCATTTGGTCCCAATTCTCTTTAGATAGATCCAACGGCAGATAGTATAATTTAGCAGCAATGCATTTTGCCAAAAAATGTGTAAGAACTTGTACAATACGTTCATGTTTGCTCTTGTTTTGAATGCTTGAGTTTGGGGTGAAGAACTGAACTTATTTTAGTCTGTTATTTACATGTAACTGGTTGTGTGTGAGAGAGAGGACAGCATGTGTGTACATGCTTGGTCACTATATCGATGCTGATTAATAGAAATGTGCTGTGTTATGAAAAATCAGGGAGGTAAATGAGTGGATGTCACAGCTCTTGTTTTTCAATGATCTTGTACATACAAAGGCAACATGAAAATTCCCTTGAGAAGGAAGAACAATATGTTTAAACATTTGGAACAGCTCTAGAAGCATTCTGTTCACTATTGGTAGTTTGCTAGTGTAAGGACTGGGCGCCATTTTGGTGCAATGTCGTCTCGTCACGATCACAGGATCACGAAAACTGATCACATGGACTGGGTACTTCCTGTAGCTGCCTGAAAAATGTGCATTCCTGTCCCTTCTGCTCTTTTCAGCTCAACTGAAGAGATGTGCACAAGGCACTCTCTAAGGGCACAGGCCTAAAGAAAGCTGAGGCTCGCCTGTAAAGGAACGCACGGAGAGACGCACTGGCTCTCTCAGGTTAAATCCACGACCGGTGTTTATAACTCAATGTAGACGTGTTTACGATACTGCAAGTAAGCTAAAGAAACTGATACATCGAGTATCAACAACTTTACACTTGCTATCGCTCTGCAATGCAGCAACAAGTTAAACGCATGTAGTCCGTGTACTTTCCTGTGACGGAAAGCAAAGTAACTTCCAGCTTCAGGACGAAAGAGAACCAAGACAAAGGCCGGCTTTACTGAGAGCGCAAAGGGAGCTTGACCGCAGATGGCCAAGTCGAAAGTTCCCTTGGACAAGCCAGCATAGACTATATCTTGCATGTGATCTATTTTAAATACTAACTGGTAGTGACATGGAATGCTGATCTCGATAAACAGACCCCGATAACCGTCTGTTTACTACACTTCATATGCTGCTGCGAAAGACTGAACGTGAGTGGGCATCGGTCATTCTGGATCATAACTTGGATTTGTTGATAGCTATGGTGGAGAATGATCTCTCACACTTATATGTGCTTGCAGACAGAAAAGCCATTGAAATGGCATACTCACAAAGTGCACGTAAAGCGGTTGGTGAAAGTTCTTTGTACAACTCAACGAGTCTCTGTTCTCAAAACACTGCTTTTGCCTCAGATCTTTCTTGTAGATTGATGAGCTTGAACTGCAGTTTGGCAGCTGTATCTTCGTGGACACATTTGGAAGGATCTGGGAAGAACTCAAAAGAGTTTTCATTGCACTGATACTGAGAAGTGGTCCTGAGAATTCCTCCTGTAGGTTTTCCATGATCTGGTTGTTTTTGTCAGAGCATAGGTTATGCAGAACACATCTATTTCCATACTCCTCCATGCATACTTTCCTGATTGGGAAATGGGATACATTCCCTTCCTTCAGTTGTCCCTGTCTCTGGAAAGACTTGATGCAAACAGAGTGGAAATGAGCTTCCCACGGCCCTGCGGCTTCACGTTGTTATCACTGCATAAAGTACTCAGATCTACTGTACAAGGAGCGCTAGATCACAAAGCCATTCAATGTTACTTAGCTGAGGTACATCTTGTCCTTTTGTCCACATTAATTTTTCAATCTCTTTCCTCAAATTAAAAAACCACCTGACAGCAGTGAAGTAGACAATTCACCAGCTGATTGTTCCAAAAAGGTTTTAAATTTGTGTTTCAGACCTCTGAATTTGATTAAATGAAGTCTTGACAACAATGTCCTGTTTCAAGTGTATGGGTAGGATGGGCCTCTTGATGAATTATGTGGTGATAGTGGATTATGTTTGCACTCTGTTTTTGGACACTTTGTCGCGGAGCAACAAAACGGCACTCCTGAGCATAGTGACATTGCTGTCTGTTGATCATGGCAGACTGCGCAGTTTTAGGATGTAATCCTGAGGTTGGAAATTCATTCCATTCATTACCGTAGGGTCTTGTTCTAAAGCAAAAAGGGGTGGAATTTGTTTATAAAAATTCTGTGAGTATACCTGAGTGTGTTTGTAGTGCACATTTTAACAACGAGTGCTTCCAGAACCTTGTGTAAAAGTTGATTGGTTTTGCGAAGAAATTGATTTTGAGGACCAGATCAAAAGCTGAGTCTCAACTACTTTATATCTCGGGACCAAACCCAGAAAATTCATTGGTCATAGGTACACACAAATTGGATATCAGTATCTGCTATGTTGTTTCTGTTCTGTCTCTTATCCCTCAGGGGGATACTAGCTGTAGTGAATCCATTGTGTCACTGACATGGAATGATGGTCTGTCCAGAGACAATTTTAGCCTTATTAAAGGTATCGCTGGTCTGTCATGCTGGCACTTTTGGCCAACTTCACACCTGCATTGATGTGCATTTGACTGTTATTTTAATATGCAAAATGTGTGTGGTGTCTGAATCTCAAAAAAATAGCTAGATGGCACACTGTTGTTTTTGATGCTTTTGCTACCAATATCTGTTGTTAGTGGAGGCCTGGCTACTAGGCTATGTGTAGCTAACTTACTGCTATTACGTGCATGTTTATCCTAGCAGCAGTGCTACTCTCAGCTGAGTATAGTGCCGACGAATTAATAGTCTGTGCGCTATACTGCCTGTTGTGCAAGACTGTGCTTTTTGTAAAATGGCTATTGTTGGTAGGGCTGCCAACCACTAATGTTTGACTAGATATCAATGCAGTTGTATTGTCTTGAGTTTCATAGAGCATCGATAATGCATTGGGAAAAGAGCACACTTAAGGTCAGAAATCACTGTGTGAGGATGCCAGAGACCATGTTGCTACAATACCAATCTTTTTTTTTGAGGCTCAATTAACACCCCCACTGAGAGTGATGTCTGGTTGCGCATGAATTCACTAGCATAGGAACTACCACAGTATCTAAACTGCAACATTGTGTCTGGTTAAAGTTGTTTGTTGCTTTATACGACATAATACCTGAATTGCCTGGCTAAAATGTCGACTGAACATTTTTTAAAATACATATCTTGTTCCATCAAAAATCCAAAAAAAAGAAACCAAATTTATTTCTCTGCCTTCTTCAGATTAAATTTGCTCTTAGATATTGCATGGCCTGTTGTAATGCATTGGACAGGTATTGCATCAATTAGGCCTGCAATTGGAAAGACTAATCCAAATCCAGTGACATCCCCAGAAATAAGCACAGAATGCTATTTGGCCATTTGAGCACAGTGCTTTATTTTCCTCAGTAGTATCTGTTACGCAATACCAGAAAAGCATTACATCATCATTACAGCATTACACACATCCCATAGCCAAGTGTGTGAATGAGTGGGTGAGTGGCTATGTTCAAAGCGTCTGAGTGAAAGTGAGTCAGTAAGTGCAAAAAAGCAATAGGGTGTAGTTATGAGACACAATGTTCTATTAAAGAATATTTCAGATCTTGCTAGAAACACTATGAAGCAGCAACGCTGTTATGAAGACTTGAGCGAACATCTCATATAAAATGAAAGGGCTTTCACCTCTGAAATGTTTATCTCAACATATAACCAACAGGCTGTGTCAGCATCCATCAGTTTCAGTCATCATCAAAGGAAAAGTCAATGTTTTCTTGCTCTTTATTGAAGGATACCAAAACACCTTTGTACATTGTTACTTTTGTATTTTTCTTCCAACTCATTGGCAAGCAGACTGAAGAAAATTTCTAAGAATGTTCTCAGTTTAGAATGTGAAAATGGAAATGGTTTTAATAATGTACTTATTTTCTTTGTGACTGAAACAGTATGTTTCACTGCTTGTACATTTGGGATTAAAATCTGCGATTGTGTGTAAAGAACCTGTGCTGAACTATTAAGTGCCCACCATTTTCACAAAGAATAGGGGTTTCCCTATATTTAAGGAAACACGCTTTGTGATAATTGTCAGTTCGTATACCAACATCTAAGATCGAAACAGCCACCCACTTATTATCACCCTAGTGTTGGTTAAACTGTATAAAAATACCATATTAGGTTCATATTAACTCTTTTTACGCAGGCACTGTAAACAGGCTCTTTAAAATAATATATGACTGTTATAACTGGAAAATAAAATTCCTACCAGCCAAAGGCTTATTCAAAGACCTCAAAAGTACTCTTGTTTTTTTGTGCTCTTTGTATTCTTTGCTCTTTGTCTTGTGTGTGTGTGTGTGTGTGTGTGTGTGTCTGTGTGCGTGTGGGTGTACAGAAGTCAGTGTCAGTTTAAGGACCCCATCAAAGCTTTTTTGTCAGATTTCAAGTTAAAGACAAGAAAGAGACTATCCAAAGGGAATATAAGTCCTGATTTCTGTGATCTCTGCTCATTAAACTCAGTTTTTTCTTGTCTGGAAGATCATTCTATGGTAGATTCCACATTTATGGCATTTCCTCGCTCTGCCTCCATCCACCCCTTACATACAAATGGTATGAAATGTAAGGGTTTCGTTTAATGAGAGTTCAAGACCCATATCGTTACAAACAGAGGGAGATCATGTTTTATACATCGATATTATTCAACATTCATTTCTACATATGCAGATTTTATTTTATTATTTTATTTTTTTTGTGAAATTACTGCACAATGCGTAGAATTTAGGTACAGAATTGGGATTGCTTTCAAGACTCTTATCAGCATGCAGGCTGTTCACTACGAACTTATAAAATGGTTATAAAAATGTTTATACACAATCAAAGGTTAACAAGTACATTTACTACAAAATTAATCACCGTGAATGTGTCATTAAACCTCAGTAACAAATTTAAGCAATGTGCAATGTGTGTATTCTTTTTAATAACAGATTTTGGTTTTGTCGTTGTCTGAAAATGCTGAAAAATGTGAAAAAACAAAGTGAATAGAGGGCATTTTGCATTTAAAAAAATATTGGTTCCCAACATGGGGCCGAACATCCAATTCCCAATGTGGATTTAGAATGTCCAGTTAGTTATTTGCCACCACAGCTGTGTTCATACAATATCCTCAAAGTATAGAAATCCATGACTCTCCTCTGAAACAGTTAAACTTGCATAGTTGGAGTCGGAGGAAGACCTGGCATATGCAGCTTTGGCATGGGGGGTGCCCAATGACCAGCGGGGGTTGCTAGAGAGTAAGGAAACATGGACCCCTAAACAACTAAACCCACAGTCACAATCACAAATCATTCATCACCCTTTGGAGCTACTGGCCACAGGGTCTGGATTTGATCCGAGGTTGGGAGGCTCATCCGCGCACCACTGTGTGGTGCCTTTTCCGAATGAGCAGCACAAACAATGGAACACTGCGTGCCTTTTCCCTCATTGCATGTCTGCAGCAATTACATCAGCGGGTGGATTGTTCGCTGCCTTGGCATGACTCCCTGTATCTAAAAAGGGCAATGATTCATGATCAACAAAGAGCATGCATCTAAATGCCATCTGGACACTGCAGTGGTTAAATATAACCAACACTAAAGTAAATCCAAAATTAAATACTAGAACATTTGAAAGCAAGCCTAATTATAATCCAACTTTTTAAATGAGTTTTAAGTTGGTAAACCTTTTACAAATATTTAACCTTAAATATATGTTAGTGGACAACAGTAATCTAGAAATACTTTTTTGAATTTTAAGAAATAATGTCTTCTCATGCAGAAATTCTTCCACTCTTGAATGATGAGAACTAGTGATAATAATAATAATAATTAGTCAGATAGTTATATTAATAAAACAAATGAGATATATTAAGTAACAAAGCTTTAAACCAGGAGCAGTGATGTTCAACATGGTGTCCAGGTTGGTACAGAAGCAGTGTTTGTGTAAGTCCATTATGGTCAAAAAAGTTTGTTTGAGGGAGACATAATGTCCTTAGTTTGTTCATTTATTTATTCATTTATCTTTCTGATGCTGATCAATCTGTATGATCCAGACAGATCATTCTGTGTATTGGAGGGGCCATTATTCAGGTGGGGTGATATCGATCAGTTTTTTTTTAATGTTTTTTATTCTTTTCCCCCATTAGACAGGCACCAAGCAGAGGGACCCAGGAAAACGTCATCCCCACACTGAGCCGGGAAGTTAAAGAGAGCACCAGACAATCCCAGAGTCCCAAACACAGGACCAAAGGACAAGGAGCCTGCAAAGAGCAGTGCGGGGGTGGGTTTATGGCTGCTAATTGCCTTCATCTCCCCTATCCCCCAGCCCACAATCCTTTGCTGCCCTATCTTTCTATTTTGGAAATGTGTGCCACTAACTATGAATTAAAGATGTGAGGAAATGAAAATGAAAAAAAAAAAACTAAGTAAAAATTTGTTACTGAAAATCAAGGGCTTACATTGCTAGATTTCAAATGTTCTATGCTGTACTCTTCATCAAAATCTTTAGTGAGATGTAGATGAGGAGTCTTTATTATTATCTTTTTTTCTTCTATCCTTGTGACAGTTGAATATTTTGTAAAGGTTAGCTCAAAAAGTGTTCATAAAACTGAACAGAAATTACAGTGGCACAAAACTTTTAAACATACGTGACTGTTGACCCAGGTGCAGATGACTGCAGCAAACTTTTCATAGACATGTTGCTTTTCAGATTTTACTCCTTTGTTGAAAAAGCAGGGCATTCTGTGGTTCACAGTTGGTGGTTCCACTTAACCAAGCGCCCCCATGCACCATCTGCAAGAGTGATCAGGGCATGCGCTTCCCCAACACGGCCACTGCCCCGACTGACTAGAATATGAACAATCCAATAAAAGTCGTTCTTCACGCCTGAAGAAACACGCATGGATTGACATGCTGAAACTCCTTCCTGTATGTTGCAATTAGTCCGCATGACTGCACAGGATAATTGGATAGATTAATTCAATGGCGAACAGAGTGGAGACACTTTAAATAGCCGAACATGTCTCGGCTGAATATTAATGGCCATTGTTCGTATGTTGCTTGTGTTTTGGTTTTATCTTGCACTTAATTAACATTTTGCCATTTGTATGGGTAGCCAATTTATGGTGTCAGTCCTCTATTAAAAGTGTGAGTAGCAGAGCTTTATGGGGTCAAACGATGTGGTGGTTTTATAATTTAGTAATAACTTTATTTGCACAAACGCTTTGCATCATTCACAGCACCGGAATTGCTGTAAGTCCAAGGGTGTTTTTATGGCCAACTTCTCTTGGAAGCATGACTTTCACTACAGATTGATTTTTATGACTAGACCACCTTTTTCACGTTCTTCCACTGTAGATGGAGAGTTACCCCATACATCCCTGGAATCTGAAATTGAAATGAACACGGACAAGCAAAATTTGTGACTTCACAAATATGTTTAACCTATCATGGTCCACTATGCAAAGATATACAAATTACAGGAAGGCAATGTAGTAAACTGAAACCTTACTAGTGACAATGTTGTGATTGTTCATCTGTTGAACATGGCATACTGCACAGTTTTAGGATACAAGCCCAAGGCAGGCAGTTAATTCCAATCGTTACCCAGGGACCTTGTTCTAAAACAAAAATAGGTGGAATTAAAAAATAAAAATCATGTGGATTTACCTGACAGAATAGAGGGAATCCATGTTAGTAGCACACATTTTACAGGCGACTGCTTGTAGGACCTAATGCAAAAGTGGATGGATTCAGTGTTGCCAGATCAGATCTAAAGCCCCCCCCACCCCAAATCGTAACAGGGCTGTCTTTAGCATGCTGTATCAGGGGGGGACTGCTGTTGGAAGCTGTTGACGGATGGATGGGGAGGGGGGGGTCCGTCAGGTGTGGGCTCCAGGAATTGCGTGATATGCATTCCGCTTATTCAATCAACCAGCAGTAAACTGCATCAGAGAAACGGTGGTCTGTGAGTCTCTGTGCTACTTCTTTGGTAATATTGTTTTGACAATATTTTCAAAAACCCGCCCAATTTTGACAGAAGTAGCCCAAATTTCATCTATCAGCCCAACGCTATTTTTCCTCACCTAACGTAATCAAAAAGAGCCCAATTGGGCGGAAACACACCCAATATGGCAACACTGGATTGCTTTCGTAAAGCAATTGGTTTTGAAACTGGATGCCACGCCTACCTTACAGCAGCAAGTGGGAGTCAATGTGTAAATATTTATCTATTGTATTGACCAATGTCTGAAAAGCCAACATTCACTATCTACTTTTCCTAGGTATCTTTTTGTTGCTCATTGCTAAATAAGTTGTTTTCATTAGCTGGTTTTCTAAATCGGTCAGTCAGTATTTAGAACAGTGCAGAGATCTATAATGATTTAACGTGGAAAATGTATTTTAGTCAATCAAGAAGCTTTCAAAAATAATGAAATGAAAGGTTATAAATATCGAAAAAATAATATAAAGAACAGTAAACAGTTAAAAACTAAATAAAATCAATGTTTGGTGTGACCACCCTTCACCTTTAAAACTACATCAATTATCTTAGGTACATTGTCCGGCAGTTTTATAAGAAAATCAGCTGGTAGGTTGTTCCAAGCATTTTGGAGAACTTGCCACAGTTCTTCTGCAGATTTTGGCTGTTTTGCTTGCTTCTGGCTCTCCAGGTAATCCCAGAGACCCTTGATCAAGTTTGTATGTGAAGTGAAGTCTATTACTTAAAATATTACTTTATTTAACAAAATACAAAAATGTATCTGTAAAAACCTAGGGTGCCTAAGACTTTTGCACAGTACTGTACATTGATCATAGGTACACACAAATTGGATAGGACTATCCGCAATACAATTGTATCTGAGCAAGGTGCAGACGACATCATGAGAGAAGAGCATTATTGCGGCAGCTACAACAAAGACATTAGACATATCAATAGGTCTACTATCATTAGACATAGACATTGGTCTAATATCAGTAGCTCAACAAAGTCATTATTGTTGAGTTTTTCATGGCTCAGATATTGAAACCCACCATTTCCCCAATGTTGCCTTTTGTTGCCACCATGGAATGAAGCATACAATTTAGCCAGCTTATGTGGATGACAGGGAGGTGGCATTGGGGGCATTGCTAATTTGCATATTCATAGATTCTGGCATTCTCAGTGAGGGTAATGGTGTAAAGATGCCACTAGGCTATTTTAGTTTATTGAATTTTTGGTGAAAAAAACATATTAAACAAAATATAATTCAATATAGAATATTTTTTTAAGGTTTTAAAATACATGTGGAGGGGTACTTTATAGAGAGCTGTTACATTGTTTTATGCAGGACCCCCAGGCTCCTGTGTGACACACCTGTGCCTTGTCTCACACCCCTCCATATCTATTACCCCTTTTTTCTACTGGGCAAGGATGTAATTTACAGGGCATACAGGTTTACACACACCCCATTCAGCAACACAGATGTATTAGAAACACCAACTGACAGGGAAGCATAGAGGACCTGAGGGATGGGGGGGGGGGGGGGGGGGGGGGGGGGGGGGGGGGGGGGGGGGGGGGTTAGCGGTAGGGGGGGGATTGTTATTGAGTGTTGCAGCTCAGTGCCTCTCCTGTAGGAAAAGCAAGCATCTATCACCTCACCGTTCCCCTGGCCCAGGCTGTAAATAAACAGTAGAATGCCCTGAGGCGGGGACATACGTGAGATGGACTTTTCTTTTTTGCTGAACTGAAGCAGTACTGCCATTACGGCTCACATCATGCAGTGTTGGGGGGCTTGAATTCCCATTCATCAGCATGGCCGACAGTGGCAAAAGGGTAACCTTCAGGGAACCGTGGGGTCTCCAGAGGAGGAAAGTGACTATGCCGTACCTCATTACTGATCGGCAGAGTCGGCCGCTGGCACGAGCACTCTATGCAGCCGTTTAGTGCCGCAACTGTCCCTGGGCCATGCAATTCTATAGTTTAAGCGGTGGGTGTTGATGTTTGTAGGAGCACTTTGGGGCCACAGCAACATTCTTGTTTAGGGTCCACTATTCCCTTTGCTGATCACCATTACCTGCTCCTGTGGTGGTTAATGGTCCTGGTCGCAACTTACAAATCAAATCCAGCCAATCGCAGTGAATGTCAGAATGTGTTATCATTTGGTCTGTGATAAACAGACTTGCTAAAAATCCCCTTGCTAAATATACCCAATTCCAAGGTCACCTCTGTCATAGGTGTGAGATAAACAAACCAATATTTAATGTCTGGTGGGATCTTGTTACAGCTTTTTTTTTTTTTTTTTTTTTTGAATTAATTTTGTGAATCCGACTCTAAGCTTCATATGAAACCTCATATTGCTGTATGTTTACAAAAATATTAACAGGAATGGATGGCACCGCTCCAAGACTCAGACATAAGCAAGGACGGGCCCATAATTAATGTAAATCATTCTTAGGCAGAATGGTAAATTTCTGAACTGGGACTGAGTAGGTGATTTTGTACAGTCATTTTGTGCAGCACTTTCAAGTACCTCCCAAACATCTGAGTATATTTTGTTGTGTGCAGTGGTGCCCACAGGGTCTAATCTGAGGAATTAGCTGTTGCTAAACCCCCTGAATGCATTATTCACTAAACACAGTGTTGGCAAATAGAAAGTGATTACAACATGGCTTTAATCAATAGCGCAGAGTTTTCATGGCAAAGTGTCAATATAATTATTCTCCATCTGAGAGGTGAATAGCCAGAATGCTTGGTGGCTAAGTGCTTTATTTCCAGGACATAAATACACAACACAGAAAATATATATTCTGTTTGGGCAGTAGTCATGATTCTCAGTAATTTGTATGTCACCTCTCCCTCTCTATCCCCCCTCTCTCTGTATTATTTATTGGTGTACAATATGTAGAGCTATTCATGCTGGTCTTGTAAACCGATAATTTCTAACCTGTAGCATGTCTTTGTTTATCAAATTAAATGCTTTGCCTTTTAAATAAATGCAGTTCACACATTTCAAGTTTTTAAGAGTAAGGAATATGACTTCATATCGGTGATCATTCATTTTTGTGTCACATCTTAACAGACTCATATTTCAGTTTTGTATCTTATCCGCTGTTCCTCCTTTTTGTTTCTCATGAATACAGAGGAGGGATAACTCCAATAGATGTCAGTGGAGCCACAAAGGAGTCGATGAATATTTCATGAGGATGACGGCTTTTAAATATGCATTGCAGGCAGACGTGAGGGGCGTAGTGGAGGGGGGGGGGGGGGGGGGGGGGGGGGCAAAGTACTACAGCCACCACTTTCCAGTTCATTTGTTAAGTCTCTCTGTTTTCATTAATAATGAGTCACGCCGTGCTTGACGAGAACAGGGACCGGGGGCGACAGCCGATTTCCATGCAAATAGGACAAATGACTGCATCGTGTCTGCGTCGTGAGAGGGTAAAAAAAAAGGGATTGGCGAGTTTGTGGTTTGGCTGCACAAAGCACATCGAACTAATGCATGGGCACCAAAATCCAGGAGTATCCATCATATTTGGTGGCAGTCCTTTCCCTGATGTGTATAATTGTGATGCAGGAGTTCAGTATTTCAGGAGCCCCTTTCATAGATGCAACCCGCAACATTGCCAGGTTCAATTAGTAGGGTCAGGTAGTGGTTCTCCCCCATTCACACACAGGTTTCCTATATGGAAACATTCCATGTTGAGTCTGTTCACACATGGCATGACCATTTCTGATAGATTTGGCAAGGCAGGATATCTAGTGATTGTTCCATGGACATCTGTTTTGCGAATCCCACATTTTATCTCAGGCCTAGAACTGCATAATAATAAACAGATGGCATATTAGTTTCACCTAATACATGTTACAAGCTTCATTTTTGCATGGAATTGAAGCAAGACAGACCATATGATATAAGACCTTGGTCCATTATCACTAAAATGCGGATTATATGTGTGTATTTAAAAAGATATTTTGAAAATGGCTATAACTAATAATTGTTTTGTCATGCCCATCTCAGGGTCCAGACATGAACCTGATTGTAAGTTTGAGGAGGACAGTCCATAAGTGCACTCAAAAGACGTGAAGGGTCTTCAAAGATTTTGTATAAAGGAATGCCATTACAAAAAAATTGCGTGTTCAAAAACCACATGTGAACAACCAACATGTGAAGAATATGTATGTGAACTACAAAATAATCCCACTTATAAAATGAAAGCAGAAAAAGGCAACCAATGCTATTTTAAGTCATATGTTTTGTTTTCACATATCAAAATAGTAATTGACATTTCAGGAAGTCAGTGACGTGTGAAAATGTGACAACGTAAATGACTCAATGTGACCTATTTTCATTTCACATAATATGAAAAAAGCCAATCATGTGAAAATGTCCAGTTTATATATATTTTTTTCACATGTGAAAATTTTAATTAACATGTGAAAATTTAAAATTCATATGTGAAATTGTGATTTTAAAATGTGAAAAGGCAAATTTCACAGTTATTTCTATTTTTCAGAATGGTAAATGCCAGACTGATACCTCTTCATACTCTGTATCTCCATATGAAATGATACACCCCCCCCCCCCCCCCCCCCCCCCCCCCCCCCATATACACAGCGCACTGAGCTGGATGTAGCCTGCTCAAACTGTGAAACCAAAACAGATATATATATATTTTTTTTTTATTATGAAAAGACAGGTGTGTTTACTATTCCCTGACCAATGAGATACAAATCATGGTATCAGTCATTGATAGCAACTAATTTTCATTGACCACTGCCATCATTCAGCCATATCTGACTATGATGAGACATGATTGCTAGGCTTGTTTTTGGCTTGCTCTTAAAGTGACAAAGTACGTATGATTGATTTCTTAAGAGTGTCAAACCGATCACCAATCTTAGAGTCTGAGACGGAGTACCCAACCAATCACAATGTCCTATGCAGAAATAGGACTCGATTTATGACTCAGTTTATCTCACTGGTGCACCTGGTGACAGTTTCCAGTGATTGCACTCATTTAAAAGACAAACTGTTCTGTGGGGTGAGCTAGACACCCTGCTACCATCAGATGGCAAATCTGGCACAGAATAAGTTAAATTAATACTGGAAATTCCTCCTGGAGATGTAGAATTGATCTAATTAGTGAAAATGCAACCAATAACTGTAACTAGTCATTGGGAATCAAGGGGTATCCTATACAGAGTCAGTCTGAAACCAGTCACCTGTCAGTCTGCTAAAGAAAATATCAGTCACAAATCACAGAATCTCCTAGTGAGTATAAAACCAACAACCAGTCATAGTTTTCTAAAGGGTATCATTGATGACCAATCATATAGCTCCCTTGCATATCTCCCCCAAGTACCATTCGCTCCAATCATCAGTTACCCAGCTGTCATCTTTCTTTATGTCTCTTTTATCCAGCTTCTTTCAGCTTGTCTCTGTGTGGTTAATTACAAGAAATACCAAAAAGAGGGAAACTGCTTTTGAAAGTGCAATAGTGCACCTGCCGACTCAATGAGCATGTTCCTTTTCCATCACAAGGGCAAAGGAAACTCACTGACATGAGGGCCTAGGACCTTGTTAAAAAGGGGACATTTGGGTGAGAGACTACTCTAGAGTTTAAAAGGAGGATAAAGTAATTTCTCTTTAGAGTAGGGTGCAGGAGGATACTGACAGGTAGCATAACTGTCATATTGTGGGTATATTTAACGTGAGACTATGCTGATTCTGATTCGTCGCACCCTGGGGAATTGGTGGAACTAGAAATCTGTTCTCATTCATCACTTTGTCATTGCTGGGACATAAATATGCGGCTAAGCATTTATAAGGAGCTAAATTTATTTTAAGTTAATTGCTGGTCGTTTCCATTTCCAGGCACGACTTACTCAACACCAGTAGCCAAGGTTTTTGGAGCAATAATTTTGCCTTTTACATAAATATGTGGCTAATTTTAATCCTGAACCTGTACAGGCATTGCTGTAAGAGGCTCACAAGAAATCACGTTCATCAGAAGAAACGGTTCCGGTCCACATGTGGGGTCAGCTGCCACCAGGGCACCCAATCAGAGGACAAAGACTTTTTGAAGTTAAACACGAAATATGCTATTGTAATAACGAATAGGAGTTGCCATGGCTAACAATTTTCACCTGGTAAAATTTATGGAGGAACAGAGAGCTCTGTGTAAGAGGTAGGCTTCAGTGCATTTTGTATTTTGCTCTTAGAATACATACGCAGAAGGCCTAATGTGGAAGAGCAGAAAAAAGACTTCCTAACAGTTGGTTCACATTTGGTATTATGTCAATGTTTCCCATACTGTGAAACTGGCTGTGTCAGCGTGATACTGATACAGTGCAATGGATCGTGCAAAGCCTGAAAGAGTGGATACAGTTTAACTTTCTCTTGAATAAGGGAGTCATATCTAAAGGAAGAGATGGATGCTTAGTGGTACAGTGAAGTTCTATTTTAAGCAGTGAGTTTAGCACAGGGGAAGAATGGAAAGCCTTTAAATCCTCTATATAACTTGTGACAATTTGAGCAGCCATAGTAAAGATATTTTCTAGGGAGCCTTGGTTGTTTCTATATTAAAGCCGAGGCATACAAAGATTTCAATTGAACATTTTCTAACCAGGCTGCTAAGTACTGAGGGTACCTGGGTACACAAGGGCCTAATAATTAGCAGTATCCCCTATGGAATTTGGGTACAGAGCAGACATGGAGGCAGAGCAGTGATTGGTGATCTTTATATAACTTTGGGGATGTCCAGTGAGGAATGTATGAATGTTGTGGCATATACAAAATAAAGATATTATAGTATATTATTATCCTTTACAAAGAATTCAAAACAAGTACGTTTATGATTTGCCTTTTAAGGTTCAGTGAATTGATATGTTCTTGGTGCATCCACTATACCGGCCGGGTTTAATTTTCAAGTGCTATGCAAAAGGTCAGATTTGTTTTAAGCCCCAGTAGATACAGATATAGATACTGTGTCCAGATGTATATATACTTTATACATGAAAATGAGAACCAGAGTATAAAACAACTGATTATACAGAAAAATGTTTCACAGAATAGTCGAAAACAGCAGGTCACAAATCCCTCAATGTAGACTGGATCACGGAAAAGAGTTGTATATTCAGAATGCTCAGATCTGATTCCTCTTGCTTCATGGCTATGACATTTACCTTCAAATCGCTACATTTTACCATTAGAGCTTTGGAATTTTGTTGAGTCTCAGTCAGAAGATAAATAAATGCAATGGACAGGAATGCTAAAGCCACAGTTAGTATAATGGAAATTCCAGTGGCATAAGTGAGTGAATGCCTGTCTCTGATCTCTGGAGGGCTGGAGGATTATTGCATCTTATTTATGGGTACGATTAAGGGAGGAATACAGACAGCGAGTATGGTCATTCGATAGGCAGACTCCCTCCTCTTCATACAGTGATTGTTAAAATAAATAGGAAAATAATCACATACAACATGCTTTTTTTCATACTTCATCCAACAAAAGATACCAGAGACCACGCCTTATCAGTTTCTTCATGAAAGCAGGGGGACTGAGTCCAAAATAATCCAATTGTTAGCAATTTCTAAAGAGGCCATTGTAGCAAGGCTGCTATGAAAATTGCACCAAGTAGCTACTACCTCGCAATGAATGTGGACCTTCATCAGGAATGCTGCATTCCTATATGTTCAGAATATGATAGAATGTAGTCTGTCTCCTCTCCAGGGGCTTGCTGATATTAAGCTTCTTCCACTTTGGTTGGTTTACATCAAACATCAAAGCCCTGCCACATCTTATTTCTGCCCCGTTTCCTTGGCAACGGGAAACAGTCCTTGTTACTGAGGTGTCGTCAAGCAAGCGGATGAGATCCACATCTCTGGCAATCCAGCTTGTACAAAATAACGCAATAAATGTGTGTCAGCCATTCCTAAAGGACTGGGGAAATATTGAGCCCGCTTCTTTGGCTCTCCCAGAGCAGGCAACAGTTAAACCTGGGTGGATGTATTTGAGTTGGCATGCACGTAGTGCTATGCCCTGTACGTGTGACCAACTTTCATCTTAGTAAATCTGTGCCCAACTTAATTTAGTAGCAATATATGGATCCATGTTGCATCAGCCAGAAATTGTTCGTAAATTATAGGGGAATCGGAGGGTTGCTCCCTGCTGCCAAATGCAATTAAACCATATTGAGGGTCTCACTGCACTCAGACCGAGAGGCAATTTTTAATTAAATATAAAGGGGAGACATTAAATTCTGCTCTGCAGACAGACAGGGAATTCATTTTTGATAAGGAGCAGAGGGCTAGGTGATGTGAACTGAGCATTAGGGAAGGGAAATAAAGAGGGGAAAAAAGAAAAGTGCAATAACAGATAGGAAAAGAGAGAAAAAGAGGAATAGAAGTAGGAGTGATGGAGACTTAGAAACACTGAGCAAAAACATTTAAATGAGGGAACAGGGAGATGGGGGGGGGGGGTGACAAGGGAAAAGGGACATGAAATGTACCCATTTGGCTGACCCCATTATTCAGATTTAACTAGTGCATAAATCTGGCAAGATGAACAGCAGCATTTCATAAAGACAACGCATAAATAACACAAACAATAAATAGTCATTAAAAACCATGCTACAATAAACATACTGCCAGGCATAAGTAGACACAATAGAGAAACTGGAGCATTAGCACAAGCCAAGAGTAAACATGCTATTATATCAATTGAAAAGAGGAGCCACATATTGGCTGGAATTTTGCGAATGCCTGATTGGCAAGATGGATGATCAGACAGATGCAAGACTTTGCTGACGGCGCTTTGAAGAGAGCCTGTGAGTTTCAGTGTAAGAAGATGAAGGTATTTCCATTTTTATCCAGTTCTGAATGTGTGTGTTTGTGTGTGTGTGCATTGGGGTGGGTGGGTAGTGGAGGGCTTAGACTCACGGCATTAAAAAGTATGCATTATTGTCTTTATATTTCTCTTAAATATTGAAAAAACTGCAGCATGAGCAAGTAATGTGGTCCATATCATATCAGACTATAGGGTGGGGAAATGGGAAAAAGAACATCTGTCAAACTTATTGATATTGTCATGGAAAATTTTGGAACAAAACAGGAAAACTACAAACCTCTAACTGAAAGACAGTCATCAGATGACATTGAACAAGTATCTCCCTTTCTAATTGTATGTAGTGATACAGACATATAGAAAAAATATGGAAATAATTGCATTTAGAACTCTGCAAGAAACAAAGCAATCGTATCAATCTGAGTAAAGTGTTTTGCCATAATAATAATAATGCTCACATCATTTATGACTCAATTTAAATGGACTCTAGCTAAATAAATTGGCCACCCACATAAATTTCACAATGTTAATGAAGTGACAAAGGAAAGTATGGCAGCAGGACAACAATTTTGCTGGTAGTTAAAGGAGTCAATTCTTGAATTCTTTCAAGTGAAACAGCATTTGAGGATTAAGGTCGAGTTAAAAAAAATGCTGACAAAAGTAGACATAAGCTGCAAAGTTAAAAATATGCTAAACCTCAGATAATCATTAACTTATCTCTAAATCAAGCACCTATATCAACACTGTGTCACTAATAACAAATTGCTCTGGGCAGGCTGTTCTCCAATCCTATATTCTGGTTTTACAGCACAATATTTATGTCATTACAAGATTTATTTTCTCCCTTTTTAATAAATGTTCAAAATATTTGATTGCATGTTGAATACTTTATACTCAACATGTAACCAGGATTGGTTTTGGTGGTGACAAAGCAATTTTGAAACAGCCCAAGTATCATAGCTTTCAATGCAAGCTAGATATAAAATGTTGCAATGGAAATGTTGCACTCAAACAAAAGGAAATTGCTCTACTCTTTTTGCCGGGTTTTGCTAAGCAACTGTCTCTAAAAGGAAGTGTATTTGGACTGCAGAATCCACTTACTATTATTTCTTGCAATGCAGGTACATGACTGCTCAGGAAAGAATAGACAACAATGGCTGGTTCAAAATGATTATATTTACTCTAGCCAATAGCTAGTCACCCCACTTCTAAATTAACCAAGTGTAAGCTAGCTAGTTCATATGTATACCCCTTGAGCAACCTTCATCTTTGTCAGGGAGGGTTCTGCACAGAGCTGGCTTGTCCTTATTGGATCGTCTCATTCTCTACTAATGTATATATATAAACAATGATGTGAGCATTGGTCATTATTATGCCACTTTTGAAAGCAATGAACGTGTTGTAGTCATCTAGCTTGTAGCGGTGGGTCTTTAGTGAACAATGTGTACTTACTGAACATCTTAAAGGTCAACTAAATTAACTGCATCATATCAGTGTAACAATTTATTCTTCAACTGTATTTATCCACAACTGCTAACAGTTTTCTTTGAATATTTATAATGAGAGACAATACAAACAGTAAAGAGCTAGATAGATGGCCTTGAGCAGCATGGACTGTGTTTATTAAAGTTCTCAATGGCAATGACTCTCTGAATCTGTATTCCCTTCAAATAATAATAATAATAATAATTACAGCCACTGAAAGAGTCAGCATTTCCAATTCTTAACAAAAAAAAGTGAATGGTCTCAGTGGAATATCAGAGGGTAATGCCCTCTTCCATTCTCTTTTTTGGATAAAAAAAGGAATCCATACCACATCATGTCAACGCATGATTTAAATCATTGTATGTTCTTTTCTTTGTTAACCACCCGCAACTGATGATGATAGAATGCGGTCTGCTTTTAAATCCGCCCCTGTGGACTGACTGTTTTGCGCATTTCCGCACCACCAGCATCACATGATGGACGACTCTAAGAGGCTTGCCTGCATGAGCTGTCATGTACTTCTGTTGGCCCATTATCCTCTGGTAATTGGCCGCACTAGCGGGGCCGACACAGAGGAACCTAAATGCGCAGGCATTCCATTAAAGGGAAATCTAAAACAATTTTCAAAAGAAGAGAATGACACTGATGGCAGTAACAGAACAAATAAAGCCATTATTAACCGTCGTTTGACTTTTTTTGCCGCTTGGTCATCCCTACAAATGTCAGTCATGGAGAATGGCTTAATTCCCAAACAGCGCTGGTAATGTCTTTTTAAGTGTAGCACCCCACGTTTTGTCTGCTTGAGCCAGAAGCTGCCAGAAGCCGCATGCCAGGCATTAAACACAGCATGACAGTGCATGGCTAGGCACTGGGCATCATTCCCTGACACGTCAAAGCCACAGTAATTACCCTCTGTTTATAGAGCCATCACATGTTTTTTTTTTTTTTTTTGCTGTAATGGGTTTTTTTTCTTTCTTGGAAGACAAGCATGGTACAAAATAAATTTTAAAAAAAACACACCCAGGTCTCTCATGTTATACTATGAATTCTGAAACACTCATTCAATACAACTGTACTGTAGCTATTTAGGTGTACTGTAATTGCAAGTACAGAGGATGCTATCTTTCAAACCATTATTATACTAAAACAATAGCGGGACTTCAATAAAATGCACTCAGTGGGCCTATTCACAAAACATGTGCATTTTCAGATTATATCTTTAGCCTTTTTTCCACAAACAGTTTGGCATACATCTTTTTTTATTATTATCAGAATTTGTCCCCAACACATAGGCGGTTTTACCATAGGTCATAGGTAGGCAATTGCTTGGGGCCTCGTCCGCCAAAGGGGCCTCGTGAATTTGTGTTTCCTTTTTTTATTTTTTATTTATATATTTATTTTTCCTTGTCACTCCAAATGAATGATAATCTGTAATAGATAAAAATAAATCTATCTATCTAATGTAAATGTGGGCCTATCCAATTAAATATATATATTTGCAAATATTTATTATCACCCACATTTCACATTTAATGGACTATTCCACCTTGACCTTCCTGCATTTGCGCCTAATCAATGACGTAGAAATTTGAGTTGCCATCGGAGGTTGAGAGTCACTATCAGAGACTGTAAAAAATATGGACAAAGCTACTGTGACGTCACCCATTGACTCTCAGTATGTCTCTAAAACGCGTTTTGAAGCTCAACGGCGGGCGCGGCCACGTTGTCGATTTGGAGCCAAAACCATAGAGTTAAACTGTTCTGTGATTTTTACAATGTGATTGACAGTCCGGTGCAGCCCATCAACCTGAACGAACGATTGCAGAACGAACTTGAAATAAGCTGACTGTCTGCCGTTATGTTTTAAAATATATTATCAAATGTTTATGGAGTTTAATTTCCATCCGTGACTGTACTGTGTCATGTAATCACGTTATATGTATGACATTAATAATAAAACTATGTTTAGTTATCTTCAATTTATGTTTCTCAGCAAAACGAATATGCTTAGCTAGCATATCAGCTTGCCAGTGAGCTAGGTAGGCTATCCGTGGTTAGCTCACGTATTAACAATATGAAACACAGGGGAAGAACATCGACTACACTGATGGTCAATCAATCAGAGATGTGTGCTGGTGATTTTTGACTAGGCTAATTTTCATATAACTGTCTGGTAGACCTGCTGTTAACCGAGCAAGTTATCACCGTAGGTTTTCGCCACAGTCAGTTAATGAGCCAGTAACTGCTACTCCATCGCCGTTTGTGGTGTTCACTTGCTGGGTGATGCTAGCTGACCGATTGTTCGCAAGTCACTTTTAAACTAATAAAAATTAACACTGTCAGCGGTGATGAACAAATCTACCAAGTATTTTAATAACTGATCTGCAGGCATGTAAATATGACAATGTACTTTGTAGAGCAAGTTTTCCACCTGGTGCATGAAGACAAAAATAATGTAGCCTACATTGAATTTCTAATTATTATTTTTCTTGTAGATCATCAAAACCAATGGAGAAAAGCCAATATACGCACGGAGCCCCCTGGACCGATTCTGAGAACCACTGGCTTAAATGCTCTTGTCGGTCTCTTAAATGCTAAAAACATGTTCCTTTCTAAATGCCAGTCTTACAATGATGGTTAATTTCATTACATTCTGTGTATGTGATTTCATCATGTGTTGTATTTTATCCAGCAAATAAACCTTAAGACTCTCAATTCGCTTCGTGAAAATTTTGCAGTGTCTATCCCAAAATCGGGATTATAGTAGCTTTGTCACATCTGTGAAGCATGGCCCAGGTAGATATTTACACGAGTGACAAGCCGTCAAACACGTTTGACAGATTGAATATTTGCCGGTTAGGGTTAGCTAGCTAGTCAAATGGCTTGGTAGCCAAAGTTATGAACTGTTTTAGCATAGGCTACTGGACTACCAAATATAGCCAACTAATTATTTGGTTAAGTAGGCTAAAGGAAATAGTAAAAATGACTTGGCTGCCGAAAAACTTCAGAGGAAGATTATTTTATGGTCGTCTAGTGCAGCTGTAAATAGCACGAAATGGGATGCCTGCATTTTCTGACTTCGCACAGGTGGACCGTGGACGATGAGTCGGAGCCGCAATGTCAAGGCCAAGAGGCGCCACCTCCCACCCCAGTGACCATAGACTGTAGCCCCTACTGTAGCTTAGTCCTCCGCAGTAATCAGGAAGTGACACAAACTGTACCTCATTGGTCCACAACAAATATTATAACAGTGCCCAAATGACACAATAAATCATGAAATCGACCCATGGACAGTCATAAGACGAATAAAATACACATATTGTGACTATTTGTTCTTGTGAGAAAAAAATTATTGACATTGTATTTTGCCCGCATTTGTACCGTAGACTTACATGGAAACCGGATATGAAAACACCTATACTGGAGCAAACTGTAGTGGCGCTAGTGAACGACCAGGAACAACAAGACCAGGAAATGAGCTTCAGAAACGAAATGTCTGGTTTTGGCTGCTTGGTCACTATCTTTGTTACCATGAAGTGTTTTCAAAGTGGATTTAAGAAGAGAAAGATGAAGAAGGAAGATGCCCAGTTTAAGGAAAGTTTGCCTAAACTGACAAAATTCTTTAATAAAACAGCCACAGACTCCACAAAGGAGGAGCAACAAGTAGAGTGAGAGCACCTATTATCGACCACTCTAACCGCTATTGTATTTACTTTGTATTTATTAGAAAGAACTGGACATTGTTACCTATTTAAATGTAAGTCCTGTTAAAATACACATAATAAATTGTCTAAACGTAAAAAACCAACTTCATACATATACATTTAGTTATATTAATGCATATAGTATTTACTATATCAACTTTAAGACAAGCAACACGTTCGGAATTATCTCATTGCGACCCATTAAATTAAAGACGTTGATTCATAATTTCAAACTGCTTTCCTATTTTGCGTCCTGCGACTTGAGTTACAACAGTGAATACGTACGGATGCCTAGACATGCTGATAGCGACCACCCTTTCTAATATTAATCTCAAATACACAAGACAGGACACTTATACAGTATGCTAGCAAATTTAAGTTCCATTCATTCATATGAAGTGGTCGATACACGTCCCCTTAGCAACCAAAAGCTAGCACTGGACCACCTCTGAGTTATTTGCCGGCACAAAATCACGAAAGTACTTTAAAAAATAACCACTGGAGGATAACGAGGACATTTTTCCTACATAATTAGGTACAGGTTGTTACCAATATTTAGCCTATTTTTTCATATATAGTTGCAAATCAGTTTATGTTTTCCTGTCTGTCGAACGAAGTTGGTTGATAATAGGTGCTCTCACTCTTGCTGACGTTACAAGGTCTAACGTTAGTTGAAGAAGCTGAGCTAGCTAACGTTAACAGCCTTACTGCTGCCTCAGCCTGTTGTTCACTCACCGCACCTACTACAACTTCTAGCGTTACTGTGTCTGCTGGTTGCGGTGAACCAGCTACAGTGTGGGAGGAAAGTGTCAGAGGCGACACTGACAGACAGCAGCAGCCCCACCACAAAGACACCTGCTCGGACCGGGACTTTTACCCCTAGAGAATAGTGGATGTTCAAATGCTTTATCAAAAAGCATGTTCTATACTTTGGTCTTGAAAGAATTAAAGATTATATACTTATAACCTTTTTCTTGCCATATTATCTTCTTCTAACTGACTGAAGGTCATTTGAAGTTCTTCAGTTAGAATTCTCATTTGGGTCTGTCATTTAGTTCTGTGGCTTTGTTAACTGAAAAGAGCTGCCTCCAAATAGTTTTTGTTCACTAGCTATGATTGCGTTAAGAAAAATGGAGAAGGGCCTCACATTAGTCTTTGCCTGGGGCCTCCAAATCACTAAAACCACCCCTGCCCCAACATTTCAAGTGAGGTGGACACTATACCAGCTGCTTCCAGCACGATTATGGATACACGTAACTATGGTAGTGTCTATCAATTCAGTTATATTAATATGTTAATATATTAACATGAATGATGCTGGTTTATGTCAAAAAGCACTCTTTTAATCTCTGTTGAGTAACTCTTATTTCTGAACGTTTCTTTTTTATTTATGCAGCAGTAGTTTTTGATTCTCAAATACATTTTGACCGACAAAACCAGGGTTGAGTTTGAAAACCACACCTAAATTTAGCTAAATTCTGACTGTTTCATCACCAGCAGTGGTAGTTGATGAAAACACATGAAGTACTGTACTTCAGAAACATGTCTCTGAAATAAATGTTCAGTGGAACTGCCTCTTAAACCAACTCTTCATTGAAATGATGAACAGAGTGAAAGTGCAGTTTCTGGGGATGAAGATTTTTATTTCCATGCAGTTGACTCAACTGAGGACGATGTGAATCCATTGCTAATATCACTATTTGAGTAGGTTAGGTGTTGTTTTTACTGTTTGTGTAATAAAAAACAAAATGTTATGTATATGCTACTACTACTTTTACTATTGTAACTATCTGAATATAACCATTGTTTATAGGCAATATGAAACCTATAGTTATTCTCAAATTCTGTTTGTTACATTTATGTCACTTGTGTTGGCTCTTTGTCGCCTCAATAGCTGGTAGCCAAATCATTTAGTTCATTGCAAAAAATGTTCAGTTTTATTTATTTTATTTTTTTTTTAAACCAATGGGGATTGTGAAGTAGTTGACAGTTAGATCATTTGCTCTGAGATTACAGCTCAGTTTCCCTCCAACAAATTTTCACATCCACAAAGCCTGGGTACTACTTTTCTTGGCCATTTTCCCCATTGGTTTTTAAACATTAAGGTACATAGCTCCTTATGGGCATAAGGTTTGTTTTATTGAATGTCTGAAAACAAACCTTGTGGACATAAGGCCTGTTTTATTGGATATCAGAAAACCTCGGTCTTTAATTGAATTGTATCTGCCTGCGAAGTTGCTCGAAGATTCATTGAATCTTAGGGAACAGCTCTCATATAGTTTAAATCATTTATCTTCGACAAAAAGAGAAATGCCAACAATCAGGATGAAATGAAAACAGGCCTGGATGAAAACATTCTCTTCATACTGTATATGTGGTGCAGAAATCGATGCACTAACAAACTGCCCTCTGCACCTATACTGTGAGAAACTAATGCTCTCCCTTTTATGGAATGACAGTGAGTGTTGTTGATAATATGACAGATGTGGAATAGCTCTCTGCTCACTGCTTGGCGGGAACGCTAATCTGCACTGTTGCTCTGTTCTTTGTGGGGTTTCGTCCAACGTGTTTTGTCACCTGTCTCTGGATCGTACCGTGTGTGTCGGTGACTCGCTCTCCCTGGCAGAGTTTCAAACCTCATTTCTCTGATATAAAAAAACAGACTCCATCAAACATCTTTTCTCCAAGAGCATCTTGACAGGAAGTTGACTGGCTGCAGAGGTTTTGCTTGCTGCATCGCTATCCCATGAGGAACCAAAAAAATAAATAATTCTTGTCTGCTTCTGGCTAACGGTAGTTTTACTAGAAAATGACGGCATCATTTTGTTCTATAATGCAGACGCTTTGCAAATCTCTGAGACCAGTCATGCTCCTGTCCCACATATGAAGAAGTAATGTAGCTCCTTCAAATAAAATGATGCTTTCTTTATTCAGCTTGCCTGAGCAGATGATATTATAAAAATATTGTGAATAAGATCGACAAGGAGATGAACAGCAGCTGACCCACTTTTCAAAGGGAGAAAAATTGTCAGGTTGAACCTTGCTGTTGACCCCTCCAAAACTACGATAGAGGAAACAAGAACAAACCGATTTTCAATAAATGTCTGGCTCTGCCCATTCATCAGACTTGGTTTCTTAGAAGAACTCAAGCCTGTCAAATAATACTGTATGTTTATAAAATGCTTTTGCACTTCCACGATATGTGTTGTAGACTTTCCAATCCAATCCCCTTACTTAAATTTAAAGTTGTTGAGTGGCTCATTCAGTTAACACTGTACCGCAAGGATGAGCCCCGCGGACTCAGATCGAATCCCGACCATGCCAGTGCCGGCTGACCGGTAGCTCCATAGGGCGATGTGCAATCCCGATGTCATTTAGAGGTCTGTGTTTCATCTGTGTCTAGTGACAATGGACCACGGTCTTTAGAGTACCCATGGACAGCCACATGTGAAAGGTCTTCTGACTCCACTCTATGTGATCGAAGCTCTGGTCTGCCGTACAAAGAGAAGCAAGCTGGCGACATCAGGTGTTTTAGAGGGGAGCAGCGGATGTCTACTCACCCAAATCAAATAGCAGGGTTCGCGCATTGACAAGACTGCAGTTGCATTCAATTGGACATTCCAAACAAATTTAACCCCACATTGGCTGACAGATTTAATTCAGTTTTTTTTATGTAACAAAAAAATATGAAAGTAAGATTTTTTTTTTTTTAAATAACAATAAAACAATTTTATTGTGCTAATTGATAATAAAACATTCAACTCCATTTTTCCGTCCCTATAAATGACCCTAAATATCTTTAAACCTCAACCCCATTGATTGTGATGGCCAAGGCTGTAGTTTAAATGCAAAAGCATAGACTGATAAATGGGTTTACACTGTTCACAGTAAAGATCCTGACAGTAGTGCCAGAAGGTTTTTGATAAAAGCTTTCATTGAAGGGGTAGATTCAGCGATTTGATCTCATATCGACTAGGCCCTGAGAGGTTGTAATGTGGAGTAATGTGCAATCGATGGGCTTAATCCGCACAACACAATAGGCTTTGTGCAGACATAGAACCATAGCAGTCTGTCAGAGGATCCTCCGTGTGGTCAAATGGAGAAAGAACCAGGGTTATTGTTATTATGCGATTCCTCAGCTGGAGTACTGTATCGCCTTGCTGGCTAGCTTCCTGTCCTAAGCCATCAGGCCACTGCAGCTGGTCCAGAATGCTTCGGTCCACCTGCTCTTGAACCCTCCAAAATTAATTCACGCCACGCCACATTTGAACACCCTTCACTAGCTTCCGGTGGCTGCCCGCTTTCAGTTCATCTCACATTGGCACGCCAAGCTGCAAATGTTTCCTCCCTTTCCTACGTTCAGACACTGATCGCACCGTACACTCCAGCCAGACCCCTCCGTTAAGCTCTCTCTCACCAGCTGGCTGGCCCATCTTTTCGAGAACCCTGCAGCTGCTCCTCGCAGCCCCGGCTCTTACCCGCCCCCATCCCCCGATGGTGGAATGACCTTCCCAAATCACGCAGCGAGGCAGAGTCGCCGAATGTTTTCTGAAAACCTCTGAAACCCACCTTTTCTACCGCACCTCAATGTTTATACAAAAATAAGTTATTTTTTCCCTGCATTTCACACATCTTGAGGCATGTTCCTTGACAGTAGCATTTATTTGATTGCTACATTGCAAAATATCTTCCACATAACCCTAGAAACAATGCCATATAAATTACTACATAAGATTTCAGATGTCGAATAGTGTTATCAATAGTGTGATCATGAAACCTGTTTAAAGTGAAATTTTAATTCAAGGACTAAAGGACTATATTATTTGTGAGTTAGTATTCTGTCTTCATATCTGACATTCATTTGCAGTGCAATAGCACTGAAATCGTATAGCCCCATTGCATTTCTTGTGTATTTGACTAATGGTTATGTCAAGGTGCCATTTTATGATTATATATTTAACACATTAATGTAGTATAGCTGGTATTTTGTATTCTGCAGCACACTTGGGTGAATGATTCTGAACCATTTTCTCTGAATAATGAATATTATAGCACATTGGTATAGTGGTCAGACATTTTTGTACAATTTCAGAACAGGAAATTGTGCTACTTTATGTGACAGATAACTTTGTGGTTTTTAGATATTTCAATTTTCATGCACGTTGGTCTTGACAGTTTTGTGTGCGATGAAGGATATTTTAGATATTTATAGATGTTTTCAAGAACCCTCTGGCATTCAGGAGTTTGTTCAAGAACTAAAATATATCTAAAATACATTTCAGTTTGTACAGAAATATTGAGTCTCACGAGCTTGTACATGTGCATATTGCCTGATTATTCTTCAAAAAGGTATGTTTTATGGGTATGATTATTTTTGTTTTGAACTATTGCCTATGCCACATGCAGTTTGAGACCACTGTGCTCAAGGAAACAAGTAGCACCCTATTAAAAGAAAACAGACATAAATGTTAGCAAATGTGATATGCAATGCATGAGTTCATATGTACAGCCTGGAAACCAAATATTGCGGTACAACACAAAACATGCACTTCTGAAATAACACTGAAGAAATCCTAGAAAGTGAACTATTCCTTTAATTAAAAAAGGGACTGGCTAAAGTTTTGCAGTTTGTGGCAGTTTTCCTCCCTCTCCAAAAAGAACATCTATTTCCTGGCCACAAATCTGTCAGTGTTTTATGGGCTACTGTACCATCTTTATGTGCAGTTGCCAGACACAGAAAAGGGAGTTTTAGTCTCCTTAAATTTTCCTCGGTATAGAGGACTGGAATGTGCCACATCAAATATACTAGTGGAACGATGGATGAGACATGATTCATTTTATTCACGTCTCCCATTCCAATCAGCTGCCAACTCAAATAAATCACGATAGAAGGTTTCCTCCCATTATTCTTCTGGGGTCGAGTCATCTCCTGTTTTAAATTTCAGGATTGCTAATGTTATATTTATCTTCTACCTTTCGTAATATTTCAAGATTTCAAGAGCTGTGAAATTGGCATTCATATCGCATAGGATGGGTAATAGGTTCAGCCAAATGGCATTATTTCAGGTGCAAAACGACCTGTTCAAAAACAATTAATGAATTAAGTGATTTCGTATTCTGAAATAGAGTGAAAAAATAATAGTAACAAGGTACAATTGTGTGGTGAATAAGATACTGAAAATGTAATTATTATTATTTTTTTTTAATTTGGCTCTCAAGATGGGGCTGAACATGCCCATTCTCCACCCTAATTTGGAATGTCCAATTCTCTGAAACCACAGCATTCATGTAGGCCTACTAAGCCCATTTCCAAACCTGGAGAGCATAGACATCCGTGCTTCTCCGAAACACATAATGCCGTCAGCCTGGTTCTTTTCACAGTGCAGACTACAGCTAAGCTCACATAGTTGGAGGTTAAGGAAAACCTTTTGACATGCTCTCCGCGGGCGCCTGATGTACCTCTGCGGGGTTGCTATAGCGATGAGATCCTAAAGTAAGAAAAATTTCCTTTTTTAAAAATGATCCCCTTTTTGGAAATTGATAATTGTATTCCTCAACTTACCACTCATCTACCTCCACGTTCTGAAAGAAGCTGTACAGCTAAGACCCACTCTACCACTGGTGGGATGAAGCCAACTGTCATTCTGCTGCAGGCTATTGGTCAATATCTCCCAACATATAGTAGCTGTTGCGCAAAAAGGCTGTGTCTTGACAATATGGCCTTGCCCGCATCCATGGAAAGCATATCTACAGGCCGAATCATTCTGAAGCACTGGAAAATGCCATTCTGCATGTTTGTGCACAATGTCTGTTTGACCTGTGACAAAGGGGGCCCTTTTCCAACTTTCATACTACTGATATATTTTCAGGTATGTTTTCGCCATATCCTAATCACTTCAGTATCTGCATAAAAAAATAACGCGTGCTTATAGCATCCTTCATTTATGAAAGCTTCCGATCTTAAAACTGGCCATGCTCATGACAAAAAAGTGGTGAGCGAACAGTACATCAATGAATAGAAAAACATGTATTATTCATCAACTACGCTGGATCCATAATATCATTGCATTCCAAACACATATTGTACTGTCAGAAGTGAAGTGGAGCCAGTGGTGCGTGAATATGAGTAGGTTTAAAATAGTACAGTACTATTTACACTCAGTCAATATACATATTCATATTCAGGCGGATAACCGCGCATTGATAGGGAATGTATATATGGGGAGGCAGGAGTTCATTACCTCACGCTCGTGTGTGCGGCCTCGGTCTCAGAAAGGAAGCTTCTGTTTCGCTCTGGCAGGAAGGCTTGACTTCACATGTCAGTGTGCGATCATGACTTCGCCAGATGTCAGGACGCCTTAGCATCTTGCGGTTTATTTATTTATTTCTTTTTTCTTTTTTATGAAATCATGCACAGATGTGCATAGTGCACTGCACCACATGACTCTTCATGACAGCTGCCTCGATCCGTTTCCTCCGGCGAGGTTTCTCCACAGCTTGCAATAATCGTGTGCACAGACGATCCAGATGCAAATATCTGAGCTGTCGACTGTTTTTGACGCACATGGGGAATGAGTCTTAGGGGTGGAGAGCCGGGTTTGTTTTTTTTTGTCTGAGGTTTCATTTTAGAACAGCTCAGCTGAACTGTGGTCCTGTGGTCTTTTTCAAACAACATGTTCAAAGCGTAGAGCAATGCTAAATTTGCTTGATGCACTGACCCGTTGCTGCCTGGCTCAAACAACATATTGCAGGTGCTCCCTGGACTTCTTGGTTTGGTTCTGACACAGATGTATCATTGGCAGCACATGCTGTAACTTTCTGTGCCTGTCTGTCACGCCTCCATTTTTTCACTGAGCCTGATCGAACATGACATTTCAGAGCCTGTCACAATAACCAGCTTGTCACAACCGGGTCACATGAGCCTAGCCTACCAATACTTGGGCAGCTCTGGGCAACATGGAGGTTGATGTGTGTGGGTGGTACAGCACGGTCAGCAGTAGAGGAAACCTCCTGTCATAATGTGCCATGCTGTACTCCAGTATTGGAGCATCTTCAGGTCATTTCCAGCTCAAAAGGGGCTCAAGGACAATCCCCATAACTACCAGCTGAAATTGCATTACAGGCACATTATGGTAAACCCCTTACATTAGTTTACTACTTGGTTTTATGTACCAAATAGCAAAACTAAACAATCCATAAAAACCAATACTTCAAGTCTGCTCAGACAGATATTTATTTTCCACATAAATACTGTACATAGAAGAACTGTTCTGTACAGTTTTAAACATGCCAAATATGAGCTGGGACACAGAATACAATTTCCAGTCCTGATCGTGATAACTGTAAAGGAGAAACTAATTATGTGAACTGTCTTATTTTATTATATTTCACATGAGGGTTGCCATTTAAACAGAGAGGTGATGTGGGGAAGGGATGAGTGAAGGATTTTTAAAATATTATATGTGGAAACAATGCTTTGAGGTGTCCTGCCAGTGAGGACTAATAGCAGTTCATTCAGTTGACAGTGAGAAAAAAGACAGGACAAACACAGTGTGTGTGTTTGGGGGGGGGGGTGGGGAGTGTTCACAACTGCCTGGCAGCCCTGGTCTTCCCAGTTGGGTGGGCCTCTAAAGCCATATTAGTCCGTGCTCACTGGTTCACTTCGGAGCTGCGACGAGCCTCAGTCACAGTGCAGTTCACGTGAGCTGTGTCCCGAGGCCGCAGCCGGGACACCCCCGTTCCTGAAAGCCAAAGTGGTCCGTGCTCCTAACGTGCTCACAGACAGCACTCTGTGGCGTGAAGAGCGTCCAAACGTACATTCGCTCTATGAATCAGCAGCTGCCAGCGAAGCCTCACAGCGCTTTAACCATTCTCTCATTTCTGTTGGGTTGCAACAGAGCAACAAAGTCAGGCAATACGTTACATTCATTATATCAGTATTTTTCTGACATACCACAAGACAATACTCCATAACTTTCAAATGTATTTTTAACATCTGAAACCAAGTCATAAAATCCATCAATTGTAATTTTTTTGAAGCATTAGGACTATTACTGAAGCACTACTTTGTAGCGTACAAGTTCATGAATAATTGGAGCACAACCACTTCGTGGAGATGAGCCAGGTCTTTAAGGAAAAAAACCACCAATGGACAGTGAATTCATATTGTCACCCTGTGGAACACAGGAGTAACAGTCATATTGATGCATCAACACATGGCAACTGGTCATGATGCTCTCTATAGTGCAGTCCTGCCCACTGGGCCTTTGGAGTAGGCGGTGTCTGCTGCATGAACAGTGGACCAGGAGGCACACACAGCATTTGCACAATAGCATTTGTGAATATTTGTTTGAAAATGTAGTCTCTCAAGGGGTGGGAACCAAGGTAGTGGAAATTTTGGCTGTTTTGCATACAATGAAGAATGGGATTCGCGTCATATTGCATCTAAAACTGCTATTCAAGGAGAGCCCTCACAAGCAATACAGAATATGGTAAGCCTATCTGCCTTTGATCTTCAGCTTCTAGTCAAATGGTGCATTGTCTTATCTTTAAAAATAACTGAACAATTAATCCGCAGATGAGTATATAGGTAGCTTGAGATGATGGTAGCATTTGATGATGGTAGATGATGGTAGCAACGTAGCATTTGACATAATTGTGGCAGTACCATTATCCCCAAACCCCAGATAATCAGGAAGGAATTCCAACCATTTTTCACGTCGGGAAGTAGTATAGAGACTCGCAATGGTTAGCTAAGTCTTGATCTGCTAGTCACAGGTGACCTAGCATAGATGTGTTTTTAAACACCACTTCAGAAATTCTGTCACAGCTTATCCTCCATATGTCTCACAACTAAAGCAATGCAAACCTGAACTAAAAAATCAGCGTAGTTCCAAGCTAGAATAAAGCCGCTAACAAAAGGACTGCAGCAAGAGGTAGTATGATCAGAAAATGAATGTGCCTCTTCTGAAGCCAACATGAAGGGTGACGTCAGATCCTCATTGGCAAAGAGAAAATTCAGCTGCTCTCAATGGCCAATTAACTTCCAGTCTCCAAGACACTGATCAACAGCTGATCTATGTAGCCTTATAATCATGTGCTGAGTAAAATAATTTTAATTGAGTGAGTTACAAAATTAGAAGAAATAATAAAACTAAGCGAAAAACATGCACATAAAGCAACTAGCAAGAATCATAGGATAGATGACTGCTATGTCAGTATGATTAATGTATTAGGGAAACTTTGTAATGACCCCTGCCCTGGCCACTGTGTTTTGGCAAGGCTGTATATAAATAAATCTTGTTGTTTTACTATCGTCTATGGTGTTGGAACTTGCTCCAGAAAGTTCAGTTTCAACATTTCACCCCATTGTTTTTAAAAGTTTACTACAAACCACAAAAGCTGACATCTGTTTTTTTTTAAATTGTTTTATGAGACATAAGGTGAGCTTATTAAGGTGCTCTCTGTTTTCTGTTCTTATTGCTCTGTGTTGTATTGCATTTATACTGTGTGCTACAGCCTCTTACTCAGCTCCTCTGAAAAACAGATTTTTATCTAAATGGGACTTACCCAGGTGTGTGAGTGTGTGTGTGTATGTGTGTGTGTGGTTTGTGGGTGTGTGTGTGTGTGTGTATTAACATTTTTTAATGAAGTATAAAAGCCTTACAAGAACATAAGTGTTGCTTCCTTTTGGTGTACTAGTTCCAGTTTGGTTTGTAAGCACATGATAAAATGAAACAAAGCACTGTGTTATTGCAAGTCCTGGTGCCACAAAACTGTCATGATGCAATAAAATGAACTGTGAGAAACGGGTCATGGAAATGGTAGCAAGCTGTAATCATGCTTTAAAATATCAAGAACTCAGTTTAGTAACGATTGCTGTTCAAATGAGAATCAAGAACGCCACGTATATGAGAATGTTCTATTCCCATAAAACCGGCTTCATTTGAACAGGGGGAACAACCAGGCTAGTATTTCAGAGTGTGGCATGTTGTTGGAACAAGAAGTTACTGGGTGATTATTGAGTGCCATCTGAAGTCACATCGACCCCTGGAGATTGGAAACTGGAGGCGTGCGATTGCATAAGTCCTGACAGATATGCAGTAGAATGTTCAGTGTTAAATCAACTCTTACAAAGAACAAATGGTCCCCGGTGGGCTCATATATACTCTGTTAGGGTTGATGTAACACTAGACATTTTACTGTGTCTGTGACTTGTTTGTCTGCTGTCTTGTGTAACATTCTAACTTTGTGTTTCATGTCAGGTCCTCCTTGCAAAAGAGATTTAGATCTCAATGGGTTTTTTTTTCCTGGTTAAATACAAGTTAAATAAAAATAATAATAATAATAAATTATAGCTTCCACAAAAGTGTTTATGTGATGCGGCAAGGTAGGCTACACCACTCCTGAGTGATTACAAATGTTCGCGTTTTAATTTTTATCTGGGCCGAACATTCCGCAAGCGTAACAAGCCTGAGAAAAGCAGGCACGTCTTTCCCCGCACCTCTGGAAGAGGGCGAGACTGTTTCCCGAGGCGCCTCAATTAGAAAGAGCCTTTCACTTAAATCCTCCACGGGGAAACCCCAGGGGGAGGTGTCAGGGTGTCAGAGCCTGTTTGTTTAGCTCGGGTCTATGGTGGACACCGACCGCTCTCCCGCGGTACCGCAATACCACGAACAAAGCACACGGAACAACCCCCTCGCCCCTTTTGCGTCTCCTGCTGGAATTTCGGCACACCTGAAACTGTGTGATTATAACCGAGCCGGATCCCTGCGGGGGAGGGTAAGCTGCTCATTCAGGCATGCGAGCGTCTCAGCTGGAGTGTCTGTCTCCGTCAAATTATCGCCCGTTCATTTCTGTCGACCAGCAGACAGGAATGAATAAAAAGCATCCGGACGGAAGATTTGATTACATTTTTTTTTTTTTTTTAAGCGAAAAAATGTCAGCCTAATTAAACAACAGGTTGTTTGATCCAAGCTGTTTTTCTCTCTGCAGTTTAACCACATATATAGCATATATGCACAAACACACACACACACACACACATACACACTTACTGGCCACTTTATTAGGTACACCTGCTGGTTAACCCAAATAGCCCGCTCCTCCGAACATTGGATCATGAGGCTGTAACTCGAGCATGGTATATAAAGCATGGTGAAGCGATTTATCTTTTTGTTTGACCAAACATTGCAATGGGTAAGAGGCATAATCTAAGCGACTTTGACCACGGGATGATTGTTGGTTACAGATGCGGTGGTTCCAGCATCTCAGAAACAGCTGCACTCCTGGGATTTTTACGTGCAGTCTCTAGAGTTTACAGAGAATGGTGCGTTAAACAAAAAAAAAAAAAAAAAAACATCCAGTGAGTGGCAGATCTGTGGCTGAACACACCTTGGGAGGTCAGAAGAGAATGGACAGACTTGTTCAAGCTAACATAAAGGACACAAATGTTTAAAAAACAGCTGGTGTGCAGAAGGGCATCTCTGAATGCACAACACGTTGAACCTTGTTTAACTTTAAACTGGATGGGCTACAGCAGCAGAAGACCACGCTGGGCGACACTCCTGTTAGCTAAAAACAGGGAGACGCGACTACAGTGGACTTGTGTTCACCAAAACGGGGCGATTAAAGATTTGAAAAATTTTGTCTGGTCCAACCAATATCAATTTCAGCTGCGACAATGCAGATGAATCAGAATTTGGCATAAACGACATGAATCCATGGATCCACCCTGCCTTGTGTCACCAGTGCATCTTGGTACACGTTAGGCCCCTTAATTCCGATTGAGAATCATTTGAATGCGGCATCATACCTAAACGTTTTTTTTCTGACCATGTGCATCCCTTTATGGCTACAGTCTACCTTTTTCAAATGGATACTTCCAGCAGGATAATGTCCCATGTCACAAAGCATGCATCATCTCAAGCTGGTTCCATGATCGTGACAGTGGCATCAATCTACTCCCATAGCCACAGTCCCCAGATCTCAATCCAGCAAAGCACCTTTGGGATGAGGTGGAATGGGCATTGTGTCACATGAATGTAGTGATGCTATCGAGTCAGCACAGACCAAAATTCCAAAGGAATGTTTCCAGGACCTTGTTAAATCAATGATGTGAAGAATTCAGGCTGTTCTGGAAGCATAAGTAGGTCCAACCCAGTACTAGGTAGGTGTAAGTAATAAAGTGTAGAATACAAATGGAATGCAAGGTTTGTTCTTACGTTCCAAAACCTACTTGGTTTCAAGAGAATAACATAGGTGGCATCGTCAATACAAATACATTTACATCATCTCTCTTTTGGCATTTCTGCACATGTATGTTAAGTGGCATTGCCCTTTATAGCAGACTGATTATGGTGTTTTTGGGAGAAAAGTTGAACATTCACAATTTTTGGTATAAACCCCTTCTTTGCACAAAACCAAGTGACCCTTCCATTAGATTTCTCCTTTACTTACCCTTCAGACTATTTATTGTTCATGTCAGTGGTAATTCTTAACACAGGATTTGCAGTTTTCTGTATTTAGCAGTAAATCAATATGTTGCATTGGAATCTGTAGAATTTAGGCACAAATGGCTTGGCTGTAACTGTCATTTTCACAAGTCAATATAGATATGAATGTATAAAACTAATATGTAACACACATAATTTCCTGATGGCACATATACAGTAATGTTACTGAATGCACATTTCAAAATGCAAACATGAAACCAAGAAAAGGCTGGTTGGATAGCCATATGCAATTGTTAGCGTCTACATGCAGCTGGCAGACTGCAGGGCTTTAATTCGATTACATCAAACACACCTCATTGTTTGAGACCCATGAGTTGAAGTCATTCATGACATCTGCTACATTACATTGTAGAATATTTAAGCACAGCTTATGATTTTTAACTGTTCAGTTCAGCCATTCTATATGTTACCAAGATGGTGTATTTCTATGGCTGATGACATTAACATCAAAACTAGTTAGATTTGTTTAGTGAGAATTACGCTGATGCATTGGTGACATCAGATGTGTGCTGTAGCTCACTGGGATACCTGAATTGAGTAGCTGTCCATGGTCCTGACAGAAGGAGATGTCCAGGGCTCAAAGCTGGGCAGCTATCCGTGGCTTGACCTGGGTGCCCATAAGGTCTATTATTAAGACCTTTAAGAACCAGTCCCATCCCAGCAATCTCTGCATCAGTTTAAAATGATAAAGCTGTCCGTGTTTACTGAACTGTGGTGCCATATGGGCTCTTCTTATTTCACTAGCCATCAGACCACCAGAAAGTGCATCACTGAGGAAGCAAAATTGGCAGGGATAATGAAACTGAAAACTGCACTGGTTTTCCGGATACGCTTGTGTTGTTTCTGTAGACTTATTTCTAATTGCCTTTGTCCTAATTTGCCAACTTCCCTTCTGATCTTAATTGCCTGGTCTCACTAATCACTCGTGCCTGCTGGGTGATCAAGGGTTTTATGCTTACCTGCAAATGGTAGCAATAAATAAACAAGATGCGCTTTGTTTATTGTGCGTGTTTATTGTACATTTTTGATAATGACTGCAAGCTGAGTACAATGTCAGTACTCTTCCTTTAATAAAGATTTAAGGGGTATGGAGAATTTTTTTTTTTTCATAGATTCCATCAGTATATAGAAGTGTTATTTAGCAATGTGTCAAACAGACATGGCTGTTTGTGGCCATTACATCAAGCCACACAGTATAAAATTAATACCCAGTTAAGAATCTCAGAACGGGGTCTGTATGTGTCATAATTGCGTGGGGTACTCATTCCTAACCTTCTCATTTTGCCTCTTACAGTAATTCTGGCATCAGGGAACACCATGCAGATAATTATGCATGCCATTTCAGCTAAGTCAACCAGCTCAAGCTTTGTAAACACTTAGCAGGGGCCACAGCGGAAATAATTAGGCCAGCTTAGAATCTGCCGGGTGCTAGAATTAGACAAATAATCATGTAAAATGACCCCCTATTGTGTCTTTGTAGCCCAAATATGTGTCAGGATAAATACATTTTCATGAGGAATTCCAGCCTTGGATTTTTTTTGTTACAGGGAAGTTCTCCTGACAGCATGTGTAAGCTTTTCCTTTTCTCTTAGTGACAAGCCAATTCAGAAAGGGAAAAAAAAGGAGAAAAATACTCCTTGAAAACAGTTGCCTTGGTAACCGAGAGTCCAAAGTGAGGGATGCTCTGCTTGGAATGGTTAATCTTTGCGGAAGGTGCCGAAGCTGAGAATGTGAAGGATCCGTGTGCCTGTGGCGACAACGCAACACGCCTCCCACGGCATTCAGCACATGAAAGGGCTACAGAATCAAGGGCAAAGCATCCAGAGCACATCCATTGCCGTGCCTCACTCCAAAACACACATGTCCAAATATATCCTAGAGCTTGAATGAAAGAAGAAGCATCAGCATGCTGAGGGACATTGCATTTTACTACCTAATCACATTAGCCAACTGTTGCAATACACCAGTGTGAGAGAGTCTGTGATTTGTGTGCATTAGTCTAGTACTGGAACATGAAACCTTTTGACAGAGATAATGTAGAAATAATGACAGTTGAGAAAATTCTTCTATATCTGCCTGGTATAATAAGGAGAAGGAAATTATGCTGCTATTGTTAACATGGGACCTTATGCTCATAAACCACTGAAAATGCTTTCTGCAATTTTCTTTCTGCAAGAAAATCTCTCCATATTGATTGGTATAAGCTGACAACTATTGAAGGAAATGTCAATGTCTTGCCATTTTCCATTCGTATAGGCTAATCTCTCAGAGGGACCTGTGATATCACACACACACACACACACACACACAGACATACTGTATATTCTAAAACATGTAATAAGCTAGCTTTATGTGTCATGTCAAGTATTCATGAAATGATCCAAATGATCCACAAATGCATTTAAATTCTGATATCCCTTAGTTTTTTCTCTTTCACTGGGTGTCCATCTTGGAAAACAACAGCATGAGTCTGGCAGTAGTTACAGTAGAATAATTATACGTATTTATTTACATTGCATTTATTTTATACATTACATTACTGGCTGACACTTATGTCCTAAGGGATGTACAATCCGTGCACACTGAAGGTTATTGGAACAAGTACAATACACAGGTCTGATAAGGTCAATACTCATTATGTTACAGTCTCTCTTTTATTTTACCCCTTTTTAACCACACCCCACCCCCCTCCTCATACCTCCTCAAGAGATCGAATGACCATTGACAGGCCATCATTGAAAATAAGATTCCAATCTTAATTGACCTATAAGACAATATAAGTAAATAACAAAAATATAATAAGTAAAAAACAAAAATAAATATAAGAATAATAGAGACATAGAAATAGCATGCAAGAAGCAGGATGAGTAAAGTTTTCTTAATTTCATCTTTCAGGAGTCAAGGAAAGATGCTTTGCGAGAAAGCAGGAAGGCTTGATATGTGAGGCATGATGTAGTTGGTTACCATGTCAGTTGGTGGTGCCTGTAGGAGCTGCATCGGGTTTAATGATTCTTCAGGGCTTCACCACACAAATGGAGGCTGTAGCAGCATCTCTTTCAACCAGTCGTAAATAATATTTGTGCTGACTTGACCTCACTCTGGCCATTGGAAATCTCATTTAATTTCCTTAATTCATCACTTAACCCATTTTTTTTTCCCCATCAAAGCATTAACAGAATTTACTGGCCATCAATACATCCAATATATAAAGGCAAATTTGTTACAGAGTAAAAGAGGCAGTGTTACTTGAAGTCTTACTGAGTTTATATGATTTCTAAAGGGATAAAATGTACTCTGAGTTTATTTAACTCTGGACTTTTTACTGCATTACCTACCCATAAGAAAATGGAAAAAAGGTTTATTTATTTTCTTCTTACACTGCCCCATTTGACTTCGGCAATTTCATCATCATAGCACTAATAAACTCATGTTTTTTATACGTGTGCACATTTTGACATGGAATGTAGCAGTGGAATTTTCCAGTGGGAAATGCTAGCATTGATCTTGTTTTCTTTCTTTTTTTATCATTGCCCGGTGGAGCAACTGAGTGACAGAGCAGCCTTTTTGTAGCAAGATCACGATCGGCTCCCACGTGTTGCCGCTCGAAACCGCTTTGATGCTAGAGTCCATGCCGAACAGGGAAGCCAATTTGCAGCATGTCTCATTGCCTGATGACACTTGAAGCGGGATTGCTTTGTATTGCCGAAAATGTTCGCCTTTGATGAGAATGAGCTTAAGCAAACAGCAGTGGGATACTCTCAGATCCTCTCACTGCTTTCAGTTGTAGATCCATTTTTTCTGCCTTTGAGATTCTTAAAATTAAAGGTCAGTGCCAATGAAAACCATTTCCAAAGCCATCTGCAAATGTTAAAAAGTATCACACAGTATATGTAAATACGACATTGTGAAGCTGTACATCATTGACTATCACCTATATTTTCTGATCTGTAATTTATTTTTTCCTTTTCTTGTGGTTCCTTGATATTTTGGTGTGTAAGCATGCCATATGGTTCCTAAATAGAACCAGTAAATTAAAAAAAGTAGACCGGTAAATCGGTCCTTAATGTGTCGGTATCTGCGATTACAACAGCTGCAATATAGAATTTTTTTTTTTTTTTTGCACTGCTAAGTAAATCTGGACCGGGTGTTTGCGCTGGTAAAATGAGAACAAAATTTGCATATTTGTGTTAATACATATGTATTTTAGTGCATTCAGTTGTTGGATCACAAAGATATGGGAGGAGAGAATGGAAATTTATGTATAAGACTTGCTGCAGCTGATTTACCATGGCTGCTGGTCATTGCAGCAACGGTAATAGCATCAATTTTTTTTTTTAACATCCGGGAGAAGCAGGTGTGATCCTTTTTCGCGTAGATCGGCATGGTGGCATTTGCCATTCTTAGGAGGAGACATTGTTCGTGTGGTATCTTTGTGAAAAGAGAGTCTTTCTAAATCGAGTATCACTTTTTGGCATGTCAGAAGAGAATATGAGAATGACCTAGGCTTCCAAGTCATGCCATATTCCAGTTACTGGATGAGCTTGGAGACGATCGGGAGCCAACTGCTAAATGGAGCCACGCCTTCTCTGCAATGACAAAACTTCAGGGTCCAGATCCACTAGTACCTGCCACATAGCAGGAGAAGCAGAAGGGCCAGTTTGTGGAAGCTACTTCCCACAGACAACTACTACAAAATGGTATAATTTAGGTGCACATCCCTTTAATTAATGATCTCGTTATATGCCATTTTTTCTTGGGTGCATCACCTGATGTCTTGCCAACGTTTTTGTTAGTCAATTTTTTTTTATTTTTCTGGCAGTATTTACTGCAGCTGTAATTTCCTCCTGTACCGTTTTTTTCTTCTCATTGGAACAACATGCATCTTAAAACTTAAATTAACTTGTAGTGGCTGTGCTCATTTACATAACCAGTCTTGGTAAATACCCCGCTAAAGTGAAAATATGTGGTGGCACAGAATTTTGTAGCCCTGATGGTAATTTGAGGCATGCTTAGGGAACATATGTGTTTCTGTTTGTTTTACATTTACGGTATTGTAAACAATAGACACATAGTAGATCCCAAGGCTATGCATTTACCACGTGAATAAGATCATTGATTGAATTAACTCACATTGGTTGAAGGTTATGTTTTCCAGTGATGAATGGACAAACATAAACCCGCTCAATATGATGCTGTGCCTTTTAGCAGCACTTGACGGTTTTCATATGCTTGGAGGAAGGGCCTGCACATAAGCAATCAAGAGGAAAATGTGGTCATAAATAAAGCCAGTAGTGAATTATACTCTGACATTACATTGGGGCCTGTTCAAAAGCAGAGAATGCTTAGAATGTTCTAGACGGGTAGTTGCTGGATTGTATATTAAGGAGACATGAATGCTTTATTTATGCATAACAGTCCTTAGGTTGTTGGGAGCACTTATTAGCAACAAGTCTTAGTGGTGTTTCAGTTCAATTAAATACTGTGGTTCATTGCTCTTAAGTAGGGTTTGTCACAAGCATTTGAGTGCTTAAGTGCTCAAAAGACAAGTACTGATGAAGCATTATATGATACTCAAAAAAGAACATACTTGATTATAAATGCAAAGACATTAATGGATTTAGTTTCAGAATTCATTTTTACATTCCAGCTTTAGCAGCTTCTTGTTTGTTATATATTATAAAAATTATGTTAGCTTCTAGAATACGTGCACCACAGTCTGCATTTCAGCAATAGTCCAAAGCAGTGTCATTTTTAAAACTGCAATTATAAAACAGTGAAGTTTTCAACATTGTTGGATCCCACTCAATTCTATTGTGCCCTTTGTCAGAATTCAAATCAACATTGTGGCAGCATGAATAAGATCTATTAATAGGATCTATTAAACACTGTATAGTTAGCAAGCTATAGATAATGATTCCAGTTTCTGTTTTTTTCTGCATTAATAGGACTGAAAGCACTAGATATATAATCTGTGAATGATAGAATTTTCCATCTGGTATAGTTTTTTACCGGCACATTTGCAGGTAATTCAAGTACTCTGCAAATAAGTCAGCATTAAAAATCAAGGTCAATGTTACGCTTTCTGCAAGAATCGATATTAAACTGTAAAATGTTTTATAAATGTTTCATGATAACAAGTATTTTTAAATGATTTATTCATGAATTAAATTTTTACTTTCAAAATCACAAAAATGTGATGTTAGGAGCTTATTACATACAAGGGAAAACTGAAACAGCACATCCTCATGAAACTCCAAGAATTTTATTGCAAATTTCTACCTTGATGCCTGTCTCTCATTTTCCTCCTGAAATTCACCATTGATATTCCAATGAGATTCAAAAGATATTTGTAAAATGAGATTAGTGTCATTAAACAGGAAATGAAACAATGGTTATCTGTTGCGCATAATGAAACACATTTTAATGCATTTCTCCACATTATGACAGATAACTTAATTAAAGAACAGTACAACTGTTCAACAGATCCACTGATCCCCTGAGATTGACAGTTTGTCATCAGCCACCCCAATAAACCCCCTCCCCCCAACATATAGATAGTGTTGACTGCAAACGCATAGTTAGAAACTTTGCCATCACAAACAAGTACTTGAGTAGCCTATTGGCATTCCATCAGGCATTTCAGCACTGAAAATCCTCCCAAATAGTCAGCAACCTTTTTCTGCTGCAGAATGACAGCTTTTCCAGTGAATAATATCCTTTGGATCGCTAACAGGAAATTGCCATTTTTATTAAACTTTTGTTATCAATTTCTGATTACTTTATCATTGTTCTGTGACCAACACATTATGTCTTTCATAGTATTTATTACTGGCAACAACAAAAAAAGGTTTTTGCACAAAATGTCAATTACAATCTCCTTAAATGGTTGATTCCAAAAACATTAAGTAACAGCATTTTTGGTAAAAAAAATAAATAAATAAAACTTTTTTTTAAATAAATAAATTGTACCCTATGTTTTTTTCACAGAAGGTTAATCTTCTCCATATTTAAACTAAACTAAGACATCAGTTTCAATTACTGCATGAATACATTGTTAGAGTAATTAAAAACGCAGTTAAATCTGAAGACATTACATTACAACCCAGTTCTGTGTGTTGTAAAACAATGTGAAATCTTGTTTTGTTGAAATAGACTGTAGGTCTTTGATACAATTATCAAATGATATATGAGCAAAAATAAACCTCATATTGTTTGCAGGCTGAAGAGTTTGATCTCCAAAGAGAAGACTTTTCCTCTTCTCGTCTTATCTGATTTACACTGGATCATTGTGTTGAGATATCAGCCATTCTATAATAACCTGGTCACTGTGAGTGTGATGAATGAGCTGAGAAAAATTGGTAGAGAATAATTATATTTCCTCGAGGCCTTGTTGTAAATTATCTCTTGATTCTCCGATAATGGCCAGCTAAGGCAAGTCCTGGAAAGAAATAGCTTTCCATCCAACATATACTTTGAGCCTTTGAAAATCATACACAACATCAAGATATTTCTTGCCTGGGGCTGTGTCTGTTAGAAGAAAATGGTAATTTTTAGAAGTTCATTTAACTGTGTCTCAGGCTCTGTTCATCTTGCCTTGCATATATCTTGTGACACCATGGGTTGATTGCAGCATGCCTTCAAGTAGGAGACGAGCACGAGACTTACTTGAGACTCCTTTATTTCCTGGATGTATAACAAGATAAAGACCAAACTATCTTAGTCCTGATTGCAGCGTGTTCTCTAATCTTTTGGTCGAGTCTCATGTTAACCCAGATTGCAGCATGCTTTACAAGCAAGCTAGAGAATACCAATGTTGCATATGGTTAAACAGAGCATGCTATTCAATCACAAGTGACACTGTGTGAACTATGAGAAAGTTTGCCAGATCAAATTATATGTGGGTCTTTTAAAGAGGATAATCTAAAAAATGAGATATCCAAAAATGTAAACTTGCAAATAGAAATATGAATTAATCTCAGATTAGAGCAGTAAAATAAATGAAGCAGTACATATTGTCTATGTCTATGTATCTGTTTATGTTTGCATGGACTGGATAGATACCAATGTTTTTGCCCTGCCCATGCCTGTTTCCTAAATCAGCATGTCCTAAAGTATATAAGTAATGAATCCAGCATATCTTTTAACATGACTAGATACTTTAGAGCTTCGGGTGTGCTATTAGTAGGATTAGCCCCAGCAGTTTTTCTTGGAGTGATTGGGATCAAACTCTAAAATTAGTCACTGTCTAACTCAAATGTATAGGCTTATGTAAGAAACCCATTACTCTGCAGAAGTATCTCGTGGAAGCGTCTACATCAATACCACAGGCAGTCAATCATACTTAGACCAGAAAGCTAGCAAAGAACTGCTGTTTAAGGTAAATATCAAGTCAGGCATCCCTGTTTCTTCTTTGTATAATAATAATAATAATAATTATTATTATTATTATTAGTAGTAGTAGTAGTAAGACTACAAGCGGGAATAAGCAATGTCAAGTATAATGAAGACGTAAGGCAAAAATAAACACTTACAAAGACATAACTTCCACACAACTCTTTCTTCTGAACAGCGCATCTTAGAATTAGACAGGTGAGGAATGGGTCACAAAGCATGCAAATAAATAATGCAATGCATGAAGAGCATTTTGAGACATGACTGAAAAAAGAATATTGTGGACCCAGATGCACCTTCATTCCTATTAGGGTAGTTCCAAAGTGCCATCCTAACATGGTTTAGCTGCATATCAGGAGAATAACAGATATGAATGGCCACAGACACTTTTTTTTTTTTTTAATTTCTAAACCTGTGAATTATCAGGGCACAAGTTATCAAGGGGGGAATTGTAAGTTTGTATAGTCGGTGTGCTACTTATGAGAAATAAATTCAAAATGGCTTACAAATGGCTTAAACCCTGTGATTTGTCACATCACTAAAATAAGACCTCCATTAGATGGAACTGGTGCACTGCACCTTAGCTTTACTTACTGACGATGTGACAGCTCTGTCAGTATGACCAATAATTATCATTCTCTAAACTGTAAAAGTGCTTGCACAGAAGGCAACCAATCAGGCGATTCTCCCACTCAGTCACCACCCTACAAAATGTGTTTGTTTAAAATACAAGGTGTTTTTTTTTCATTGGATCATGCAGTGACTATTTAATTTTGTCTTGTGACTGGCATGCTTTGCTGTTTGCTCTCTTTTATTTATTTATTTATTTATTTTTATTTATTTATTTATTTTTGGTTGTTAATATTTTATTTTGTCTTCATCTGAGTAAAATGAACAATGACACCAGGTTCAGTGCCACCTTGCAGGGTATTTCAATAAAGGAACAGGCTATTTTCTGATATAACATTAAGCTGGAAACAAGGAACAGCCCAGCGTTTTCACTCAGCAGAGACTGAGTGCATTTGATGGGGAATGAGTCACCGTTCACACTCCAGAGAAACTGGTCCTGTTTATTGTAATTTTTTTTGAGAGGATCTGGCTCATTTGACTGGAGCAGCAGAAGGCAACTCAGCCAGCAGTGATGTAATAATTATAATAATCCCTTCCGAGAAGAGCCCTTTGTTCATATTGTTTCTGGGTAAACAGTGGTGAATTGTCAGCATGCAATTGCTGTTGTGAATTTGCTGTTGGCAAAGCGATTTGAGGTAAGTCCTTGAAGATCTAAAGCTTTTTGCAGTCCAAAGACTATTAATCCTGCTGACGCAAGGAAGCAGCCCTCTAAGCCACTTTCACAGATCCATCGCGGTGCCTGTATTACATGAATATCAGAAAGCTGGGAAAAATGGTTATTAATTATACTTTCTTTTTGTTCTTTTCATATAACTCAGTAAGTAGACATGAACCAGTTGATTGTTTTTGCTCTCATGAACTTTCCTTTGTGTATGTGTACGTGTCTGTGGTAGCAGCACCTTGTGGATATTCACTGTTGGAAAATGGTCAGTAATGCATTGCCAATAACCCTGAAGTTCAGGGTTCAGGTTCCGCTACAGCTTATGTATACTACTTCAATGTATAATTATGTTATAAAACCATTAACCATCATTGTGTGTATAAACATGTCATTTTCTTTCTACTCATTCCTTTCTACAACTCCCTCTTGGCAATGTGGCCCCTGATAACCCAAAATGTGGATATCATAAACATAAATAACAAGTTAGGTTACCATAAGTTTTCTATGTTAAAGCCATGTAGTCATGGTACTTTGGAACATGATGCTGTGCTAGAAGGTGAAGGGGCACTGCAATCAAGATTGAGGCCCCGGCTCTGTTCATTCAACTAAAATACAATCAACCAAACTGTAGTGAGAATGTAGATAGGAATTTTTCATCCAAATTTCAGACACTGCCCTTGTACCCTTGAGCAAGGTACTTAACCTGCAATGCTCCAGTTGTATAAATGGATGCTATGTAAAAAAAAGCTATGTAAGTCGCTCTGGATAAGCACGTCTGCTAAATGCCCGTAATGTAATGTCAACTGTGTTATTTTCCAGAATCGACCTGTGTTACATTAACCAGGTGTATGGTAAAGGACACAACACTAAACCACGTTAACAATAACCACAACCTCAAAGAAGACCCAGTTGAGCACACAGTGAGGTATATATACAGCAGCAAAGCAGGGAATCTAGCCTATCATAAAGATGTAAATAAAAATCTAAATTAATACATTCATTAGCATGAGAACTCCTACCCCGATAGAATATCAATAGTAGCATGAGACTTAAATCAAATTAAAGTGTTCATTGATGCATGTGTGCCAAGTAAAATAGTTAGGACATACCCCAACCAGTTAAATAGAGATGTGAAAGATAAACTCAGAGCTCATTCTATTGCTTTCAAATCATGTGACAGCACCTAGTATAAAAATGCTAGATAGGACCTTGAGGAAAGGATCAGGACTGCCAAGCTACATTACAAGCAGAAACTAGAAGACCAATTAAGTGCACAGGACCCTAGGCGACTGTGGCAAGGCCTAGGAGCCATTACCTCTCATAAAACAAAGACATATTTAACAGACTTTCGGCCAGTAGCGCTTACCTCTGGGATTATTAAGCGCCTAGAACACCTGGTGATGTCTTTTATAAAATATTGTATCCTGGCTACCCTAGACCCACTTCAACTCACGTACAGAGAAAATTGCTCTGTGGAAGATTTAAGTGCACAACACAACGACACAACTGTCATTGGTCTTATCTCTGGGAATGAGTCACAATACTGGTTGGAACATGATGGCCTAGTACAGTGGTGCAAACAAAATAACCTAGATCTGAACAGTAAGAAAACAAAATGAATTATTTCTAACTTCAGGAAACAGAGTGTTGATATCACCCAGGCTTTTATTCATGGGTTAGAAGTAGAGAGGGTTGGCTCTTTTAGATTTCTTGGTTGAGCTGTCCAGAAATTTCTCCTGGTATTCAAATATAAGCAGTTTGGTTTTTAAAAAAGGCGTAACAGCATCTATACTTTATTAGAAGGTTCAAAAAGTTTGGCTTAGATAGGAATATCCAGCAAGACGTTTACTGATGCACTATAGACAGCATTCTTATTATTGGCATTACTATCTGGTATAGCAATAGCACCCTACAAGAGTGCAAATCCCAAAACTATCTGGCATAGCAATAGCACTCTACAATAGTGCAAATCCCTGTAGAGAATGCTGCAAAAAGTGACTGGTGCTGTACTCCCCACCACTGAATATGGCAAATGAACCTGAACATCAACTGAACAAGCCAAGCACAGGCTGCAGGGTCTCACCGGGAAATAGCCCAGTCTTAAAAAGTACGGCCACCAATCCCTCACAGATGTTTCAAAGTAGGTATTTGGATATTCACTGACAACCCATTGCAACCTGTGCTCTGTCTCCAAAATATTTTGCTATAGATAACCAGCAAGCTTGTTGGAAAAAGTGTAAGCGCAGAGTGGTCAATATCGTCAAAATCAGCAGAATGCCAGGAAAAGATGCAGATTATCTTTATATAGCTCAGAAGATGATCCTCTGTATTCTCAATAACAGGCATCTTTCAGTCTGGTTGCCAAGCGATGGTCAGCGTCAACCTCAGCTCCATGTTTCTCCTGAATAGGGTTGCCAGGAAACAGTGTGCATCTCTTTTCCAACACTTCTTCCCACCAGGATCTCCACAACAGGACCGTGACATACTCATCTCCACCCGTAGGGGAGACAGAAACAAATGCAGAAGCAACAGAACACAAAGCAATAAAATAACGGAACATAACATCAGCGAATGAGTCAATGTTATTTTATGAGTGTCCATCTCTCACAGACTCCCAATTCTGTCCAGTATTTTCCCTCATATCTAACAAATGCCTTTGAATCATCAAACTAGTACCATGTAAGTGTACACTATTATTGAATCTTATTAGAAAATGGTCAACCATGTCAGGCTCATTCAGTTTCATGATGTCATAAGACAGAATAGTAAACTGGTTGGATATATCTAAGTTAGCATGCATGACAGGGATAGGCATACAGACTACCGTATGTGTAACAGCCAACTTGACATCCCATTCAGTGCTCAAGAAAACACATACAAAGCTTTATGACAAGCAGGGAAATTCTAGAAGGTGTTGACTGGGTGGGCATTTTGAAACATCAGTTGGGCTTCTTTTTCAAATGTAAGGAGCACACCTCACACATCCACCAGTTTCAATTTTAGCATTGTTGTGAGCAACAGATTGAAAAAAAAAAAACTGACAGACTAATAGAAATATAAATATTTTCAATGTATGTCTTCAACAATGTTCTTAGAGTAACTAAGAAAAATAAAACTCCAAAAGCTAAGGCTAAATCATAAATAAAACTCTGAATTCTATATGGAGGATGTGAATAGAATTCTTACTCCGTTTCATTTCAACTGGAAGGTTGAAAATGTGTTACATTTTGTGTCTGAGAAAAAATCACAGGTGGGGGATGAATCAAATTAATCAAAAATCAGTATTCAAATTAGTTTGACATCAAGCCAATAATAAAATGTAAAAATGAAAACTTTTTTTTCAAATTTTCTAATTGGTTGGACAAGATGGAGGATAGGGTGGGCAACACCTAAGCCGCAACCCCCTCTCCCCACTCCTGTTGTTAAAGTGGCTATTCTTAATTTTTCCGTGTTTTTTTTCTTTTCACACTCCAAGTACCCAAGTTTCATTTCAAATGAAGTTACTATTACTAGTTTATTGATTGCTTATTTTTCTTAGAAAATCCAGCGGTAGTGTTGTGGTACATGAACTACTGTGGGCTCAATAATAATTTCACTGCACAGAAAAAATCCACGTTTTTCACATTGCCAGTTGTCCTCTGCTGGTGTGGCAGGATAACACAACACAGCATTTTCCCCCTTTCAAACGAAATACCTTCTTCTGTGGTATGTAAAGGTCTAAAGAAGCACAGAACAGCAGGATGGTAATTGTAGCACAATATGTAATGTAAACAACACAACTTGTATGCAGTAACCATAACCACCTGCAAATAGAATGGAAAATAATAAATTAATAATGTCTCTTAAATGGTAGCCACCTTCAACGCATTACAAAGTCTTTTGTTTAGACAGGGGGCTGTCTGTGCCTGCTGTGAGGTGTTTGGTGCATTTTACTGAGCCACACCTAGCACTGGATCAGAGACCCTAACTATCACTGACTCAGGAAAGGCTTATAGCCGTGAGCCATTTCAGGTGCGTCTATCATTGAAGAGGTAGAAGGTCTCCAGGTTTGGAGGAGATCACTTTTGCACCCCTGTGAGCATCAGTATACTGTTTCATCTTTGGTTATTTTTGTCTCATTTTTTCTCTCAAAGCGCTTTCGTCTATAGCAGGAGCTGGGACGTGTAATGTTAAGTTTTGTTCTCATTGGTCGTGGAGAACCTGGGAAAGTGAGACTTGTTGTGGCATGAGGAGTTCATCGGCAGTCCATCAGGAAGGTAAGAACAAAGGATTTTCATGGCTCACTCTGGATTGTAGCAGTTTGAAGGCAGTTCTTTTATGTTCCGTTCCATCTCTCCATTTCCCCATTGGCATTTGGATAATACACAGAGGCTTTCAGGTGCTTTTTTTCCTTGTTGTTGTAGTACATCAGTGAATGCTATTGCAGGGAACTGCCACCCACTGTGGGTTACCAGCAAACAAGGATTCCCTTCCTTTGCAAAGATGGAGGTTAGTACTTTGATGATTGTACCGGTGTCGATCAAAAAAGCAATTTCCGGTCACTTGCTATAATATGCCACCAGTGTGATTATGTAGCTGCAGTCAGGTGGGGCTGACTCAAAAGCCCCTACAATGTCAACACCCTCCTTTTCCCAGGCAGCATCTGGTACGGCATCTTCTGAAAAGATGCTGGGGCCATGCTGAGACCATAGGGGACCCTATAGAATTAGAACAGGCCCTCATGGGTAATGAGGACTGTCAGGTCTCTACTCTCAGGTAATAGGAACACTTGACTTTAAGCACTTTTAAGATCTAGAGTATAAAACAATGAAGCACCCTCCAGTTCAGAAATAATGTCCTCAATCATAGGCAAGAGGTGGCTGTCCACCACTACAGCCTTGTTTGGTTCCTATAAATCTAAGCACACATATACAAATCTAACCACACTGTATACTGTACCACCTGTCTTTTCCTATATAACAAGGATAGGAAACACTTATTCAAATGAGTCTACTTTTCATGTCGTTCCTCTTTAGGCATTTAAGTTCTGGAGACTGGGAAGCGCCTGCATTTCTGTTGTACTGGTTTTCATGTCAGGACATATTTTGACCTAGTGCACAAAGCCTTTTGCACATGAATGAAATGAATGAATCACTGCATTTATATAGAACTTTTCCGAATGCTCAAAGTGCTTAACAGTGATGAGTGGGAACTCCCCTCACCCACAACCAATGTGTAGCACCCACCTGGGTGCCAGCGCCAGAACGCTCTCCACACATTAGCTAAGGTGGAGAGGGAGAGAACATTTTTTAGCCAATTAAATCAGGGGATGATTAGGTGGCAAGTTGGAGAGAGCCAGATTGGGAATTTAGCCAGGACACCGGGGAACTCCCTACTCTTTGCGACAAGTGTCATGGGATCTTTAATGACCACAGTGACTCAGGACCTCGGTTTAATGTCTCATCTGAAAGACGGCATCTCCTACAGTACAGTGTCCCTGTCACTGCACTGGGGCATTGGGGTTTATTTGACCAGAGGGAAGATTGCCCCCTGCTGGCCCACCAACACCACTTTTATTCCCTGGTGGTCTCCCATCCAAGTACTAACCAAGCCCACACTTGCTTAGCTTCAGCCATTCAGCAGGAGCAGGGTGCATGGTGGTATGGCAAACACCAAAACTCTGCCGTGGCGTCACCATCATCCTTGGTGGTACATGGTGGGGGATCAGGTTGGAAGGCAGCACAGGTCTGGGCAGGCTGTTGAGGCAGTAGTTGTCCTCCAATGATCTGCAGCTGTAGAACAGCAATAAGGGCCATCCCAAGGATAGGTGTGCCTGTGCTCACAATGTAAAAGTATATGGCAGCTGACATGCAATCTCTGTCAGCATCCAAGCACATTCAGTTTTTCTTTTGAGTAAGTCAATAATTGTTCTGGTGGGATAGACAACTCATATGTGGAGGAATAGTCTCTGAAAATGTGCTCAGACTGCATAAACAGCAGTGTTCACTAGCATTTCAACAATACAACTCTGAGTAGACGTTGCAGTAATTTTCGCATGGCCCTTCAACTGCCCATGTACTGCAGCTATCTCTTCTAAAGTGAGCACTTCACCCTGTGACGTGGTGACTTCATGTACTGTTTTAGCAGGTTTGCACATTTTGAAGAAATGTCCTCTGTCATAAGACTCGCTCTTTGCACTTTTAGCTGGGAACAACTGGTTGTTAGCAAACTGGCTTGCGGAGCCACAATGAAATCACTGTTGACATCTTGAAAGTCTCTCATCCCTTGTGTGCTTGGCAATGTCGGTACGTTTTCCTCTCCCTGGCATGTTTTGCGTGCATGGCTGCAACATGTTTAATCCAAGCACATAGCTCTAGCTTCTACAGTAGCAGACTTGATATTTCTGGCTAATTCAAGTGCTTATTCAAGAGTTACGTTCTGTTCAAGCAGCATTCTTTCACAAACGCAGGGCACATTTATTTTTTTCAACAATTTGGTCATAGAGCATCTCGCTGTCCAATGCACCAAAACTAGTTCTGGTAATGCTGCCACGTATTGGCCCGTACGCTGACTCACATGTTGAACATTATGCTACAATGTTGACAGTTGGTGTGAAAAACATCTCCAGAGCTTTCATAGATTCCTCATAGGACCGCAAGCGGCAGGGTGTGGAAGATACTGTCCTTCTGTCCCTACACAATGTATTAGCAAGCTACATTTATGTTTAATGGATAACTTGTCTCCACTGATGGCAAGAAGTAAATTATCGAAAGTTTCCACACTTTAAAAGCGGCTCCCCTGGGCAGTCATGCTTTTCTTTCTTTATTCCACCTTCCAAACCTCTTTTCTTCTACCACACTTGTATTCACATTGCCAGTACAGTCATCTTCTTTAGTGTTCTCACCCCTGACTTGCAGGATAAGACAAGTGTATTTTGGAGAAAGAAGACTGCCTAGAGACAACCAACTATGTTGCCTGACGTGGTAATATTGAGCAACATATCAAACTGAATTTTGAATTGTATACGCTTGATTTTGCGTCCATCATGAAAGTGTATGTGTCATATTTGAATACTTGACACAATTGTCGTACCAGACATCAGTGAAAAATAGCATACTGAATAGTGGATACAGAATGCAAACACATTGAATTGATATTGCTACACATGTGCCAGCATGAAAAGGTATCAAATATAACCTTTTTATTTTAATACAAAAGAATGAAGGATTGAAACGTTAAGCCTAAAAAATGTGACCATGAGACATTACTAGCTCATTGTATAAACAAAATTGTACATTAAATAATGTTGAAGCCCATGTTGTCAGCAACTGATATGCTTGGGGACTGGCTTTGTTGCTGTTGCTAGGTAACCCCAGTAAATGCGCTGTTTTGAACAGTCTGCAATCATTTGTTATTTTTGGGCTGTATAGTTGTCTAACTCAGGAGCTAAACTAGCTGTGGTTTATAATTAGCAAGCATCTGCTAACAACCATGGGGGTGTTGTGGGGAAGGGGCAATAAAGATAGAAATGCACACTCTGAAGCTCTGTAAGAGGACAAATTCTTGTATAAGATCACCTTTGAATCGTGTTATGTTTGTACATGTTTTAGTGTCGTGAAATTCTGACAATTATTTTCTGTTCAATTAAAAAATACAGTTAAGGGACAGATGAAGTCAAAAGTTTGAGCAAGCTATTGATTACACATAACTTCATAAATATGTGGCAGAATCACATTACACATTTATATAATCTCAGTGAAGCATTTCCTATTGGACTCCTGTATTAGAGGCATTTACATGGGCCAAATTTGACAAATTACCTTGCTCACATGTTTCCTAGTCTCACCTCTTTGATTCAACAGCCTTCTGGTGGTGAACCACAACGACGCTTCACCTGGGTCAACGGGAGGACTGGCATGAGATTTGTGTCAATTGCACATTCTTTCCTCAGGCAAGGATCCCATTAAAAAAAATGCCATCCTTGGATTATTCAAAGGGGATTTGTGTCAGACCACGGTCCCTTTTGCTGTACTCCTTGTGAGTTATAATCATCATTCTGGCTGTAGGGGCATTTCATTATTTATAAGGCCATCTCACTCTTTAGATTAGCGTGATTTTCCGCTTGTCTGATAGGCGTTTTTGCTTGCTGTGTTGGCGACAGCGCATGAGACACGCAGTTGGCCAATTCATTCCCTACGCCTCGGTGTGCTTCGCGGTCGTTGTGCCGTGAAGATGCCGCCCTGTGGCCCCGGCGTCTGGTGTGCGCGGTGTAGGCTGACCATATTGGCTTGACTCAGAGGCCCATGTCAGCCCAGATGGCGAAGAGCTGATTTGGGAGCAGTCCGCCTTGATTTCTCTTTAGCCGCTGTGCCAGCATTCCCTTGGACAACAGGTGTCCAGTGTTTCTCAAATGAAGGGGAACTTCATCTTTTGTGGGTGTTAATGAAACATCAAGTAGTGGGGCAATAGTGAAATATCTTGAAGGTCACCTGGACTTTGATGTCAATGTCATCACTTGCCGTGAGGAATATCCAGAGACATTCAAATGACATGCACATATATGCCTTTAGTTGTCATGGCCTTCAAGTGTATTAAGTCTGTGGAGCATTTTGCCCAGAAAGGTGTGGTTTATGCTCTGAGTGTGAATAAATAGGCTAATGCAAATGGAAAATACATGAATAGCTAATGGTTCCTCTCCCTAAAAAGACAGGGTTTCTTTAATAGCCATTACAGATTGTACAATTTATAGATTAGCAATTATACAATATAATAATTTGTTTAAGTTTTTTTTCTTACATTCATTTTTATTTGTGCCTTTTCAACTATTTGATTTATGAAATATACCTAGGAAACTTTCCAAACATTTCTCTTGTCTTGCAAAGTCATCTCTGACATAAGCAACTGCTGGACTGCTAAAGCACTATAATGACAATTACTTTCATGATAGAAAAAATAAATATGTATTGCTTTACTTGAGTATAATTATGTATTTTATTCTATATAATACAACTTCAATGTTCAAATATTTATAAATATATTTAAAAATACGTAATTCTATTTGCTGAGTAAACTTTCACTAAATATTTTCACTCGAAGGGCTATGATAAATAGATATTAAGGTATTTATGCATTTATGAATAAAACAAGTTCATGTCACAGAATACAATTACAAATACGGCTAAAATCTTTCATTGACTTCTGGGTACAGTACATGCATGTAGTGCAGCTGGTAAGTATTTAGACAGTGACACCATTTATTTATTTGTTTGTTTATTTGTTTTGGCTATGTCAGATTTAATTTAAGGGTATTTGCATCCATATCCTGTGATCCCTGTAGGTATTACATTATTACCTTTTTATACATAGTCCTCCCATTTTAAGGTACAAAAAGTAATTGGACAAATTAACATTATGTTATACAAGTCCTGAAATTTAATACTTTGCATTTGATTTGATTTGGCTGCCAGAAGCCTGCAACCCTTAGACGTCACCAGACGCTGGGTGTCATCCCTAGTGATGCTCTGCCAGGCCTGTACTGCAGGTATCTTCAGCTCCTATTTGTTTTGGGGTATTTTTGCCTTCAGTGTTGTCTTCAGCAAGTGAAACAAATGTTCAATTAGATTTTGGTTTGGCGACTAATTTGGCCAAGAACATTATACTTTTTTGCACTGAAAAACATCTTAGTTGCTTTAGCAGTGTGTTTGCAGTCATTGTCCTGCTCAGTGTTGGGGGTAGTGACGTGTTATGGTCATATTATTATATTATTACTATTATTTATGAGTAGCTAAGCAATATAACAAATTATTACAGTTACTATATGAAGTAAAGATCCTCTACCTTCAGAAACTGTTTTTATCGTTTTGTTATTTTTTCTTTAAATTTATCGAATCAATTTGTGTGCACCACTCAGTGCATGCCAGGAAAAGCCGGCACCATATAGAAGAATCATTTCCTGTTATCAAATCAGAGGAAATGGAAGTTACCAGCTCATTCATCGTAATATGCAATATCTGTCGAGCAATAATGTCCATGGCCAGGAATACTACATCGCGCCTCAAAAAATATTTGGAGCTTCAAGAGACCAAGAAACACTGCTGAGCAAGGACATGGCACAGGCCATCCAAAACAACAAAAGCTTAATTCGTGTCCTCCTGCAATGACAACTTTTATGCCAACAGAGATAAGGAGTTTGGTGGCGGAATACGTGGTGAAGGATACAAAGCCGCTGAAAACTGTGGAATCACCAGCATTCAAAAAGATCATCAATGAAATTCCAGTGACAACAAGGCAGTAGGTAAGAGATATGCCTATATATTCACATAATAAGCATATCATATCATCAACAGTCTATACAGTGGTCCCCCAATTTTTACGTACATTACCCAATAAAGATGTAAATACCCTCAAATTTAAGAAGTTGCCAGTGTGCACTTCAAACCTCAAAATCCTGTTTTAATTTCAAATCCAATAAGATGGAGTACAGAACCAAAGCAACAAAAAGTTGTGTCACTGTCCAAATACATATGGACTGCACTGTGTATTTTCTGTTTTGACAGAAAGAAGACACATTAAACAATTCTAATGTGACTGAGTGCATTTCAGATTACATAACATCCAGGGCGAATGAGGAGGTAAGGCCCCACATGAACCCACTGCACAGCCACAGAGACATCGACATACTGCCTTTCTGGGAACCCAATAACCAGCAGGGGAACTCAACAGGAACACCAGTGCTTTTCAACAGGCAGTGAGCATAACACTATCCAACAGCCACGGAGGCCTAGAAGCCTGGATATACTTATTCAGTGGACCGCCAAGAACACAAGGGCAAGATGACGTTTTTGCAAGAGGTCAAGGGGGAGGGTTTCTGTGCCAGGTCACCCAGAATATTTGTTTTTTGAAAATTTGTGAAGTGTATCAGACTGGGAAGGTTTTGTAAGCTTTAAAAATGGCAGGAGGCACTCTTAAGTGTCTCAACTCTCAGAGCAGATGGAAGCGTAAAGACCCAGAGGGAAAAACCATCTGAAGGACAGAACAAAAATATTTAAATAAAGTCAGGCAAATTTGTCCCTCAGAAAAATAAACTCAACCTGTGAATATCCCAATATATCACCTTCACTCAGTGCTGAGCAAATGATGAACTGTATACCTCTATTAAAATGTCCACCCCAAATGCACACACACAAACACAAACCACCCCCCCCCCCACCTTCCGTCCTCTTCCTCTCTTCCTGTTGGAAAATGTAGAAATTTTCTAAATTTAATTGTTCAGACAGACAAGATTTATGTTCACCTTTGTAATTGAATACAAAGCTATAACAGAAGAATAACCTTGCTTTTGGAAAGAGTTTAGAGAATCTTGTTTGTTAAAAATGTGGTCTTGCCTGAGAACTTCACCTTCAAGGAAAAACTTTATGCTATTACCAAGCACAAATGTATTTCTTGGGAATTTAAGACCCTAAAAATCATATTTACCTTACATTTTAGTGTTTATTAAGCCCCAGGATACATGTAGACTTACTTTTTCAAATTTATGAACAGGAGAACAATATTTAATGTGTTCCTGTGTCCCTTTACTCATAGTGTACTAAACTTTGATGTAAAATATGTCATTTCTGAAAATGAGAGGAGAGTAGGTCCCCCACATCATGTCTGTTCTATATGAACATTTACCACTCATTTGTAGGTTACTTCGGATTAGCAGCCCATTAAATGGTCACACCACTGATTGTTTACAATGGAAACCACCATAGTACATACATGTGAATTAGTCTCCTCTTTTTACCGGAAGCTATTTACCTTCACCCTCTGGTGATGTTGATGGGTTACAGACTGGAAGTCATGGCATGCAAAATATTTGCCACCAAATACTAAACATGACTGCTTTATTTAGCATAATGATGATTTGTCCCTTCTAGGTGCCATTAAATCGGGAGGGAGACGTACAAAATAAAAAACACAAAAGTGTTATATCATATTAATTATTAAAATCGGCGGCATGGTGGTGCAGTGGGTAGCACTGTTGCCTCACAGCAAGAATGTTCTGGGTTTGAATCCAGCCTGGGCCTTTCTGTGTGGATTTTGTATGTTCTCATCGTGTCTGTGTGGGATTCCTCCGGGTACTCTGGTTTCCTCCCACAGTCCAAAGACATGCAGATAGGCTGATTGGAGACTCTAAATTTCCCATAGGTAGGAGTGTGAGAGTGAAAGGTGTGTGTTCCCTGCGATAGATTGGCAGCCTGTCCACAGGGTGCATTCCTGCCTCTCACCCAATGCATGCTGGGATAGGCTCCAGGGTCCCCTGTGACCCTGACCAGGATATGTGCATATAGATAATGGATGAATGGATGATTAAAATAATTGTTTACTAATGCGCTTGCTAGCACATCTGTGCTACATTTAGACCGTTTCCAAGAAACGTCCCCGGCTTTTTTGTTTCCAGGAATCTGTTCATCCTGGTCAAGACAATGACCAGTTAAAGCAAGTGTTGTAGTGCCTAAATGAAATAGAATGTCTGCAGATGTTCTAGTAGGTCCTCCAGGACCAGTTAAAAAGAGGTTCCCATATATTTACAAACTATGTGAATGGAGATAGGGAGAAAGGTTTACAATGCACACAGGATATTTCGACTTCAATGACTGGGACACTTTAATGTTGACAAATATTTATTTTAGGGAGCTACGGTTTCAAGGGGAAGACATCCGAAAGAAAATTAAAATGAAAAAGTTTCCAGTCCGTTTTTTTTTTTTCAGAGGCTTCTCCACATGCTCATCACCCTGGGTACACTCTGATTGCATATGACACCGCAATGTTATTTGTAGCAGACTGTGACAGGGGACCTCTCCCTAGGCAGTGCTGAAACACGTCATCCTCGAATGTGAGCTGAATAAGCCCAACTCCTCTAATATCACGGACTCACCAACATCGGCGCCGCGTGGGCAATCACAACTGCCTGCGCACTGCAGCAGGGGAATTCTAAACCATTATTTATAAAGGAGGCAACCCCAGGGCTTTCCCCTCCGAGATCAACGAAATGAAAATAATCTATTATAGAGGATCCAATGTCATGGGAACTCTCAAACTCTGCTTGTTCGTGTGGGGTTTTGTCACAACTGAACATGAGCTGTCATTTAATGTATGTTTACAATGACTTTTTAGACGAATTACGTAACACTTTCTGCAATAAACAGGTGTGCAATAAGTGACAGGTTCTGTCATAGTAACCTGTGTAATGATCATTACATTCTGATTTTACATGAGCATAGCATTGTTTTCAGACAAGCAATGCAAACATGGTTTTTCCATGAAATGTTTACTGACCGGTCAATCGGTCAGATTAAAAATAATCTTTGTAATTATATGCTGTTTAATCCCAATTTAAATGATCTCAGATTATCATTGAAAACTAGGTGATTTCATCATGGCCTGGATTTAAGTACTTTAATGAGAGATCAGTGGGAAAACAATGCATGTGAATCTAAAGCAGAGATCTGCAGTACTGAGTTATATATATATATATTTTGTTACCTATTTCAGACCAAAGTCATCAGGTGAATTGTACACCCCGTGGCTCTCCTGGAAATTCATTAATTCAAAATGCATGGTAATTTACATTTACATTTTGGATCTCCTCTAAATAATAAACTTAAATTGTACAATGCTGTGGCGTTTTTAGGGTGAAAATAACAAGGGTAATATTATTGACTACGTAAGTGTTGTCATCATTTTGGTGGTTCCAATTCCTTTTTTTTCGCCTATGTTTAAAATGAATAGGATTTTTGGTTCTCGTTTACCAATCCTTTCATCTGTGACATTAGAAATTACGCAGGGGGAAGTCATTCAAAAATTAGGCTCTGTGGATGTTTTGTGAGTGATTGCAGGACTATATTTGGAAATAGATGTTACTGTGGATTTTTGAAATGTAAATATTTGGTGCTTTGAAGCCACATGAAGATGGACTTGCGAGGTGCATTTTATCGGGGTGAGCTGCAGCGAATATCTAAAACTCATCACATTTCATCTACTATTACTATCTGGAGCAGGACGTTCTGTGCATGGAGCAGGCAGTTCTGTATGAAGAGCAGGCAGTTCTCAGAGAGCAGGCATTGCCCTTCAGGGTCACCACAGGACTCCTCTGCCAGCAAAAAATAAAATAAAATAAAATACATGATTGCGCAGCAGTCAAATGTCATCCGGGATTTGATGGTGCATTTTCGATAGGCAAGGTTCCACTTTAAGAACCAACCAATCCAAAATTCTGTACATTTTTTAATTGCCATGTTATAAAATGGCATGGATATTTTCAGAAAACCATTAGGCAGAAGTACAGGCCGTATGTATATGTGCCGCAGGCTGCTAACTCACATTAAGAAAAGATGGTCACAAACGAGTCCACAGATGGCACTGACAATTATGTTTCACATTTTATTTGTTCTGCTAGGAAAATCAGTTGCATCTAATTCAAAAGTTATTCTTGCTGACATTGTGGAACTTAATTCCATAAGTTACAGCTAACAACTCACAAATAGCATCAGAAATGGCAACTGAATATTGAGGTTAATTTCAATGATGTAACAGCATTTGTCTCAGAAAATTTAAGTTACATGTTGAAATCATATAATGAAACCCTCAAAGGCTTCGTGTCAAACAGTTCTTTTATCGTACAATTCTAACATTGTGACTCTGGTTAGTAGCATTTTGGATAATCAATTCCCAATAAGGTCACAAATAGGTCGGAAGATTCATAAAGTCTATTACACATTGTCCAAGCGGAAGGTTTTGCCACAAGGTGCTCGTAAGGAGCGTGACAGAGCAATGCTCAGGCTTGACCTAAAACTAGACAACATTGCCACTGGATTCCAAGATTTGATGAGTATTGTTTTTTTCTGAAATACTGCAGCTGATTACACATTTATTGGCACGCAGAAAAGGCACAGCATCAACACTCTGGGAGCTAAAAAAAATAATTTTGCATATTGTGCATATGGCAGAATGATATTTGTGGGCCTGCATGCCATTGCTTAAAAAGAAAACAGTACTGCTCAACACTATATAAATATCTTCTGCAAGAAAGCAACACAAGACAGTGTGGGCATCTTTTTGGCAGCCATCATCTGTGCTTAATTAATGGCAACTGATGTAGACTACTGGGGAGAGGCAATTTCTGACCGGCGAGAAGATTTCATTGGCTTCTTGCTGAAGGATGATTAATTTTCAGATAAGAAAACTCTCCTAGATAAAACACCTGCTGTAGTAGGTATTATCTAGAATAATGTTAAAGGCCATGCTAACATTACCCCCATCAACAGTACAGCCCTATCATCACACTAGTCTCACAAAATAGGACGATACATGCTACGAAAGTCTCTTCCCAATTATGTACATATAGGACTGAAAATCTCCTTTCTCTATTTATGATAGTATGCTGTGTATCATTTAGAAAGTTTTGAATATCACATTTTAGCTTGGCAAAGGGAGCTTAATGAGAACCATTCCATTCTATATTATTCTTGAATAGTGACACAGTGGCTACCCAAGAGAAGAGGCCCTATCGTTTCTCCGGAGGGGGCAGGGTCACTGCAGTTTGTTTTCTGTTTTTAAAGCTCCTGCCGCACCTCCCCATGCTCAGCATTGCCTCTCGATTAAAACAGAAGCCCAGGACACCGCGGTACAGAGCCACTAGAATCAATCATTGGACAGGCCATTAAAATAAATCAGCCCTGTATCTCTTTTCATCAGAGCAAAGACTTTGGCTTAAGGCTATGGCTTAATCAGAAATAATTTCACTTCTGATGGTTTAAGGACAGTGATTGTTTCAGTATGTCCGGCTATGCACTGTCGACGCACATCTCTATAGAAATGTTATGGCAAGTGCTCACAAGAACACCATAAGCTGTCGAGTGTAATTTAGTTGTCTACTGAAAATATAAATTTAATTTAAGGAAGCATTAAAATGTTTTGTTTTTGCCCTGCTTTGCAGTTTAGGCCTGGCATGAACTTGACCATTGTAAAAAGAGCTCTGACAAAGAACTTTAACGAAACAGGGAGTGCAAAATTACCTTAGAAGACTAAGTAACACATTCTATGCAGGAAACACATGCCTTATAGCTGCATTTATATTGCCTTATGACCTACTTCTAATGCACTATAAACAGTGCTATAAGCACTCAAAACAACTCACAGGTAATTATAACTGTGACGGTCCGGGTAGGGGGGACCCAAACGCAGAGGGAAAAAAAACACAAACTCAAAAGGGAAAATTAACAAAGACTTTACTAACACAAGGTGAACAAACAAGGAACAGACAAGGCCACAATGGGCTAAAACACAAACTCAAAAAATAATCTAATGAAACAGAAAACAGGAACTCAAAAACACAGACAGGGCAGAACACGGGAAGGCAGAGCACAAGGGAAGGACAAAAACACAAGTCAGGAACAAAATACAGGCAGGTGAAACACAAACTCAAAAAATAATCTAATGAAACAGAAAACAACAAGAACTCAAAAACACAGGCGGGGCAGAACACGGGAAGGCAGAGCACAAGGGAACAAGCAGGTACATACAGTCGGGAAACAAACACAAGCAGGCAGGTACATGTATGTCAGGTAACAAACACAAGGAACCAGCACCCGAGTCAAGGGAACAGAGAACTTAAATAGACAGGGGGGTGACAAGACACAGGTGAACTCAAAAAACAATCAAACCAGAAGGAGGGGATAACAAGACACAGGTGGGAACAATGATAGAATAACGAGACAGACAATACAATTAACAGGGGGGGAGCAGGACACAAAACAGAAGTGCCGCCATCTGGCGGCCCAACAGGGGAAACACAGACAGGAAAACAGGACCATGACAATAACAGCCTTTATAATATTATGTAAAGCACTGCTATGAGACCAAGGGGTATAATGTATTATACCCCTGCTTGCTAGAAAACAGTATGTTACAGATGATATAATGCATTACAACAAGCATCGGTTTATAAGGCTCTTTGTCACAACAGGCTATAGTGCATCATAGAAGCAATGTGAAAATGGTGGTATGGTCAATTATAACATTACACACAGCATACCTTCTTTGAGGATATAATGAATTATATGAAATTTGCTTGCTTAAAGTGATCCACTTGATGGATTTGACAGATATTTATGAGCCGTTGTAGTCTGACATAGCATATCACATGTTAAATATAAACCACTATAACTGGTATTTGTAGGTGTAACAAGTCCCAATGAATCACACAGGCATGGAGGTGTATGATGCACATGGTTTATTTCATACACGGACCACAATACTGTCACTGTTATTGTTGTCGTTGTTGCTGTCCATGTCCGTGACCATGACCGTGCGCATCGATTAGAACTAATCACGTAACTGCCTACAGCTGCGACTGCCAGCCGGCTAAACCACTCCCCCATTTCTCCGCCTGCTGCCGGCACCACAACCTCGCTGCCCCTCACAGTAGGCTTAAGTAAAGTGTCAGCATTTTGGCAAGAGACACACAAATTAAGAGATGACTTTCTTCATGTCAAAAGGTTGGAAAAAATTCTACTTTCTGCATGGACAAGTAACATGATACAACAAACTGTAATTAACTCATGTCAACCTAGAACCGTGAAACAAAAACACAGAATGGAGGAGACTCCATTTGGCAAAGCTTCACAACAGCATCTTATCAGGGCACGCCAGTACACAGGTTCAGTTTACCTGAAACAAGTTATTGGGAAGTGAAAAAGAATGTCAAAGCTGAAATTAACAGTCTTGTAGTTAAATGTAGGAACTGTCTTAATAGTAATCTTATTGGTACCTGTATAGTATTATTATAACATTCTCTATAGTGTGCATTAGTGTATTACTATAGTAATACCATGATTAACAATATACGATACTATAGTGTTTCTATAGTAAATGTTTATAGTAATTATATGCAGCATTTTCATATGCAGACTCATTTACTGTAAACTATTTATTAAAATGGTAATTAAACCTTGTATGCAGATTATATGAAGACACATTGTTAACATTTAGGTACAGCTTAGAGAGGTTAAACAATATCTCAAGAACCAAGTTATCATCTCATTTAACTCAGACTTCTTTTAACAACTGAATACTGCACCATACAACCACAAAATCACATTACGGTCAATTACTTGGTAATCTTTGGTATGAATTTACCTAGTGACCACTGCAAAATTACGGGTATACTTACAGTAAGAGGAGTTGATATCCAAAACGATAGCAAGGTTCCACATACATCAAGAAAAAGACATAGTGGAATGACACTTATGACGAAGTAATCAAACTGTTTTTGAGAACTTTGAGAATATGGAGTCATTACCGGAGTAATACGAAATAATTACAATTTATGGATGTAAAAATAACCCTGTCTGAATAGGAATACTGAGAGTAAGTGTGTACTTGCCTGTACACAGGATGTACTCAAACTGGGCTAAAAAGACAATTTCTGCTTGAAGAGTCAGGTGTCCATCAGATGTTCCCCTGGACACAGGAAAGCACAAAATATATATTTGATGTGATTGTAGAATTTTTTTAAGAAAAATTATGGTATTGATGATAAGAATAACAAACACAGTCAGGGACTTTTTAAAAATAATTTACTTAAACAACTGGTCGTTTTATTATGATATAAAATATATGATGTGACAAACTATATTTATAACTATGGCGGAATCGGAGAAAAAGGTTTTACACCGTGACAGAAATAATTGAGGCTATATTTTCATATTTATAAAGGGGAGATTGGCTCAAAGAGGGGGTGTTAGACAAAGCTATAGCGCCACTGGTGGGCACGTAAGCGAGCTTAATGTTCTCATTTATTTTTACTTCATATCAAGATTCTGCACACTATTCCTCCTACAACTTTTCAGAAAGACCCACCTATTTGCTTTTTTGTGTGCCAATAATGCAGATTTATTCATTTATTTTTGACAAGAAGTGTCAATTCGAGCTGGGTAGTTACAAATATTTTGCACGAGAAAATGGCTCTGCAATGTTACTGCATGAATTCTGGGGGCTTGCAGGCTATGTTTGTCCCACAGGCCTCAGGTTTCTCACCACTGGCTTAGATCCCCGAATGTTCATTTGAACTGTGTACATGACATTGACCACTTTATTAAATTAATATATTTTTAACTTACCTCCACAGAAAACTACTTATTTATCTGCAATTTAAATAATAATAATAATAATAATAATAATAACAACAATAGTAATAATAACAAGTAATACATTTTATTTATATAGCGGTTTTCATCATACAGAAATGATCTCAAAGTGCTTTACAGAAGGCAACAATAAAACAATAAAATAAGAAATAATGTACAATCACAGGACGATAGTAAAACAGTGCATTAATATAAAATCACATACATTTTATCTGTATCATGCAATGGATAAACTGGGATAGGCACACTGATAAAAATGGGTTTTAAGCCCGGCTTTGACAACTGCTCTCATTTTTTATCTCTCATGTTCTTGCTTAAAACAATAACAAAATGCACCTGCACTTTTAAAAATACTGCCTCGTCGGCAGTCCTACATAAACTAAAATAAGTACTTGAGTGTCATTTGTAAACATCATTGCCAGTCATTATCTTTAATTATGTGAAATTACGTCAGTGTAGATGACTGGGGTGCTGTAATTGTAATAATTGTTTGACGTGCGACTTAAAAATGCCATCTATCTCTTGATTTTGTTTTTTCCAGGTACACAAACCTTAGTGTTTCTGTCAATTACCAGCAGATTCAATGATGTATTCATTCAAAAAAAAAAAAAAGCAAAAGATATGGACAGGGTTCAAATATTCTAGGAATTACAGTATCTATTGTAAGGGAATGCAAAATTGTAAGGTCCTGCAACAGCAACTATCCAACAGCAGTGTGAATGAAAAAAAAATTGCACTGTTGCAGCTTTCATATATTAATAGATATGTATATATTAATACATTTTAGATACGGATCCAGAATGAAGGTTGTCTGGTACTCATACCAGAATACACTGACTTTAAGGATCCCAATCCTTTATTAATTAGTGTTATATAATTTAAGGTAGTTTTACTGTTTAAATGGCTGTGCTCATTTTGCCATCATAATCCTTAATGCAAGTTAATAACCAACAACCAAACCAATGGCAGTTAGCACCTCTACATCAGCTTTCCAAACATTTATTCTCATTTTCAGTGAGCCACTATCTCTGACCTATTAGGAAAACGGTCTGATTTTGTTTTCTCAATATTTCTTGTATCAAATACTTTTGACTTCCCTGCATTGAATCTTTACAAATATTGCTAGGGTATGACCTTTGTCTCACTTTATTAATCAGTAGAAAGTGAGCCTTGTTTTTGCCAAATGCTTGTATTATTTGTGAGGGAGTTGGAGTTTTGGGAGACCAACCGCGACTGAACAAGGGGTTCTTTAAGCTATTAACCAGAGGTAAAATAGCCACAAAGTCTCAAGAGACAAGGGAAAGGAAAACAATACTCCTTAGGGAGAGTATCCCAAAGAAAAGCTCTACACAACCCACGTACTGGGTAAAAAAGAACTAAGGCTTAAGGAGTATGAAAATAAAACAAAACTGCCGGAGCAGAAAACGGGGCAACTAAAAAAAAACAGACCTCGAACCGAGGCTGAAAAAGTAAAACCCTAAAGAAAGAATACTGAGCTTAGATTGTGGCACTAACTTGTTGCCAACAATCTAAAAAAGCTAAAGACTGTTGTGCTAATTTTATAGCCACAACAATCCAATATCGCAGCTCAATCCTTTACCTTTACCTTTACCTTTACCTTTACCTTTACCTTTACCTTTACCTTTACCTTTACCTTTACCTTTACCTTTACCTTTACCTTTACCTTTACCTTTACCTTTACCTTTACCTTTACCTTTACCTTTACCTTTACCTTTACCTTTACCTTTTTACCTCGCTTGACAGAATACCGGCTCTCGTGCAACATAAGTGACACTGAAGCAAAGCTTATCGGCTTGCTCAGGGTTTAAATAGAACACCAACAGGTGCAAATAGTAAAAGGAAATTTGCACGTGTATAATTCAATCAACTCAAATGGCCGTAATAACTGAAGAAAAGGTGCATGAAAAAACCAATGGCCGTAATAACTGAAGAAAAGGCGCAGGAAGAAAAAGAAATGGTGGCATCAGCCAAAACCATGACATTATTAGATCAGAACTGGCAAGGAGCTTGATAAGGTAGATGCTGATTCAGTTCAGCTGAACTTCAGTTCATAACTGAACTTGCTAATTCATGGGGGTAGCAGTAGCTATTTTACTCTTAATGTATAATTAGCTATTAAGGTGCAATTAGTAGATGTGTGGATAACTTAACTCCCAAGCTATAACTGAAATTTAAATGACTTCACTGTTTGAATGCAGTTTGGGGGTCCCCCATGCTGATGCCCTTGAGTCACAGGGCAGGATCTCGCAGGCAAACAGCACTTTGTAAGTAATTGGGCAGCAGTGCCGTGTTTTAGAAAATGCTCATAAGTGAAGCTCCAAGCTTCATATCATGGAAGCTACTGTCATGCCCTTAAGCAGGACACTTCACCTGCATTACCTCAATGCGCAATACCATCTGTGTAAGCCACCTTGAATAATGTTAACTGTTAAGCAAGGCCTAATAAGATATCGAGCAATTATATTTGCAATCCAGTCATTTCATTTTGATCCCCGATGAGTAAATTGCGTTCATGTCAGGTAGCCCATTTCACTCACAGCGGGTCTAAAATTAAAAGTCCAAGTAGCAACAGGAAGCACGGTGTACAAAGTAATAGTCAATCTCATCCTCTGGCCTTGTGAAATGTCAGTGGTTTACCTTCATACCACCCGCTAACCCTGCTTTGGATGTCAGAATCAAAAGAGGTCAACTTTATTTTCCTGAGGCATTTGCCAGAAGAGTAAGAGTATTAACCCCCCCCCCCCCCCACCCCCCAAAAAAAAAGTATAAAATAAAAAAAGTATAAAAGTGCAAATAAATGAATAAATAAATAAATAAATAAAATAAATAAATAAAGCACTGTTTACAGATTGCAGTTTTGCTGTTGCATCAGTGATACCAATAGTCGGTAGTGCCTGAGAGCTACCGTGTCAGGATAGGGCAAATGGGTTAGTGCTTCTGTGGTTTATTTCTAGATGAGTGATCACAAAGAAAGGAAATAAACAAGGAAGTGTACACTGTTTTGTAGTCCACCGTTGCTTAGTATCATGCTGCGTCATTGTTTTATTTATCTCTTTGTAGAGTAGCAGAGAGGGTGCCCTTTTATTGTTTGGTTCCAATTTTTTTTAAATGCCCTCTATCTTGTCCAATCTCATTGTTGCGTGTCCAGCAGCAGTACTTAGTATGTAACTGAATGGCCTTTGAAGAAGTATGAGAATATTTAGAGCACAAGATTTGCACTCACTCCTGGGGAGTCCTGATCATGCTGTTTTTCATTTTGTTTAATAAGATTAGGCTGCTGAAAATGAAGACCAGAGGGTTGCCTCATCACCATTTGCTTTATGTCTGATCTCTTTCTGCATACAAATCTGTTCCATTGCACTAACCTGGCCCTGATTTTATTTGATGATCACAATTTTGTTTCGCGTTGCCCTAGGCTGGGGTGTTAAACTCCAGTCCCGCAGGGCTACAGTGTCAGCAGGTTTTTGTGGTTTCCTTCCCACGAGCAGTCATTTAAGGCCTTGAAAATACGGTGGGTGGACTCTTCAGCCAATCAATGACTCAAATGAATCACTTGTGCTGGAACTCACTGAAAACCAGCAGACACTGCAGCCCTCTAGTCCATCTCATGTCAGTTGAAGGGATTTGATTTGCAGACGCTTGCATATTGGATCTCAATAAAATAACTTGCTAAATCTATGTCTGTCATTAAAAACATTGATATAAAAATGAGGCCAAGTTACAAAAATAATATTAGCTATCTTAGCTCACATGAATTGAACAAGCTCTAATCCAAAGTAATGCCACCCAATGTTTCCTAAAATATTTCACTTGGCCCTGTGTTAGAGAGTGGTAGAGAGAGAGGATGAAAATGGCTGCACAGATGGATGAGGTGTGGGAGGAGGGTCAAACAGGGACTGTCTTATCTGACAACTAGCAAATTCACATATTGAAGTGGCCTTATGTTGTTGGAAGCAAGTCTGAGCACTATGACTTTATTACCAAATGATTCATTGCCTTACAGTCTTTATAATGAGACTAAACTTGAATATGTTAGGAGGTACTCCAGCACAGCTATGGAATGTCTATTAAAAATTACTTGTGCTTCCAAAACAACAGGGAATATGTATGTGGACAAATATTTGTTAAATCCCACCAGTTGCAATCTCCATCAAAATATCTTCCATGCAGCAAAACCAATTGCACTGTGTTGCTTTCTGCTTGAAATTGGAACCACTCCGTAGATTTAAGATAGCAGGCCTCAACAACCATTATTTATGCAGACATTCATATTTTCAATCAATGATAAAAACTAATGTCACAAATTGGAAGTCAAACAATTGACTTTCAAGGGAGAGATACCTCCAGGACATGTTTACATTTAGAGGACCTCCAGCATGACCCAAATTGCCCCAAGACATTCTATTCCAGGCTTCGGGGGGAAAATGACAGGGGACAGAGCATGTCTGGAAGATCAAATTATATTGTCTGTTTCTCAAAGATGGTAATCTAAAAAATAGATATCTGACAACACTTACTTAAATGGCCATGATTGGTCAAATTGACCGTCATTTATCTTGCCTGTATGCTTGATAATTTTGATTTCTGCGAAAGGAGCAACATTGTTGCAAAAGGAATATGGTACTATCCAGCTGCAGCCCTGCAGAAGAAGCCCTTCCAGGCAAAGCCTGGAATTCTAGTCCAAGGTTTTTGGGCATACCTTGTAGGGTGGGGTAACAAAACTTGGTAACACTATGACACTGGTTCCCATATGACCAGTACCTACTAGGGAAGGTGCTGAATACAAATACCATATTCAGCAACATTCGAATAATGCATTCGAACCAAATGTTTTCTCCTCCCAAATTTTTCGGATCTTTTTTCCTGTCAAAACTAACTTTGCAAATAAAATCACACAAAATTCATTCACTGCAATCTCCTGATTAAGCTGATAAAGCCTAGTTGGAGTGGGAATGAATAATTGTGGATGTCATAGTTATAGAAGTGGCAGGCTTAGAACTCTGCAAAGATAACGCCACTGACATATTTTCATGTTTTCACTGTAACTGAGTCTTTAAATAACCTGAATAGAGCATCCACATGACAGCTGCATAAATGTAGCCAGTTTGATTGCATGCCCAGCAAACCAAACCAAAACCAAAGCTGCTCGTTGTCAGTGGAATGAATTTGTTATTACTTTTTTTAAATATATTGCACTTTGCATTTCTTAAAATGCTTTTTCCATTTTGTATTTTGTCATGCACATTCTACCTTTATTTCAAGAAAATAGTTTTTTAAATATGTGATTTAATAATCTTTATCAAATTAGGTTGTTACTGGTGCAGAAATGTACGCTGTAATGTTGGATATGTCTAACGCCACTGCCAACTTGTGCAGAAGCTTGTCTTCACAAAATACAGCTTGGGGAAGTTTGAGCAAGAGCATAATAGCTGAAGATGTATTCCACCCAGGGAAGCTTTTCATTTTGTATTTAATTTATCCAAGCTTATACTAATCAAACATACAGGTACAGTGGGATTTCAACCATGAAGGGAGAACAAATATTATCAAATAAAAAAAAACAACAATACATGTTAGCCTCACATTCTGTATTTTTATTTTATTTTATTAGGAGTTCATAGCATGCAATAGTTCATAATGAAATCGAGGAACAATTTTTTTTCTTAATTAGAAAAGCATTTTTTTCAGTTTATAACTGAATATAGGTGGTGGTTGGGATCATGCAGTTCATACTACACAATTTAGAGAAAGGATGAGTTACTATTTTTTTGAGTTATAAAAACATTTTGTGTATGTTTGAAACTTGATTTGACTGTTTGTTTTCCTTAGTCTTGTAAAAGCCTGTTATGGCTATATAAAATATAGGTCATTTATTGATGAATACAGCTTTTACAGCTGGATTATTACTGATGTCATTGTAAAACTATGACTTTAATTTGTAAAATGTAAAAATATCTGTTAAAACTACATTATAAATATAGGAAAGTAAAAAAACATAATAAGCGATTAACATATAAAATATTGCAGTGAGTTTTTCTTGAAATAATATGAGTAATAATGCCTGAGATTACATTTTTTATGATGACCCCATTGATTTCAGTGCAGTATTAAGTGGAGGCACAAATCCTCGTAAACAGTCAAAGCATAATATTTTCTGACTTAATAAGTAAAAAAGTAGCATTGTTGAACTGTCAGTGCACTTTTGAAACAATTTAATAGCTTTATCTGTTCTAATTTTGTTTATTTCCTTGTTAAATGACCTGTTAAATTGAGCCAAGTTGCCAATTAGATTTTAATGAAATGTCCAATCGGGAAACGTATTGTTTTAGGGCCTGGAGAATTTGTGATGATGTAATTTGGCAGGAAAACGAAGAAGAAAAAATGCAAAATCCCAAAAGGTACAGGAAGACTGAGAGTCAGAGGTCATTATGGTAATTTTTGTAGGAGTCCCTCACAAAAAAAGTGCCAAATTCTCAGTGATGTATAGGTGCAAGGCATGCCCTGCCAAGCCATAACTTTGGTGGATTCCATACCTTCCATCCCAATGCTCAGTGTTCATGTTACACACTCCTATTTCTTTCACGATTTTAGTATTGACCTTGTAGGACAAACCATCGCGGACACAATTGTTCATTACAATTACAGACCAATTCAATCATTTGGATCTTATTGCTGCACCCTCATAATTGCAGGCTTGACTGAACAGGTAGGAGCTGGTACTGAGTGTTGGAAGTCTCTTATTTTTAGCAATATTATTTTTTAAATATAGACAAACAAAAAATGGATGCATCTCTCAGTTCTGGAAACGTTGATGAAATATTTGCATAGTGGCAGTGCAGTCATGAGGTACTTCAGCATCTGTTCTAAAGATCTCTGAGTATAACAGAGGCACTAAAAAGCAATAAAAGGCTCTTTTGTCTTTCTTGTTACACTTATTTTTTTCAGAAGCCGGTAATTAATCAAGCATACAGCAGAAGGATGTTCTCCCTCTTTCAATCAAATGGCTTAAAAAATATGAATATTTTAGTGTGTTTCAGTGTGCACACCATTCCTTTATTTTGTTTGTTTGTTTGTGGATTGTGGTCAAGTTGGTACTTTTGGAGATTTTACCCAATGAATTTGTAACGTGAAACATAAAAAAGTGAAACTGAGCAACCAATGGCACAGTGGTGCTGTTAGAATTGTTGCCTCACTAGAAGGAGGTTCTGGGTTTGAGTCCCAGCCAGCAGCATCCTTTCTGCACTGAGTTTGCATGTTCTCCTATGTTCAGCGCAGCAAAATACATGCTTGTCAGGTTAGGTTTACTCCTGCCATTACCCTTGACCAAGGCACTAGCCTCACAACTGGAGTTGGTCCCTGCACTGTGGCTGCCCACTGCTCCTACTGTACATAGCTATGATAGGTCAAATTCAGATGACAAATTACCCCATGTTATCAATTATGTGTAACATAAACATCAGTTAGTTTCACTCCAATGCAACACAATAGTGCACAGTCATGACTGCTCGTGTTGACTGTCAACACCACTCATTGAAAAAACTGCTGGTATACTCCCTTTTCATCCCATAGTCCTTTCAAACAAAATCACCCACATGTTTTGCAAGAAACACTGAAGTTACCTCACACAGTCTACACATGGTTAACCTGTATTTACTGTAAGTGTTTTACAACAGGCAAAGACAGCCTGGCTTCCCAGGATCCATCATTTGGGTCCTACAACCAGGGGACTAGTGTTGTAAGGCCTGTGCATAAGAGACACCCAAACCCACAGAAACATAATTCAGATAAAGAAGAAAAAAAAGAATCAATGATAACAATAAATTGCAAGGTTTCCTTAATTACCATGTTTTGTTTTCCATTCTAATAAATGTTTTAAACCCCTGATGTGTGCACACATGGAGCTAGCCCACTGAAAAATCACTATAGAGAGATAGTGAAATGATGGCATTGTCAGAAGGATATGGATTGTAGTGTAAAGAAGAGTGATGTTATGGTTGTTGCTTTTGTAGTTCTATACGGGTGAAAACATTAAACATTATAATGATGAATGCTGCTTAATGCCAGGAACACAGCTACTAAAATATTGATTGCACTGACAAGAAACAGTGGATGTTTGTTTTCCCTGGGTATGATCAACATCTTTGTGATGAATGCATGCTTCATGTATGCCCTGTTGCAAAAAAAAAAAGAAAGAAACGCTTATGCACACCAGGAACTATTGTATTCTGAAGACATTGAAGATAATAATCCATCAGAGAAGACATACTCTGGCCAAGAATGTCATTCTCACTCAAATATTATTATAAAGGGGCTAGGCATTCCAAAACTCACATACCAATGTGCATCGGACTGAAATATGTCAGATGTTCCTGACCCTGGTCGTGGAGAATCCTTGTGATCTGATTTTCATTCAAATTAATTTGCAATAATAAGGTTTTCATTGTTTTTAATTTGACATTTTACTGTCTAATGAATGATGGTTTACCCTCAGATTGACACATTATATCCAAAACAGTTATCAATGTACTGTAACAAATAATGAAATTTCCTATATTTGTTAACTTTTAACTGGTCATGTCAGTTCTCAACTAATTTTACATAATGGCCTGTAGAAACTGATGAGGAATTGATCTGTTGGTGGACCTACAGTTTAAATCGATGGACTTCAGAAAATATGCACAACTCAAAGCTGAACCATGTGTGGGAAATGCTGAGTTTGAATACCAAGAAAAATGAACCAAATAAGCAATGTGTCAAAATCTTTCATTACACAATTATGGATTAAAGATTTGTCTGCATTTGGTGTCATCTGTTTTGTTCTATTTGGATTTGCCTTAATGGCAGCAAGCTTCCCAGTCCATCTTGATGAAAAGCCACCATATGTCATGTTTTCTCCGGCATGCTTGATTGTAGTCTAATGGATTTACGTTGACAAGGTTGTGTTTGGTTTGCACCAAATACATCACCTTGCTTTCATGCCAAAGAACTTGACCTCAGTCTCTTCCGACCACTAAATCTTCTTCCAAAAAGTCTCAAGGTCTCAGGTCTATTTATCTGAGAAACAACTATTTGTATTGGAACACAATAAGTAGGTTTAGGCAGAAAACCGATCACTATTCCATTAACAAGTCAAAATTCCCATTTTAGTTTTAATTTAGAGATACATGCTGACTGAACTCCCAGGGGGAGCCAAAGGTAAAATTCTAACATAACATCTAAGAGAGAAAGTCAGAAAACAAAAATCAGTATTTCAACTATTGCATAACTCTTTCTGAGCACATTTTGTATGAAGCTGTTTGACTGGCTTCGTTGCGAAAGAACTATTGGACTTCATTTGGTTTCTTTTAGAACTTATCACTACATTTCATAATGTAGGTGTTCATAATTCTTCTATCCAGAGTGAAATAGCTTACAGAGAGTATAAACCCCAGTTTGTTCTGGAGGGTTATACTATACAATCTTCCAAGTTGGTTAGATATCGAAGAAATACGGTTTATTCTCCTTTTTTGGATGATTTTGTGTAAATTCTCAAAGATGTGTGATTTTTCATGTTTTGTCTGGTTTTCGACTTGTTTCATCAAAGGTAAACCAAAGGTAAATTTGCAAGCCAATTTTCCTCAGGTTTTTCCCCCATGTCTCTATGTCCTCCTTCTCTGGGAATTACTTAAAATGAGTCATTTCATAGTGGGCTTATCAGTATGCAATGTCCTAGAACAGCTCATTGGGTAGTGGAAACAAACTGAAGCACTGTTTCCCTAGAAGACTGAAGGTGAACCTAAAGTATTTTGTGCAAATCAATGTTATTCCATTTATTTCCATTACCCTTGGTGCCCCTTTGAGGACGTTCAGTTAAAGTGTGCTCATTTGTATGCAAACAATATATGTGTGTACCACTGATGGAATGTATGGTGCTTATGAACAAAAACAACCAAAAAAGGTGCAAGTGTCAAAACAAGACATACAAACAAGCGTTGATAAAACTCATAAAATTTTCCCTGCCCAAAACATTGCTGAAGCTATATGATAATTAAGGTACTTAGGTTTTCACAAGGCCGACGTCCTCTTTTTCACAACCATTTCATTTTGGGATTGAAAATATCCTTCCAGAGAGAATTTCTGAATTCCTAAAAATATCCAGTTAGGATTTACACATGCCATAGATCATATATAAACAAACAAATAGCCTTGAATTACATTCACAACACGCGCCCACTCCATCCTCTTTTTATGAAAGCAAATATGTTAACCCTATTTTCACCATTCAGAGAAATTGTGAAATGTACAGAATTTTCTAAATCTTTCAATTAGGGTTTTCACATACTACATGCTGAAATGGTTAATTCACTGACTCTATTTATTTATTTATTTTCAGTTCTATGTCTTTGATTGGTCAAACCCCAGACAGTTTTAATGCACAGAAAATGATATTTTACATACTTATTGAAGTTTTGATAGTGAGCTGATATCCATAAGAACACTTAGGGGGTGTAGTGTAAAGCAAATAGTGCATTTGAAATATCTCAGAAGTAGCCTGTACAGTGATTCTATTTTGGCAGAGGTTGTACTAAAGCATCCATTCACAATTACAGTATAAACATAAATATAAGTTTTCATATCATGTTGGTTCTTCTTTCCTGATCACAGTAGGAAATATATCCAAATGAAAATAAAATGTATTTTCTTTGAAGAATAATTAGACAATGCACATTCATAAAACCACCAGAGGCATAATGTCACCAAGCAGCTTTGGTGTTATTTGAAGGTATCTCTCTATATTAGAACACAAATTGCTCAATGCTACTGTAATTGTCATTTAGTAACAGGTCATCATAAACTTCATTAAATATCTAATGCATACTTCATATAGTTCACTTGAAATACAAAATGTGTGTGCCAATTGAAAACATTCACTAAATCTGAAAAAAAACTCAAGAAAATGAAATATTCCTTTAATACCTTACTGTAACCAGATGCATGTTAAGACTATTGCATGATCAATGGTTTCCTGGTCCACTGAGTCATAAATATTCTTTACTTTGCATAGTTTCTTTTTAAATAGAAACCCTTTCTCTCTGGGTGAGTGAATATGAAAAGGAAAGGCAAATTAGCATTGCCTCGGTATAGACACTGCATATTTGTTCAGGGGATTAAGAGCGCTCGGCTGTCAACACCTGCTGATGTATTTTAGCCAATATGTTTGTTGCATTCTTGCTTTCTGTAGATGCAGACCTACAGAAAGCAGATGCCATGTTTATTGCAAGTGTATTTTAACATCCACAGAAGAAGCAGACGCATAGCTATTCTTAGACGGCCCCCAGGAGACAGGAAAAGGAATGGCTCATGTGGATAAACTCATACTTTTCAGACCTACGTGCTTCCAGTCCATTGACTGTAGTTATTCATTTATTTATTTGAGTGTAATGACATCAATCCTCTATTTAAAATATTAATGAGTGTTCTGCTCTTCTGAGGAGAAATCTGTGAGTGACTGTTCCTGCATTTCCTGCAGAAAAAAAAGGACTGCTTATGTGACTAAAAAGAAAAGGAAATGGTTTTTAATTAAGTTTTAATGGGATGATGGAACATTGATTATTTGCATGATATATATTTGGGCAGTATATTTTCATATGCATATTAAATATTATTCAGATGAATTGGTATTATATACTGAATTAATTCAGAATAGGTGGAATATTCAAGGGTAGAACCACAATATTAAATTTACATTCAGACAAGACAAATCTGTAATCGGATAATGCTATATGTCTCTGCATGCAATATACTGACAAATGTCAGGTTCTAAGCATTCTTATTTGCTGCGACTTTAATGCAGCCAAAGAAGAACCATAAAGACCCTTCATAATTACTATACTCCTCAGCAAGGAAAGAGAGTCCAAGCTAATTACATAGTAGAAAAATAAGCCATCTGCATCACAAGCCCAACCAATAAGCAGCTTTGTGTGGTTGAAATAAACCAAGGAGATCACTGTGCAGCACAATTAACATAAAATAGGCCAATTTAAAAGAAGACTCCACAATCCAATGTGTTAGCACATCAATATATGCAGCATAAAATCCTATAAAATCATATAGCTGTCATAATGCATGGATTGGATAAATGTTATGAGAGTTTCATAACAGTTCTTATGACACATGTTAACTTATTTAGGCTTTGCATATAGATAAGCAATAGCATATAGATCAAGTAAAATGTATTGGTTTGCAGGTGTGTGTGCATTTCACTGCATAGTAGAAACCTTATGGTCTGGTGTATTTATATTCTTTTTCAACATGAACCAGGAGGCAGAATAAGAAAACATTTGGTCTTTAAAAAATGTGCCGGTTCCATGGCATTGCTGCGTTGCTATAGCAACATTCTGCATGTTACTTGCAGTTGATTTATTTATAGTCGCTTCCCATGTATTTTCCCCTGTTACAACAGCAGGTATATCGCATTCATGCACAATATGAAAAGCTAAACACCTGTCATGTTAAACTTGATTAATGAAATTACACTTGCATGACATATATACAGAACTCACGGGCATCATATATGGCAATGCAACCATGTGAAGACAATAACATATGATCTTGGAGTAAAGTTTAATGTGTAGGTCATTGTGGAACATCAAAAGAATAAAAATAAACACATTCCCATGTACAGGCATTTAACTGATACTACAGCATCCCATTACACTACCTATTTAACAGGAAGCAGATGTTATCTAGTGTAGTATATACAATTCACACACACACACACACTTGCTTCCTTGCTTGCGGCTGTCCATCGTTGCCGAAGATAACGTCACTTCCTTGGGGGGTGGTTGGTGGAGTGTTGTGGCTACCGCTGCTGACGGAAGTGCCGTTGGAGGTGGCTGTGAAGCCCGATCCTTGACCCACATGTCCTGCCACAGCTGGGGTACATGAGGGCTGAGTCTGGTGATGCTTGGAGTTGTTGTGCATGGTGATGTCTGCGCTGTCATTGCGCTTCTCTCTGGGACGTACGTTTTGATTCAAGGAGGTGGACGCCAGAGTCCAGGGATGCGGTCCAGGCTCGGCGGTCCATGGCGGTTGCTTCAAGGGCCCCTGGCTTTATTCCACGCTTCGTAAGTGACTCGCTAAGATGGTCCTTTTACCTCCGTTTTTGGCCTCCAGGTTTCCTGCTGTCTCCCAGGAGCTGACCATATAGGGTCTGTCTTGGGAGACGATGTTCAGGCATCCTAATGATGTGCCCGACCCAGCGGAGTTGGCGCTGTAGCAAAATTGCTTCCACACTTGTTGTCTGGGTACGTTGGAGGATGGACGTATGGGGTATGCGGTCCTGCCAGGTGACTTTTAGAATGCGCATGAGGCACTTGATGCTAAACGATTCCAGCTGGCGTACACACACACACACACACACGCACGCAAATTACAGCATTACAGCTAACGATGAGCTCTGATGGTGATTCATTCATGGTGCTTGGCAGAAGTGACTAATCCAGCTACACGCAGTACTGGAGCCAGAAAAAAAAATATTTTTCCATGGCCATCCTACAACAGGGTATTATATATCTCAAGAGCTGTTAAATCAAAATGTTCCATTCTGCCTTAGAGAATAGATCGCAAAATGGTTTTGGCCTCCAGTTTAGACACTTATGAAAGCTAACTTGCAAAAGATGGCTAAAAAATATTGTCCAATTTAGCTTGCCTCTTGTTACTGAAAAACCTAAATTACTGTATTCTACTGGTGCCCAGTTGCTGCTCAGAAGCTATGTAATGAGTTGTACAATGGCTTGTTTTACTTGTTTTTGTTACAGCGAAGATATTAGCTTAAAACTGCCCAATAAGGCACAATGGTATCTGAAAAATGTGGCAGAAACTCTACCTTCCTATTCAAATATGCTATTGATTCTATTAGACTGGAAATACCTAGTCATTTCCTATCCAACAGAAAAAAAAATCTCTTCCTTAATGTAAAATCATCACTTTCATTATTTCATGACTAGTTATGTATTTTTACATGAAAAAAAAAACATTTTATGAATAAACAAGGTACCACTCGCTTATTACTTTTATATAAAACCCTGTATAAAGTTTAATCCCCAGTGGCCACACAGTTTTGTAATCCAAATTTAGTACAAAGGAGTAATTACTCAAAAATGTTGCACAAACAATATCATTGTAAACACGGGGCCTCTGGTTTTAAGCTCACAGATGGCTGTCTGGTTTAAGCTTTCTTGAGTCATATCTGGATGAAAACATTCTATTTTATATTATGCTGCCATCAGTGATGTTCTGGATATGTTGCAAGCATGGGATTATGATTGAGGTATGGATCATTCAAATGTGTGTAGCATTTTTCATTATTGTAAGAATCCATATGAAAATCGAATGGACATATAAGTACCTATGTAAAAGCATGGCTGATACAAATTTGGGTAAGTTACGCCTTGGCAGGGCATGCCCCATACCTATATACCCCAAAGAGTTTCACACTTTTCAGGGTTTCCTACAGAAATAACCACAATGAACACAAACTAAAGTAATAAATAATAATTTATAAAATGTGTTTTATGTTTGCTGAGTTTCCCTTTGTCCAATATTACATGTTGTCTAAAGATCCAAATGCATTCAGTGTGACAAATATGCAATAATAGACAAAATCAGAAAGAGAGCAAACACTTTCTTTTTTCATGGCACTGAATATGCTGCTATCCCCATGGGGATAATGAAGTATTCTATCTATCTATCTATCTATCTATTGTACAATCAGTATTTATTTTTACTTGCAAATATACAGTACCAGAACTTGTACATGTTTTGCAACCATTTCATCATTTTTTATAATCAATGTGTTTGTTGTAATAATTTATTTGACACCATTTCATATTTAACATACTAATCAGTTGATAGTATAACTGTAATAATGAGGTGAGGGGGTGGAATTATGTGCCATACATCACAATAACTTCACATTGCCTTGACTCCTCAGAATAATCATTAATAGAGCATGAGAAGGCTTAGAGGATGTTGACATTTATCATTGAAATATGCCTTAGCATTAAATATGCCGGCCAAATACAAATTGATTTCTTTAGATAACCGCAGTGAGATGTTCTCTTCACGAAAGTGAGATCCTCCCACTTGAATGATTAAATGTATCGGTGGTACCATAATACATTATTTTATTGCTCCTTCATGTGAAATAAAATCAAATGAAAATCAAAGCCCATTTTGCTGTTTACACAGTTAGTCAGGTCATAAATCCCTCAATTCATGTTTGTTTTGCAGTCAGATTTTCCTAATCCAAGGAAGCACAAAGAATTGCCAGAATTTACCAAAGAGAAAAAGTCAATAATGCTGTAATGTATGCTAAAAGAAATCATCTAAACTGAAGCATACTTTACTGTGGGCTTTATAACCACATCAATCATGTGTTTCCTGCAAGACCATGCACCATATAACAAGCAAGTTTCTACTCATTTTATACTTACAGTGTTTCACATATATGTATGTGTCATTCCACACAGCCCCAGAAGCAGGTTGCCTTGCCTGCTGTAAGTCCCATCATTTGTCTGAGGCAAGTTTTTTTTTTTACCTATGACTGGGAGAGATGAGCTCTATTGACAACAGTGATTACAAGACGCTGAGATCATGTTCTCTGTGGCCAGATTGTGGTTCTGGAAAAACACGTTGTGTTGCTGAAAGAGTGGTAAATTTGAAAAATGGTGCTTCGCCATTGAGCGCCCCTAACATCTCTCTGTTCCCCTCTCAGGAGGGGATTGACAGTGTGTGCTACACCCCTCTCACTTTTAAATGACTGGACCAAGGTGGCCATCAAGACAGACTACACACCCTCAAGTCAGCCTTAGACTGAATCTGTCAAACTGGTTTCAGGTCCTGGGCTCCCTGCCGCTTAATGACTCTTAATGACTCTTGGAGTCTGGATTGGTGACTCATTACATTACACTACATTATATTACAGGCATTTAGCAGACGCTCTTATCCAACTTTTACGTAGCATTTGCATTGCATCCATTTATACAGCTGGATATATACTATATACTTAAGTACCTTGCTCAAGAGTATGACAGTAGTGTCCTACACGGGAATCAACATGTGACTTATAGGCTACAAGACCAGTTCTACTACACTGCCAACTCCATAATTTAAAACAAACAGTACAAGGATTACTGCAAAGTTGTCAAAAAAGTACTTATCCACACTTTTTGGGGCTAGGGTCGAAGTACAGGCATAGATTTAAATGAAGACGAGGGGTGCATGTTCCAACTGTACATACGTAAAAACTCTGGAGGCATAATATCACAGTAAAGCTGCTGTTGATGATAATGTAAAGTATGATGTGGAAGAAATGGTCCAACAAAGTATTTGACCTGAGCAAGTAATTGGAGTGGATTGTAATTAAATCTCTGAGTTGCACACTGAGTTGAATTAAATTACACCACGTGACAAACATTGTCATGTGGTGTTGCTAGTTTCACATTTTAGGGGTGTGTTGCCTGTATCCTATGCCTGACTTTATTTGAAATGGCATTAACTAAGCATAAATCTAATGTAGCTCCTTGGAGTATTCCATTGCCACTGGTTTTCAAGAAGCGTTTTGGGAAATGTCTAACGCTCTGAATATGTTAGCAGTCTTACAACAAATGGGTTTGCCAGGAGGAAGGGACATTACCTCTCAAATACAATAATATGCTACATTTGTAGCCACAAAACATAATCTTTTGGCCATCAGTTCAGCCTTCATAAAATGTTTTTTTAAAGAGTGCTTGCAGCAGGTTTTCATCCTCTAGAACATTAGCAAGCACTGAGTCAACAACACTCCTTGGTTTCATACCTGTCATTTTACATAAGATTGTCCCTGGTTAGGCTTCTGAGTTTTAATATGAACATAATTTCATTACAAATAATAATATTAAAATTACATATAGAGATAAACAGGAAGAAGCAATAATGAAATTATATTTACAATATATATGTTCTAGAGGTGTAGAAAGTATACATTGTCAATGACTGCAGTACTGAGTCTGTTAAAGCCCTTGTTTTCTGTTTTTTATTGAAAACCTTGGGTTCTGTGTTTTCATTTCAGGTGGTAGAGCATTCCATAATTGTGCACCGTTTACTGCAAAATATGATTGACCAAATTTTGTTCTATGTTGTGGTACTATGAGCTTGACATTCATTGAACCCCTTGTGGTGATTCCACCACCACTCTTTAGTGACTAGTTGGCTGATTATTTCTGGGGCAAGTTTATGTGCACATTTAAACATAAGTTTTACAAAGGAGAATTTGATAAAACTGTCAACGCTGAGTAAGTCTTTTTTTTTTTTAATTGTGCAATGATGCCATGTAATTGATTTCTTATCCTTTATTTCAAAGTTTGCTTGTACAGTGATTGAATGAGTGTAATTATTGAGTGGGAGGCCTGGCTGTCATACTGTCGTACAATATATGATACTACAAGGTAGTACAAGGTATGAACAGAGCAAGAGCATCAAAGTCCATTTGTGGATTCCCCCTAAGTCATTTATTTTTTTCTGAACTTATAATAGGGCCTACCTACATATGTGATCATACTCTTGATTTTGTATTGTCATACAGCCTCATAATTACAAATGTGTCAAATAAGAGCATTGCGCTCAGTGATCATGTTTTTTTTTAGCTTCATCTGCAAATCCTCTCAAACAAGACCACACATACAGCGAAAGCCCGCACTATAACAACATTTTATTTTATTCTCAGGAGGCAGCACGGTGGTGCAATGAGTAGTGCTGTAACCTCACAGCAAGCAGGCTGCGGGTTTGAATCTCAAGCTGGGCTTTTCTGTGTGGATATTTGCACGTTCTCCCTGTTTCTGTGTGGGTTTCCTCTGGGTACTCCTCCGAAGACTTGCAGGTAAACAAACTGGAGACTCTAAATTGCTCATAGGTGTGAGTGAACGGTGAGTGAATGGTGTGTGTGCTCTGCGATAGATTGGGGACCTCTCCAGGGTGTGTTCCTGCCTCTTGCCTAATGCATGCTCCAATAGGCTCCAGTACCCCCCGTGACCCTGACCAGGATAAACGGGTATATGTAATAGATGGAAGGATGGAGTTCTCAGGCAATTTTTTTGCACTCCTCAGAATCCAATGTTGATGAAATGGCAAACACTTTTAACCGTCTTTACACTTTGCGGAAAAAAAATGTATTGAAAGTTCAAAGTGCCACTAAAAGTAAAACCAAGTAATTCTAAAACCCCATAGTTTATAATGACATCAGACAGGCAAAGACAAACTGTAAAAAACTGAATGGAAATGAAAATGCTGTAAACATGATGCTTATTATAATCAGATGAGATGAGAAATACAGTGAAGATTTGAAATGCACAAAAAAAATTAGGATTCTTATGTCAGAGGACATTTTTTTTTAGGTTTTATTTAGCACTGTTGGTGTATTTGCAAACCCTCCCTCTGATGATGCTCCTGATCCTTCTTCTGACATTTCCCAAAAATCTGCTATATTTTCTTTCAGAAGGTGGTAAGTTTCAGAAATCTGTTACCAAAAGAAAATGGTAGCAATGGCCTTGAGGACAATATCTCCATCAATAAAAACGTATAAAGTAAAAAAAAAAAGAAAGAAAAAAAAAATCATTTAAGCACCTAACCGCATTCATAAGTAGACACTTTCTTTGAAAAATGGTAATTTGGTTGCCGTCAAAATCATAGCACAGGGACGACATGTCTGATATAGATGCCATTCTTCTGAATGCAGAATCAAACAAATCTTCATTTCTCATTTTATTAGTCACATTTGCCACTGTTGACAGTGTTCTTTTTTTATTTTTTTTATTTTTTACTGCCTCTGTACCTGCTGGTTTCCTGCTTACATCTAAGATAGAGGACTCTCCATTATAATTGGAAAGCATGTTTCCTCACACACTGCATTCTCCTGCCCTTCAAGGATCAGGTTTGGGGCATAGTTTGTTTTATATTTTACATGCTAACACTTAGACATAGTCCACAGGCATAATATTTCTTATCTCTCTTATGCATACAATGTGTTGCTGTTGTGTCTCCCAATGTGACATATTAGCTATTTTTGTCGCATGACTCTCTATGAGATTCTAAATGATGGATTTCCAAACATATTCAGCTGAATATTAAAAAATATTTTTTATAATATTTCCAAACCACATGTCAAATTTTTTCAGGCAGGCCTGGGCCCTCTTCTTTCTAATATTACATCTAAAGTCAGAAACTTGGGGGTCATTTTAATGCCCACATGAACATTGGTAGATAAACACACAATGTATCAATGTGTCTTGTTATAATCAGATAATAAATATCAAATCCTTTTAAATCTTTTTAAGAACATATATATGTATTCATGCTTTTATCTTACCCAGGCTGGGCTTTTTGCTTCTGTCTAAATGTACTTCATATCTTATCGGCAGATAGCTCAAATCCTTTGCTCAAGGCCTAATATATGTTTCAAAAGCTTCTCCAAAAGAGGTGAAGAAGTCCAAGTAAAGACTTCACTTGAACAAGCAGTCTCAGCTGTTATTCTTTATCTAGCCTTTTCTTTATTTGATTTATCGTTGTTTAAATCTTTAAAATCCAGTCCATGTATAATGTGTATTGTTTTATCATGCTTTATAATGTAATTGTAAAATCCTTCGGCCGAAAAATCTCTCACTAAATAATGTTTATTATTTTTTATCGAAATTTGATTTGATCTGAAAGCCAAAGTGACAGAAAATCTTACTTTTATCTTACTGCACAGTCATGTTGCTGCTGTATTCTGTAGAACCAAGGATAGGAGCTACGTCATATAAATGTGTTCTCATCTTGTTGGGGATTCACATAGTCTGCTGGGGAGGAGCGTTCATGCTTGCTACAATGAAATCATGTCACTGAAGCATATTTCAGCAGCCCCCCAGAAATATTAGGCTAGTTAGTAAACACCAAATTGTTTTCTTTACAAAAATCTATTTTAAGCTGCATGTGTTTGTTCTTTAGTACGTCATACACACACCACTGTTTAACCTAAAAAAATTATTTGTATTTGTTTAAGCTCATTGTCTCTTTTTATACTGCAATAAATAAGTCCTTTTTGGTCCACAATTCTGCTTGCGGAGCATAATTGGTAAGTCTTATTTTGAATCTGTAATCATGGCCTAATAGTTTCTTTTTAATATTCAGTTCAATTCAATTTTATTTGTATCACACGTTTTACTGAGATATTGTCACACGGACGATTTACTAAGAAACAGAAAGAAAAACCGGATGAAAACCATAAATTACGATTTGAAATGCAGTCAAACTTATTGTTTAAAAAAAAAGCATTAAAAGAGTTTTATCAGATTCACACCATCCCATCAGCAATAAACTTGCTTCGAGCCATATTAACGAGAGTATAAGTTATATGACAGTTGCAATGCTGAAGGCAGTTATACTTTATGATGTGCTGTCACACGCCATAACCATTCTTGCATAATGTATGTTATTTTTTTTTTTTCATTTAAATTGTGGCAGCTATGGAGTGACCTGAACCAATGTGTGTCCTCCAACAGAATTAAATGGGGAAAGTCCCTGGTAACCTTAGACATGACTTGGGTTCAAGAGAAAAATAAGACTACCTACATGTCAACAGCAGAATAACTGAATAATGAATGAATCACTAGCCGCAGGAGCTAATGACAACAATGCAGCCATTGTCCCCAAAGAAGCTAGAATCTGAACCCACAACAGCATAGCAGGTGTCCTTAAAAAAGCTTGGATCTGAACCCACAGTAGGTGGAGCAGGCCTTGTTTCCCAAACATTACTGGACAGACAGACACGTTTCAGTCAGTTTAGTAGGATTTCACATTTACCTTTACGCCAAATGCATTAAGTTAGCCACCAAAATAAATAAATAAATAAATAAATAAATACACAAATAAATCTACCCTCTCAGGTCAATAGTATTTGCTGCTGTCTTGGAGCTTCCATACTCCCATTATTGATGAGTGAAGACCAGCTGTTTAATATTTCTGATACCGAATAATAATAATAATAATAATAATGTATAATTCGCAACTGTGGTTGAAATGTGTACTGTTGTCATAAGTGTGCCCCCATGTGGAGGCTCTGGGTATTAAGTATATCAAGTGAAGCACGACTGTCATTTCCATGACTGTGGGTGCGTGACGTGCCAGCGTGCCTATGTGTGTGTCTAATTAATTGTGTCTGATTAATTCATAGTATAGAGATTTATGTTAAATTGAAAAATGAAATTTAACTTTGATAAGCAAATCTATTAATAACATCACAAGTTTGGTGGTTCACAAGCAACAAAGAAAATATTTACCCTGAATTGCATTTTTTTTCCTTTTTGATGAAATGAAAAACATGTCAAAGCCAGATAATTGCCTTTGTCTGAAAACATTGATGTCCAGATGCCGATCTTTGCTCTAGTTTTTTGCGTATCAGTGCATGAGGCGGGGCATTGTCAAAGCTTTATTTCTTCTGCGTCTCATTTCCTCTGACAAAATCAAGCTGCCTCCCGCATCATCCTGAGTCTTGCAGGGCTGTCTTGTCAAAGGAAACTGATTCACATGTCAGCGAGTGTGAGAGTGAGCCAGAGCTGTCTGGTGACAAGACTGGCAGTTGCCACGGCAACGGTGCCAGCGCAACGCGCGGAGGGTGCGCGACCCCATTTCGGGGAGAATTCTAATCACGACGGGTCAGCCTGTCAGAGAACCAGGCCCAAAAGGCTTGCGAGAGGAAAGGAATCACTCAGACCGTTTCTCACACTGACGAGGAAGGGAGGGATTGAGGGGGTTTATCCAGGGAGGCTGAAGTCTTGCCAGAGCACCAGCCTCATGTTGGAGAGGTGGAAGGGTGTAGAGCGGTTGGCCGAGTTGTCTGATCGACAGTACTTGTGTTGCCCGTGCTTCACATTGTAATGTGACAGAGGCACGTGGGTCACCAGTGTGGACACTCGCAATGTAAACAAACCGAGTCTCATCCAGTAAGAAGTCTGATGTGATAACATAATAATTCTGGCCTTATCATTTTGCCTTATCATAATCAAATTCATTGGTTTGTCATGAGACCATTTTTGACACAAGCATTATAAAAGTAAAATCTGGTTAAAGGTATATGAGATAAGGTGAAATATCAAGTGTTTTCAGAATATTCTAGATAGCGGAAACTGCAATACGTTGGTTTTATGGGTCCTTGAGGCACATTTGTTTTTTTGTGAGGCAGGGCATGCGCCTGGTTTTAAGTCTGTATGTCAAACAGTGCATTTGTTGGGTGACACGTTCTAGCAATTAGTCAAGTTCCACAAGAATCAGCCAAGTAAGAACGGGACTAAGAGTGGAGTTGGGATCTAACAGTGAATGCATATACCAAGTTTCATGATTTCATGTCAAAGGATTTTGGAATTTTTAGCATTTTGTGATAAGCCACACCGATTGGCATATTCATTAAATTTAAATGTTTTACAAAAAATTCTAAACGGAAGAAAATCAAATACGGCAGACTATATGGAACCTTGAGACAAATTTGTTCCTCATGAGGAGTGAGACACGAGCACCAAAATGTATGACTCAAAAGCAAAGGGGGTACTGGGGTTGGGCCCATGAATGTCAAAATTTTGCCACTTTTTGAAACACTACAGCCCCACCAGGTGTTCAATCTGTGCCATATTTTAAAGGAACTGAGATCTTTTACATCCAAAAAAGCTTACATAGTTTGGTGATTCTTGGTCATCCCAGTTATTTAGAGGTAAAAGGGGCAACAACAAAAAAATGCTAACAAAAACAATTGACTTGCAGCTCCTTCGGTGCTTGGACCCCTAAATAGATCAGTTGTTCAATCCAGGCTTTAGCTTAATGGCTAACTTAATGGTTGTCTTTGCTTACCCAGTAAATTCCCTTTGAACTACCTGAGCAAATATAGTAATTATCATTAGCATAATAAGAGATAATTATCACTAATTTGTTCATTACACAAAACTGAGCTTTCTGAACAAAGAAGATTCAAATAAGTACAGACATGATGGTACATCCGCCCTGGTGATGGGTCTGGAGGTCACAAATATAACACTGTTTTTTCAGATAGAGTGGAATGGCTGAATGGTATGAGAAAAAGAAAAAATTCTAGAAGTTAAAGAAGAAGTAATGGAAGATTCTGAAAGAGAGCAAGATGGAAAGATGTAGGGAAAGAGAGAATGACAAAGGATATTGTGAGGAAAACAAAGAGGGATATGTTGTTTCATTTCTGGTGGTCTACTGTGCGAAGGGGACAGGCTACTTAATGATCTGGCAGGCAGACAACTTAAGCAAGGGCAGGAGTCCCTGGTTAGACCACAGAGACAGAAATGAGTAATCAGTCCTATGCATTTTCCACAAATTGCTAACTGACGATCTACTGGCAACAGTAGTTATTTTGCTGACCCAGTGCTGGGACTACATTTCCAGGTTTGGGGTTTACTTAGACATAAATGAACAGCTAACATATTAAATGACATTTAGATTTAGTGTCATTTAAAGTGTTACTAGTTATAATTTTTTTTCACTCAAAAAAGAATTGAAATGCCCAGAAGAAATAGTAACCATTTTAAAATGTTTCTCAAGTTATTGTTTACATGACTATTGGTAATGTACTTTTTGTTTTCAAAAGTTAGTGCATCTTTCAAAAGAACCCCTAGTGAAGTATATAAATTGCATCAATAGTAAAGAAAGCTAAGTTCTGTGCAAGATTTCTCTCACTGAATAGTACTTGCTCAACAGACTTACTCATTCAAATGCCAAGGCACCAAACATCATCATTACTACCGAAGTTAAACTGAATTTGTCCCAGCAGTTTTACCATTACATTACATTACATTACAGGCATTTGGCAGACGCTCTTATCCACAGCGACGTACAACAAAGTGTATAACCATAACCAGGAACAAGTGTGTCGAAAACCCTAGAGAGAAGTATCGTTCCAAGTGCAGGGAACAACCGCATAGTTCAACTTGGACCCTGAGGGATAAACTGATTAATACTAACGCAAATGAGAACAGCAACAACGCAGTCTATGCAAAAATACAAGCAGTATTATAAGACAATATAGATGAGTGCATTAACTAAGTCACCTACGAAACAGCTACCTAGTTACAACCCTAAGCTTACAGTTCATTTAGAGATTACAGGGAGGTAGGGAGGGATGGGGAGAGGTGCAGCCTGAAGAGGTGAGTCTTCAGTTGTCGCTTGAAGTGGGTCAGTGTCTCAGCTGTTCTGACCTCCACGGGGAGGTCATTCCACCATCGTGGGGCCAGGACAGACAGGAGACGTGTTCAGGAAGTGCAGGTGCGAAGAGGGGGAGGTGCCAGGCATCCTGAGGTAGCGGGACGGAGGGGTCTGGCTGGCATGTAGGGTTTGAAGATCTTGTGGAGGTATGCTGGGGCTGATCCCTTGACTGCCTGGTATACTAGGACCAATGTTTTAAATTTGTTGTGAGCCATAACAGGCAGCTAGTGGAAGGTAGTGAGCAGGGGAGTGACGTGGGAGTGTCTGGACTACTGGCAGATGCCGGTAGTCCAGCCAGAAGAGAGTTGCAGTAGTCCAGGCGGGATAGTACCATTGCTTGGACCAGGAGCTGGGTAGAGTAGGCGGTGAGAAAGGGGCGGATTCTCCGGATGTTATACAGGAAAAATCTGCACGCCCGGCTTACCGCTGCGATGTTATTGGAGAGGGACAACCTGTTGTCCATCACCACTCCGAGATTCTTGGTACAGGGTGATGATGTCACTAAGGTGTCCCCTAGGGAAATGGAAAAATCGAGGAGGGGAGATGTTAGAGCAGGAATAAAGATTAGCTCCATCTTACCCGGGTTGAGCTTCAGGTGGTGATTGTCCATCCAGCTCTGGATGTCCCTCAGGCAAGCGGAGATGCGGGCAGGGACCTGTGTGTCCAATCGGGAGAAGGAGAGAAAGAGTTGCGTGTCATCAGCATAACAGTGATAGGACAAGCCATGGGCAAAGATTACAGGGCCAAGGGATCTGGTGTATAAGGAGAAGAGAAGGGGACCGAGGACTGAGCCCTGGGGAACTCCGGTGGCGAGGGGATGGGGCGGCGATACTTTACCAGCCCATGCAACCTGGAAGGAACGATCGGAGAGGTAAGACTCAATCCAGTCAAGGACTGTGCCGCAGATCCCTGTTGCTGCCAGGGAGGACAGGAGGATGGAGTGCTCCACAGTGAAGAATGCAGCGGAGAGGTCTAGGAGAATCAGGACAGAGGAGAGGGAGGCTGCTCGTGCGGCATGGAGTGACTCACTGACCGAGAGGAGTGCAGTCTCTGTCGAGTGGTCAGGCCTGAAGCCGGACTGGTGGGGTCAAGCAGGTTATTCTGAGAGAAGAAAGCAGAGAGTTGGTTAGATGCAGCTCGTTCAAGAGTTTTGGATGGAAAAGGAAGGAGAGATACCGAGCGGTAGTTCTGGATGACTGAGGGATCTAGTGTGGGCTTCTTCAGCAGCGGGATTATGAGGGCCCTCTTGAAGCATGAGGGGAAACATCCAGAAGATAGGGAGGAGTTCATGAGGGAGGTGACAAAATGGAGGATGTCTGGTGTGATTGCCTGGAGGAGAGGTGAGGGGATTGGGTCGAGGGCGTAGGTGGTAGGGCGCAGAGGGGGCGGAGGAGCTGCGGATGTCTGCGATCTTCTCGTCGAAGAATGCTGCAAAATCATCTGCAGTGAAGGAAGACTGGGGTGGGGGAGGTGGCACGCTGAGGAGAGAGGAGAAAATAGAGAACAGTTGATGAGGGTTAGAAATGGAGTTATGAATTAACATTTTATGGAATTTACAAGAGGCATGAGCACATCTCTAGAGAAGCCATCAAATGTTTTACCAAAAACTAATCAGTTGGGTCTTTTTTTGCTGTTAGGTGGGATTTACAGTACAGTGACTACTGCTTGTCCTCCATAACACCAATGTTGAATTTCCCCATACTCCAACTTCAAATCTCTGAAACTACTGTTTATCTGATGGTTGTCATTCGGAAGCTTTTCTGCACAAGACACAATTTCTTAAAAATGTATATGATTGAAAGCAATTTCTAGAAAAAAAATTGTTGATCAATTGATACTTTGTGTCACAAACATAACTTATTAGACTACGGTAAACGTGACTGAAAATTTTAAATTAAATTATCTCCAATGCTTTTTATACTTTTGTTTTTGATTAAATTCAACACAAAATTATTAAAAACAGTTTGGTCCAATACGCCTCTCTGTCCACCCATGTAAAATATATACACTTATCACTGTTCACATTAATTATCAGTTTTTATCAACACTCCCTTTGCCAAGGGAGACATTATAAAATAACTCACTTAGGGGAACATGCAAAAAAAAAAAAAAAAAAAAAAATGATTGAATGAAATCATCAGACGAGATCGGTCTCTAGGCCTCAGTTATCGCCGTTTCACAGCTCACACTGATCGCCAACCTTCATTACCGCTTCCATTAAAATTTAATTACCAGCTGCAGCCTCCGTTCTATTGCATTTTGGGTGTGCAAAGAGATACCACCTAGTAGGGCCAGAAAACACTAACAGCTGACTTGCAGTATTGCCCTTCCTTTTGTGTCAGTTATTATTTCAACCTCAGCTGTTCTGACAAGACAACAGCAGGGTTTCGGCCTGCCTTGCGTTGAAGATGAGAAGTTATCATTCACCCCTTCTCATTTGCTTAATTTCTTGATATTTATTGGAGCAGTTGCAGTAAAGTGTGGCTCTTCCGTGTACGCCTTTCTCTTATCAGTAATCATACATGACTTTCCAGGACAGTGCAATTCCCGGCTGAGTACACACAGGACCAGACATGCAACATAACGTGCGGTAGATAGTCTGCAAGGAGGTGGTATGGAGAAGAGCTACACTATTTACGCAAGAGGGCGATTAATCCTGTTCTTGCTTCTGGAGGTCTTGCTTAAATCTGCGGTCAGGACAGTCAGAGGTTAAGGGAGATTGTGAGGCAGCTGACATTATGGCTACTCTGAAACCCAGCAGGTCCCAAACCCTCAATCCTTGCCATCACAGTGGAAGATCTGACAGTGGGCTGACTTTTTATATAAATAGCAACAATCATAGTACCCTGTGAACTCTGAGCATCACATTCTGTCTTAATGAATTAATTTAAACCTTGTGCTATGTATCTTCCCTTCTGGGTGTCAGCCCTTTCCAAGGTGAGAAGAAAAATTGCTAAAAGGGATGACAATTTTGCAAATGCTACTGTTAGCACATTTAATTGACTCTGTCCACACCCTGCAGTGGAGTGCCTGGTGATGGGTTACTGTCAATGATATTTGCTGTGGGTTTTTGAGGGCAGATATTTATAATCTTTGAATGTTGTGGCCTATTTAATGGGTGCATATTGTGTGTCCTGGAAAGGTTTGACTGGTCTCAACTTTTGATTTTGAAGTTATTTTTAAAACATAACCTCTGCTTTTAAAGTCTCCTTGGGTATTGCTTAATCAAGAATTATCATACTTAATTACCAGTCACCTAAATTGCATTTGTATTCACTTCACTGACTTATATGACATCAGTCTAGCCTTGATGAACATTCATGCTTTGTTAGCTGGTCATAAGTTTAAAGTAGCTGAGGTGTTAAATTAATATTCCTGCTTTAATTAATATCCATTGCTGGGTTCTTTTTGGTTTAAAAATTAACCAAGAATATGGTGTGTCTTGAAAAGCAAGTATTCACTTTAGACTTAGTCACTTTAAGAGGTAGTGGCAGAAGTTTACTCAAAGTAAGATACCAAAACTTTTATGCCATATTTGTGTAGTGATGTTTCTTTCTGGAGTACAAAAAAAGGATTCTGCAATTCATACTGCTGACTAGTGTACACACACATAAGAATAAGACACAAATAAAGGCTCAACTTGACATGTTGCTAAGAGTCTTACTTGTATACTGAGTACTAACAAATATATAGTCTTATTCATCCATCCATTATATGTACCCGCTTATCCTGGGCAGAGTCGCAGGGGGTGCTGGAGCCTATCCTGGTGTGCAATGGGGGGAGAGAGGCAGGAATACACCCTGGACAGGTCACCAATCTATCACAGGGCACACACGCCATTCACTCACCATTCACTCACACACTCATTCCTATGGGCATTTTAGTATCTCCAATTTGCCTATCTGCATGTCTTTGGACTGTGGGAGGAAACTAGAGTACCCGGGGGAAACCCACTCAGAAAGGCGGAGCTTATAATATTACTGAATATGTTAAGACACCTGCACAAGAGGTCTTGCAGCATGCATGCATTATCAAATGCACACATTTGCAAGCTAATGATGTTCTCACACTGATTACATAGTCTTGCAGGAGAGAGCTAGCAGCAATTCAGATGAGAATTTACCTCGCACAAATGAAAACTTGCGGCCAGATGGTATATAGGTTAGTTCAAGTAACTACAACGAGAGAGACAATCCACAGTCAGATAATGATATAGCCAATGTTCAAGCTTGTGAAGATTGTATGCAAGAAAGTTGTGGAAAACCCGTGTTTTGTCTGTCTTCCGCGTTGGGTCAAATGATGACAAACACTGTTCATTCTATAAAGCTGTCCAATTTTAATTAATGTTTTTCTGCTAAGACAGTTCAAACAAGCTCTCATATCTTACAGGTTGATTGAGAAATTGCTTGGATTACAGACAGATCTGATTTTGAGACCAGGATTCACTTGATATTTGTCCTAAGCTTTTACCTTTTTACATTAAAGTGAGGTGAGTTGTTTCACTGTTTTGATAAATTTAGCAATCAGAAAAGGTGTATCTGTAATGAAGAAAGGTATTTGTTTTCCAAACCACAAGACATTTACTGACAAGCATGGAATATTATCATTTGATAATTCATGAGAAATCACACACCCTCACAGGTATTTTGCAACATGTATTCATAATCTCCACAATTTAGAATGAAAAGCGGTAATCATTTCTGTTAATGACGATGGGTGTTACACTCACAAATTAAGAAGTTGCGCATTTCACAGCGTGAGCAGACAATCGTGGCCTTTTTTTGCCATCAAGCTATTAATTCTGAACGAGTGAACGAGCAAAGCATAATTACTAGAAATACACAGCACCTATATCAGATAAGGGCTCAAATTTGCCTTGAGGCAGCCTGAGATACACCTATGCACTGCTGAAATAGGTGAGAACTATGGTATGTTTCCAGTACCTACTGTACATTTCACATGTCCAACATTTTTTTGATGGACATGTGAAGATATGTAGTACTTACCATTTGGATTTATTTATGATTTGGGGGGTTTAACTCATCCCTTTCACACACACACACACACACATTCCTTTGGGTTCGGAACCCCTTTGTCTAAAACAGCTAAACAAACGGCTCCAAATGGAGAGAACCACTTCTTGGAAAGATTTTTGGTTCTTTTATAAATTAAGCCTATATTGTGCTTTGAGATTGCTCCTATAATCATTATAACAATCTCATAGGTCCCATAATTAGAGTAAAGACACCATGTGAATTATTGCCTTTTTATGACTACAATATCCCTGTCTTTTGGAAGAAAAGACCACTGAACACATCACATACAGTAAAAGCCAATTCACATCCCGCTGTGGTAAAAAAATATTTTCAGGGTGTACATTTTTACATCAATACTCACAGGTACTTTAAAATGGTAGTTCACTTATTGTGGTATTTTGATATTATTTCCATTTTAGTGGATGTTTTCAATAAGCCCAGACAGGTTTTGTGTGCAAAGAAGGATACTTTAGATGTGTACAGAGTTTTCTGCCCACCTGCCAGCTTTACAATGGCTTTACAAAGGGCATTTGGGGTTTGTGGTCTAAAGCAAAATGCACTTCGCAGCTGTTGCACAATAAAGAGCACAAACTGTGCTCTGTGTTGTTCTTTTTTTCCCCTTAGCAGATCTACCCCTCTGTGTTATGTGCTCCGATGTTATAAATGACAGCGCTTTAACTCTACTGACAGCTGATTAGCTCAGCATTGAGTGTTTGGCTTGAAGCCCATTAGCGACATTTGTTTCAGATGAGTTGCATGTAAATTCATGTTGATAGAAGTAGGTTAGCATTAATTAATGGATTGGAAACCACATCTACTGCATATACAACTGCATCATCCTATTTGTTTAGAAAGTGTGTCTGTCAAATTGTCTTTAATAAATATAACCAAACCTGCTTCGAATGGCATACATTATATTTTAGCAAAATAAATTAACTGTCTTCCCCAAATGCTCATTTAAAAAAACTTGTTTTCCACAACACTTACAAATCATTAACATCAACATCAACAACTTAAATGAACTTAAATGAGCTCACAACCTAGTCACAACATAGCTTCTTAGTCAAATGAACGGTTAACACTAATTACTACATTTGACTAATTGTTCATTCAGACATGTACATCAGAAGCAGTTCACTGTCAGCCAGTGAAAACGGGAAGTATTTTGTTTTGTCGCAACTGCAAATAGCCTTAACGTTAAAATATCTATTAAGCTATAACTATAGTACACACCTCAATCCAAGGCATGGTCCATTCATCTCGGGACAAATCCTGAAGATTGTATATACAGTTTTCTACAGGTGAATGTGTCACAATTGTAATGGCCTGCTCCTTTTTAATTGCTCCAAAAATCAACAAACCCATTCCTTTATGATTTCATCTTAGTTTTAATATTTCTTTGCTTTTTCGAGTCATGCTGATAAATTAACACGCATGACATGGTCTCATTTCTCTGTCCCTGAGCACATTCAGTCACATAACGTGTAACTGAAACACCTGCATACTGGCCGTTTTCTTAATTTTGTTTGGCTTTAATAGCAGCTTTTTTTATTGTGGTGATTTATTCTTTTCATGTTTAGAGCTGATCGAGTGCTTTTGTCATGCTCAGGAGTCGATAAAGGCATGCCTACATTTCCCAGGGTGTCAGTAAACGTGATACAAACTCACCCCCGATCAATACAGCTGCCAGGCAGACCAATTAATTATTTACTTCAGAATACTAATGGCTCTCTTGATGCACTACAAATATTGCTGTTTTTTTTCCAGTTTCTGTTTTGTTTTCTTTATTGTGACAATGCAAACCCTTGGGGTCCGACTCATTTTTAAACCTCTCACATAGCAATAAGAAGACAACTTGCGAAAGCAAATTTCAAACTGCTTAAATTCACAACTGCTCTACTGAGATCTCTGCAGCTGGCTTTATTCTAAAGGAACACCCAAGTCTCAAATGAGGGATGTTTATCATTGTTGTTTTCCCAGTAAGAACCTGCCAAACAAAGTAGGCAAGGAGCGCCTTCTGCATTTGCAATGTACATTTAATTTAACACAGGCACATCGAAGCATTTCAAGCACATGGAAAACAGTCTCATGGAAAAACAGGCTCTATTTTGAGGACACCAAGGCAGCTGACAAATGCTAGGACAAACAGTGGTGCAGATGGAAATGAGTTTAGATATTTTATCAAATACCACATTATTTCAATTGCCACGACCTACTAATGGATATTTTATTTTTGAACATGACATAAAAATACCGTAGAATTAATATCACTTTTTTTATTATTAATATATCAATTTATTTTGACCTTACTTCTCATAATTGTCCCTCTTGGTTATTGGCATTCACCACATGTGTCTGCTCCATACTTGCGGTGAAATTTTCAGGCCCCCTAAATCTTTTAAAATATGACTGCACCATTTGTTTGCACAGATATGCACTGCCCCCCGCAGCACAATTGAATAAAAAAGTGATTAAAATATAAAACTATGCCAATCCACATTATCCATCTGTCCGTATGACCGCGGTCCTCATGTTAACCAGGGTTCTTTCTGCATCCTCAATATAAAGCACACGGCTTATTAGAGCAAATATGTCTTCTACTTGAATAAACACACAAATGTGTTTCTATCAAAACTTCCCTTCTTCAGGAAGAATTGAGAACATCAAGTTTCAGTGTAGCAAAATCCAAGTGAGAGTGAGTACAATTTACTAAATCATTAACATTAATATTAGAATTGTAATATAATGCAATGTAAAATGGTGGCCAAAAATAATATCAATAGTGAAGGTTTCTGGTGATTCTGGTGTGTGTGTTTCATGTTTCTGGACAGGATTGGGAATGAGTATACCCTTGCAAGATATGGCTAATGTCAAACTAGATACTCAATCTTCCACACGTGCTAAAGCATTTATTTCTGGAAGATTTGGGTATCTTTACACATTACACCGTCCAGAGATCGTAAGTAGTTCCCCAATGCTTGGATTATTTATTAAATCTGAGCCTGGGTTGAAGAACTGGACCCATTGATTACATGTAGAGTATGCAAGAGGCCAACGTTCAAGTGTCTTATTTTCCAGTATGTGCCAGAGATTATCAGTCATCTACAGTAGCATTCCTCAGTTTCTCTTATACAGCAATTTACATGTGACTAGAAGCTTTAGCTTTTAGCTAAGGTTTTATCTTTTTACATTGTTTTGGATCAGACCAAGAACATAGAACCCTGGAACAGGACAGCTAGAATGTGATTGATCAGGTAAAGTTGTCTGGATCTGGAATTGTTTGGACTCATTTTAAATTGAAAACCAAAACCAGCAGAGCCAGTGGCTTTCCAGGACCAGGGTTATGGTCACCCAGATTTGATAAATAATAGACAATAACTTTTGCCTTGCTCAGATCTAACGATCCCCTGTGCTGAAGTAAAAGATGAGAATGGGTTTAAGATTACAAAATGGTGTAACATGTTGCAAAGATGTACAGAATGTGGCTCTACCTTTCATATTCTACATTTTTTATTTCCTAGTATATATAGGCAATAACTCCTCTTATCGACAAACATTTTTATCCTGATAAGGAGACCCAGCCCATCGCCATAGCTCATCATTCGGTTCAATGCAGTGTCTCATGAATTTCTCTTTTATGAGAACTAGCTATGTGCAATATTAATAAATCAACTCCATGAGACTATTACAGGCCCTCCAAGACTAAAGTGTACTCCATTTCTCCCCTCCTAACTTCTTAATACTGACTGTATACAGTATATGTCTCACATATTTTGAAGTGGTCCTTTGAAACATGAATGGTTGGAGAATACATTCATTCAAAGCATGGGTTTAAGACTCCTACCCCTCTGTAGGTGCGAGAGCTGTGCACGCAGGATGTTTGGAATTCATTTTGCGTTCATAGCACATTTGCTTTCCGTTTTTTGGCTCGTTGTCAAATCATTGCCTTCTAGAGAAGCACAAAATGCAACACGACTGTTCTCAAGCACTTTGTGGCATTTCAAACGCTGTTCCGAAAAGTAACCGATGGGCCTCCATGATAGCGCATCCAGTTGAGGCGTCATCCCAATGAAGGAGAGTTTTCATTTGCAGTCATTTCTCCCACCTCATCGCACAAGAGACGGCGCAGTCTGCCAGTGCCATCTGCGCATGAAGTGTAATCCTTCAACGCAGTGACTCTGCAGCTTAGCTTCAGGACGGAATGTTTTTCAGAGTGAAAAGAAATGGCTGTGACAGTGTATTTCAGAGGCACCTCAGTCTCCTGATTGGCCTTGGAATGCAATTGGACATTTGGAAATCGGGGAACGTGTTTTAATGGGAATTGAAGCTGCTTAGAAGCTGTTTCATAATACCCACAATGCTTTTATCCATTCATTACTGAGAAAACTATACATTTTTAGAGATATTATGAATTCAGGAATCATGATGTCTATATAATTCAACGGCTAATGGTATATAATTGATGTCAATAAAACGTGAATCGATGTAATTAGCACCTGCAATGTGAGTCTTCTGTAATGGTTTCATAGCTTTTCCAGTCTTTAGAATTTAACAGTAGTTTCATTTATACTGCCCATCCTTTTTATTTAAAACTGTTTTTGTTATGTTGGATATTACATAAATTCCTTAACCATTCATATAACGTAATTATACTGACTATTACCAAAAGCGCGGAACTGGAGGTCACAGTTGGCTTCATACCATGTGTGGATTGTGATCGACAGGATTCCTTGGTTTGCCGCTGAATTGGTTCTTCCCAAAATTATACATGAATCACTTTCCTAAGTCTGTTTGTGCTACTGGAATCTCATATGGTTCAGTGTTGACTTTCAAAGCATGCTTTGTGAGGAAAAAGAAGTGGGAAAATCATTAATAAAACATGAATAATGTGACATAGCTGCAGGATCGCGTCATTGTTTCAGACATAAACTGAATTTTTTTTTTTAAAGCCGTGCTCCTATTGTTTGCGACAGATTGCAGCATGGAGCCTTCTCCGTCGCTAATGACTTTCTGTGGGAGCAAAGCAAAAACAAACAAACAAACAAATAAACAAAAAAACAATTTGATCAAAATCACACTCAAAAACAATCTGAGGTGAAAAAGCTCAGCCGAAAAACTCGCACGAGGCACAAAGCAAAGGGTTTTAATGAATTTCGCTGTCAGTTTTGCCCAGCAGTACGGAATGAGCCAGGTAAATATATTAATCTCGTGCCCACGTCTTTCTAAATCTGTCCCCACAACTGATTTGTTTCCAAGTCACAGGTCCTCAGGCAGAGTAAAACATTTTCTCTCCCACCTACATCGCGCTCTCTGCACACTAACTAACATTTTTACATTAAGCGCTCATCTAGCCTCATGCCTTAATTTATTCCCAGTAGACGCTGAACAAGTTTGAACTGTTATAAAGAGGGATGAGTGTTTCGACTTGGATCTCTCTCCAAGTAGGGTGTAGGAATATGTGTGATGTAGCATCATGCATGTCATAAAATCGTTGCGATTTGATTGTTCGAGACCAAATGCAATGACACGTTATTTCTCACAAATATGCAAATATATGCATTTGGAGGAATTAATAATAATAAGTCCGCAAATCCAAGCACCACCACAGGGGTAGGTCTATGATGAATCGCAGGCTACAAACATGAAATGATCCCTACATGATTCACTGTCTTTCCTGGCCAAAATCTGGTTACAGCATCATATACCCAGAATAAAACCACTTCATTTGTCGGGCTATCATTGAGAAAATGACACCCTGTTTGCACAGCTGCATAGCTCATAATATTGACAGTAGGTCTCAGGAAAACATATTACTTTAATTTGTTTAATAACCTTGTCCAGACAAAGTAAATTAGTGACATTGTTTTAGTTTCCTTTTCAGTCACCTCTTTTTAAAAAGCTATTTTCTCGTTTTTTTTCCGCTGTGCTACAGGGCAGCTAGTGCCAGTCACAAGAGACGTATATCTCTCACTCATGAAAAAATACCAGAGCCATTTACCACTGTAGTAAGGTCTCCAGTGAGGTGTGAGTTGGGAAGTGCAGTGAAGTCTGGCAATGTCCTTAAGGAGATGTGTCTGGTTAGACAATGCCTTACTTCAGAGCAAAGTTGTTAGGTTTTGATGAGTTTTATGCTCAAAAAGTCACTGACATGACGGAACCCCATGTGTGATCTTTGTAACGCGATTGATATATTAATATTGGGCACACAAACATTTGATTGGCCTGTGTTATTGGAGCGATCAATAAAACATGGATAGATAAACCATTGATTACTGCTGTAATGTGTAAGCCTGTTAAATTGGGCCCCAATTCTTCCAGAAAGGGGGTGTTCCTTTTTCCCAAGCTGATGTCTAATTGATCAAGCAGAAAGTTTATTGCAGGGTCAGAAGAGAGAGGGGACAGGCATTTCATTATGCCTTGGTTGACCAAAAAAATGAATGAAGAACGTGACTCAGCAGAGGATCAGGCCCATGGTCAGGGAGCCAGAGGCCCTAGAGTTCCTGTGTATAGTTAAACATTGCTACACCACGTTTTGCACATATATCCAACATCTTCATGAGTGACACGCTGGCGCTATGTGTGCATGCGCAGAATTTAAATTCACTGCCCATTGCAGACTGTGCAGCTTAACAGTCTCCACAGCTTAACACATACACAGAATATCGTTTATCTTTAACATTTACTGCTATTGTGACACTTCTTTTAAAACAATCAAGGTTAGATTTCTCAGGACTTTAAATTGAATGACACACCAGAATATATGTGTTGGCACTTTGACTACAGTGACATTTTCATTTACCTCTTGACACTTAAATGACATTATGTAAAAGTAAGGTGACATTCAGCCATTTTGGGGGCATGAATTGTTCTGTTGAAGCCGTCATGTGTCCCCATTACCTGAGATGTCACCAATCATGTGCCGCTGTCCTTGCAGTGTACCCCGAGTCGTTGTGCCATCAAAAGTGCTCGTGCTCAGGGAGAGGTAAAATGTCTCTCGGCAAGCAGCAGATCCCAACACAGTCTATTGAATTGCACCCATATATGACGCTACATAAACCGTCCAGCTGGGAGGTGGTTGACAGGCTACTTTCAGTCAGATATGTTTCACCCATGAATAGTATATCTTGTGAAGCAGTGAACAGTATCAGGAAACTCTAATGGCAGAATCACTGACATTAGCATAGCTTCTTTAAACAGGAATGCTAGCATCTGGCCCATTACCTAATGGATAACTACCACATTTGAAAAATAGGCATCCATACATTCATGAGCAGCAAATTATTAATCTAAGATGAGACATAAAAGGGTTCCCATGTGACTGCTGTCCAAATTGAGACAAATAAACTACCACTCCAATGCATTCTTGGCCTTTCCACAGGGAGACCGAGCCTGGCCCAGCAGTGTTTTTGATTATCTGACCAATAAATCCAAGTGTGTAAATTCCTCTCTCATGCACATTCTCTTGGTTCGAAACAGCTCTATGCAGGGTTTTATTGGCTGAACATTATATCACATTATCATTATATAACATCATCATGCAGTCATAGATTGTATACTGTAGATTGTAGACATATACTGTAGATACAGGACATGGATTCATTGCATGTCAGTAAGTTTACAGTCCTAAAAAAGAAGTAAGACATTCAAGTAAATGCAATGCGGTACTATTTCTTTACTAGGTTGCAAACAAAAATGGAAGGACATAAACATTCTAGTAATGAAGGGTTCTGGTGGTTTCATGATGGTCTTTCTTAGCATGGTAGGGGTATGCCACCGCCACCCTCAGCTTTCAAGGGGTTATTGACATTTTTGTGGAAGGTGGTAGGGTTTCTATGTACGACTTCCTCCGACATTCGGCTCCGACACTGTACGCAACATTGTCGTTTATAGTGGAAAAAACTTTATAAACAAGTTACAAAGCTTCTTCCGGAAGTGGTTAAAAGGTGTTGTTGGGGAACAGTTCAAAGCAGACAGACGGTCTTGAATGTCTGGAAGGGATGTTATTAATATTCCATTCCCCAAGCCGAAGACAAAATTGCTAAAATTTCACGACCACGCAGGCAGCTTATTATCAATACTATAGACAGACACACATACATTTGCTCAAAGGTAAGCTATAGGCTAGTCTGCCAATTAATAACAGAAGATAACATATCAAATAAAATCAAAGTTCATCTGTCCAATGCAGAGTTAACATTCCAGCAGATACCTAGTTGTTGGCTGGCAATGAAATGGTTAATGTGTCCTTGTGTATTCAATGATAAATCCTGTACAACAATATAAGAAATAGTGAAGTAAAATAAGAAAGATAGAAAATAAAGGAACTATACATTGAGCTGCCAGAATTAGGTAGATATTGCACACAATGAGGCTATGTAGGTTTAATCTCCCACAGCAGTGTCAAGTTAATGGGGCACAGCCCTACAGGCAGCAAAAGTTAGGCTAACATTAGGTCAAACTAGCTCTAGAAGCATAGCTAACATTAGTGAGTGATCTCTTGGGCTACTTTTTTGCAAACCTTGCTGCAGTATTGTTATTTAAAACACTAAGTTAGCTGGTAGCCATTGGCAAATAATTCTAGCACTTTATCAGTGGAAGACCAAACAATACCTTCCCTAACCCTGTGGATGTAAGGAGTAAGATTGCTAGACCATAAAACAAACAAAAAGGTGCTGTACAAATCATTTTTTAATGTTTACACAATTGATGCTTTTCCCATTTATTCATTATTTGTGACTGCATCAAGCCTAACCACATTTCAGAGATATTGGATTATTCTTTCGAAAACCATCTGCAATTTCTTATGTTAATTCACTCAAGTGGATGCTGCCAGCTGATTCCATATTCTTTTATCGAACCTACATAACAATAGTCGCTAAGGAGGGCGGTGCTTGTGGATATTTCACGGTCAATTGTTGGTGCTATTAACCAGAATACAGCACCAACCCTCCCCTGATAACTTTGGCCATTTTTAATTTTTAATTTTTATTATTTTTTTGCAGATGATACTATTGTAGGTTTGCGGCATGAAAAATGTATAACATTTCTAAATAAGGTTGAAGTGATATACTTCCAGCCACACGTTTACTCAAAGGGGATATTGTAAAATTCAGAGTCCTATTTCCAGCAGTACAGAAAGAACATAAAATTCCAGCTGCTGCATTGAGGTATTGAAATTGTGCCATTTCTTTGGTTCTAAAATGCTGAAAAGCCGATTAAGACATTTTATGGCAATAAGGCAACTCCCAGAAGAAATATACTGAGATGTGTATTGATGTGCAGGGCTCGACAGAAGTGCAGAATAATGAACTAGAGGTGCAGTTGAGGGTCTAAATAGGCTTGTCAATTCCCCTCTTCTTGGGAAAGTAATCTAGACTTACTAGCAATGTACTTGCCAGGAATAGTACATGCTGCAGTCTCTGACCTCTTGTGACATTCTAAATCTATTCTAAAACATTCTAAAAGCTGGGATGCTTAATGTTTGTAATAGTATTTGGGAGACAGGAATGGATATGGATCAGGAATGACTAATATCCAGCTGGAATATTACACAAAGTGTACAAGTAAAACATATATGTCTGGACTTCTTGGAATGTCTGTTTCCTCTATGTGAGGGAGTTGGAGTTTTGGGAGACCAACCGTGACTGAACAGGGGGTTCTTTAAGCTATTAACCAGAGGTAAAATAGCCACAAAGTCTCAAGAGACAAGGGAAAGGAAAACAATACTCCTTAGGGAGAGTATCCCAAAGAAAAGCTCTACACAACCCACGTACTGGGTAAAAAAAGAACTAAGGCTTAAGGAGTATGAAAATAAAACAAAACTGCCGGAGCAGAAAACGGGGCAACTCAAAGAAAACAGACCTCGAACCGAGGCTGAAAAAGTAAAACCCTAAAGAATACTGAGCTTAGATTGTGGCACAAACTTGTTGCCAACAATCTAAAAAAGCTAAAGACTGCTGTGCTAATTTTATAGCCACAACAATCCAATATCGCAACTCAATCCTTTACCTTTACCTTTACCTTTACCTTTACCTTTACCTTTACCTTTACCTTTACCTTTACCTTTACCTTTACCTTTACCTTTACCTTTACCTTTACCTTTACCTTTACCTTTACCTTTACCTCGCTTGACAGAATACCGGCTCTCGTGCAACATAAGTGACACTGAAGCAAAGCTTATCGGCTTGCTCAGGGTTTAAATAGAACACCAACAGGTGCAAATTGTAAAAGGAAATTTGCACGTGTATAATTCAATCAACTCAATGGCCGTAATAACTGAAGAAAAGGTGCATGAAAAAACCAATGCCCGTAATAACTGAAGAAAAGGCGCAGGAAGGAAAAGAAATGGTGGCATCAGCCAAAACCATGACAGGACCCCCCCTCTAAGGGCCGGCCCCAGACGGGCTCTCTGAACCATGCCTGCGGAAGTCATGAATAAGCTCAGGGTCCAGAATGTCTCTAGAGGGGACCCAACAGCGTTCCTCAGGGCCATAGCCCTCCCAGTCAATAAGGAACTGAACACCTCGGCCCACTCGTCTCTCAGCCAGAATGCGGCGTACTGTATATACCGGCTCCCCATCAATGAGCCGAGGCGGAGGTGGCGGTTCATCCGCCGGAGCCAATGCGCTCACGAGAACCGGCGTGAGGCGAGAGACATGAAACGTCGGGTGGATTTTCATGGAACGAGGGAGCTGCAAGCGAACCGTGACCGGGTTGATTTTACGTACAATCTTAAAAGGGCCCACAAACCGCGGGGCGAGTTTACGAGATTCAACTCGTAAAGGAAGGTCACGAGTAGATAACCAAACCCGTTGACCCACCCGATAGGAGGGTGCCGGACGGCGATGCCTGTCGGCAAGTCCCTTCTGTTTGGCCGAGGAGCGCAGGAGGGACGCACGGACTCTCCTCCACGTGGCCCGACACCGCCGAACAAAGAACCCAGCAGACGGCACCTCATTGTTCTTCTCCAGTTCCGGGAACAGAGGAGGTTGGAATCCAAACTGGGCCTCAAATGGTGAGAGCCCCGTGGATGCGTTACGCAGCGTATTATGCGCATACTCCGCCCACGCGAGATGATGGCTCCACGATGTCGGGTTGGAGGAAACCAGACAACGAAGAGTGTTCTCTAGCGTCTGGTTGGTGCGTTCCGTCTGTCCATTAGTCTCCGGGTGGAATCCCGACGAGAGACTGACGGACGCACCCAAAAGAGAACAAACGACCGCCAAAACCGAGAGGCAAATTGAGGCCCGCGATCAGACACCACGTCTTGAGGCAGACCATGCAGTCTGAAGACGTGGTCGACTACCAGCCGTGCAGTCTCTGGTGCTGATGGCAATTTAGGCAGCGCGATGAAGTGAGCTGCCTTAGAAAACCTGTCCACCACAACCAGGATAACTGTGTTGCCATCAGAAGCCGGCAGACCTGTGATAAAATCCAAGGCAACGTGGCTCCATGGACGACTCGGGACGGGCAAAGGGCGTAAAAGCCCAGAGGGTTGGAGCTGAGACCCCTTGTTGCGGGCACAGACCGAACAAGCTGAAATAAACTCCCGAACATCCCTCTCCATCCCAGACCATCAAAACCGCCTGGCCAGGAAATCCTTAAACCTGTGGATGCCAGGATGCCCAGTAAGATGGGAGAAATGTCCCCACTGCAGCACCTGGGCACGTACCTTGGATGGCACAAAAAGACAGTTAAGGGGTCCCCCACCTGGATCCGGCTCCAGTCGTTGAGCCCTCCGCACCACAGACTCGATGTCCCACATAACTGGGGCCAAAATCTGGGTGGTAGGAACAATGGGCTCAGAGAAGTGGTCACTGTCAGATTGATCAAAAATCCGGGAGAGTGCGTCAGGCTTGATGTTTTTTGAACCTGGGCGATATGTTAGCAGGAAGTTAAAATGGGAGAAGAAAAGCGACCAGCGAGCTTGCCGCGAATTGCGCCGCTTGGCGTTCTGAATGTACTCTAGATTTTTGGGGTCGGTCCACACCGTGAAAGGGTGTTCAGCTCCTTCTAACCAGTGCCGCCACTCCTCTAGAGCCAGCTTAACCGCCAAAAGTTCCCGATCCCCGACATCATAATTTCTCTCAGCCGGAGAAAGTGAACGAGAAAAATAAGCACAGGGGTGCATTTTTTGATCCTGGGGAGAACGTTGTGATAAAATGGCCCCTACCCCAAGCTCCGAGGCATCCACCTCTACCACAAACGGGAGTGAAGGGTTAGGAGTTATCAGGATGGGCTCCGAACTGAACCTCCTCTTCAACTCCGTAAAAGCAGCCTCGGCTTTGGGCGTCCACTCAAAGCGTGAAGGGGTATTTTTCTTTGTCAGTGCGGTAATTAGCGCAACCACTGAACTAAAATTACGTATATAACGCCTGTAAAAATTAGCGAACCCCAAAAATCGCTGAACTTGTTTGACCGATTCTGGGGTAGGCCAATTCATGACCGCGGAAACTTTCTCTGGGTCCATTTGTACCTTCCCCTCTGTCACAATGAACCCCAGGAAAGAAACGGATTTGGCATGAAACTTACATTTCTCTGCCTTTACGAATAGCTGGGCGTCCAAGAGACATTTTAAAACCTGTCTAACATGTCTAACGTGCTCCGAAAGATTGGCAGAAAATATTAAAATGTCGTCTAAATAAACAAACACAAATTTCTCCAGCATCTCTCGGAGCACGTCATTCACAAATGCCTGAAAGACAGAGGGGGCGTGAATGGCATGACCCGATATTCAAAGTGGCCGTTGTGCTTATTGAAAGCAGTTTTCCATTCGTCTCCCTCACGTATACGCACTAAATTATAAGCGTTACGGAGGTCGAGTTTCGTGAAAACTGACGCATCCTGGAGGCGTTCGAAAGCTGAGTTCATGAGGGGCAGTGGATAGCGGTTTTTAATAGTGATATTGTTCAGTCCTCTATAATCAATACAGGGTCTCAGCCCACCGTCTTTTTTCTTCACAAAGAAAAACCCTGCCCCCGCCGGCGAAGTGGATGGTCGGATAAAACTGTTAGCTAACGCCTCTTGGATGTATTCCTTCATAGCTGTACTTTCTGGAGCTGATAAGGAATATAAGGAACCGCGAGGCGGTACTGTGCCAGGATGTAAGTTAATGGCACAATCGTACGGTCTGTGAGGTGGCAAGGTGGTAGCCCTTTGTTTGCTAAATACCTCAGCGAGATTTGCGTAATCGGCTGGTACATTAGGTGGCAATGGAAATTCGAGCGCACCCACCATACTGGTATTCTCTGAACTAGCAGGAGAGTGGGGCATGGAGTCAGAGATAGTCTCTGGTTCCGTTAACTCCCCTAGGGATAAGTCGTCAACCGGGGCAACTCAAAGAAAACAGACCTCGAACCGAGGCTGAAAAAGTAAAACCCTAAAGAAAGAATACTGAGCTTAGATTGTGGCACTAACTTGTTGCCAACAATCTAAAAAAGCTAAAGACTGTTGTGCTAATTTTATAGCCACAACAATCCAATATCGCAGCTCAATCCTTTACCTTTTACCTTTTACCTTTTACCTTTTACCTTTTACCTTTTACCTTTTACCTTTTACCTTTTACCTTTTACCTTTTACCTCGCTGGACAGAATACCGGCTCTCGTGCAACATAAGTGACACTGAAGCAAAGCTTATCGGCTTGCTCAGGGTTTAAATAGAACACCAACAGGTGCAAATTGTAAAAGGAAATTTGCACGTGTATAATTCAATCAACTCAATGGCCGTAATAACTGAAGAAAAGGTGCATGAAAAAACCAATGGTCGTAATAACTGAAGAAAAGGCGCAGGAAGGAAAAGAAATGATGGCATCAGCCAAAACCATGACACTCTATGCACAAGCACACCTGTCCTCCTTTAGAAATGAGCAGTTCAGTAACATGGAATTTTTTTCTGTTTCCCTTGGTAATTATACAAAGAAAGTGCAGAAGCCTGACCTTGTATTCTGGGCTGTTCCAGCAGCCGATCTTGGACGAAGGTGGTATCCAATAGTGGTGTGCACAGCTGAGGTTGATTGCTAACTAGCTTAAATGTTACGTTTTACTGAAGCATGTTATTTGGAGGAGGTCTGAAGACAGTTCCTGTATGTAGTGCTTCTCGGTCTAACTTTGTAATTATAACTCACACTTCCATTCTCCATGGGAGAACTTTTTTTATCTGGATTTTTTTTTTTTTTTTTTTTGCATTTTGTTTTCCTCCTAATCTTATTGTCCCAACCCACAAAGATATAATACAGCAACCATTATTAGGTAATGTTCTGCTATCTTTGCTTTCTTGCATAATCTGAGTCACATTTGAAACTGTGTCACATATGCATACATATATTTTACGTAACAATGAAGGAAAAAATTGTTAAAATGCTTTTTTCAGTTGTTAAAAGGCTCTCTCTCTCTCTCTCTCTCTCTCTCTCTCTCTCTCATTAGTATTCTGGGAGATGGTATTGCCTGTCAGGCTCTGACACATTAATTGCAGATGATTGCTCTAAATTTGGCTAGCTCTTTGTTTCATCAGAGAAATGGAAGAAGGGAAGATTTATTTAGCCTGCCTAGAGGAGAAGAAATTTGATTACCACAAAAGCAAAAGGAGAAATCTTTTAGGGGGAATAGGAACAGATGCTTTCATTGTATTGTACAATGTTTTTATATTTGTAGGATGCCAAGTTTAAGGACTATGCGGCCATTTTCTCTCTCTCTCACACAAACATCAGGATTTCCTTAGGGAATCAAGAGATGCACTGAGGCTCGTATATTTTACAAATAGGTTGTTCTGGAGACTATTTTCTCTGAAAGGTGTTATTACTTCTCTGAAGACATACCAGAACCACTGGCGGCAGCATGTTGTGTCTGGGGTGTCCTAAGCACACCCAGTTTTAGATTGGTATACTCAAAAATTGGATGTTCTCCCCCGGTCCACTGCACTGGCAATCTGTCAACCACTCCCCCGACCAACCACGATCACAAGCTATCCACTGGTCCATCATAAAATTTATCCGGTACATCCGGTACTGCTACTGACTAGAACACAACATTATTTGGATTATAAGGCCTCAGCATGGCTGCACAACACTATTTTTATGTTGCAATTGTTAAATTAAAAATACTTCCCACATAAGTAACGGTTGTTGGGGGTTTCCCAATTTGGAATTAGCATCATTTAGTGGCTTTGGCACATGGTAGCAACATTCTTTTTCTGAGAATAGGGATTTCAATGCTGGCTGGACTTAATAATTATTATTTACAAACATCACCTCCATTCTCAAAAGCCAGAGTGAATTTTCTATTTCTGTTAAAGGCATTCAATAGCTAAGCTGAATTACCTCTGAACATATTTGTGTTTGCACTCAAAAAGAAGCTGAAACAACAAACCTTTTGATAATATCATGGAGCTTAGCTCTGCTTTTGACAACTAAAAAGTAATTTTGGCAGAACTTAGACAACGCAGCTCTTGCTGTAAACGAACCAAACTCCCTTGGTGCCTTAAATCGGCATCATCCAATAAAATCCGGCATCTTCAACTGTGGGGTGAAGTATTTATGACTGCCAAAGGGAAAGTTAGTGGTTGTGATTTGCAGTTGGAGTGTTGGAGAAAGGAATATTTTATTTTTCCTTTTTTGTTCTGGTGGTTGTGCATTATTCCATCTTAGATTTTGACCTTCTTTATTTTCTTCCAAAACTGGAAACTGGATAATTATCAATTATTACTAGTTTCTCTGCTGGTGATGTTATTATTACTATTCTATTGTTATTAATTTTAGTTAATTGTTAGTAGCAAGTCTGCATTTTTAAAGTCTGATATAGAATTGGTTAGTTGATCATACCAATGTACTGCCCAGATAATATATAAACAGTTTTGGAGAGTTAAATTTGTATTATAAATTCAAATAATAATTCATGAATATTTCATTTTCCTTGTGGCCCAGGGCTTTCTTTCAGAAGGGAAACCTCATAAAAGGAAATAATTAATCTGTTAACAGGTAACTGGTAACATTAATCTTATGTAGGCCACATGCAAAGCACATTCTCCCTAAAAAAAAAGCACTCAAATACAAAACAGAATAATAATATATTCTAATGATTATAATAATTATAAATACTAAATAAACAGTATGAACTACAAATAATCCATAGCTGAATACAAGGTTGATGTTTGGTTCAAAATTAATGGTAACACAAAAGGCCCGTGATTGTCATCATATTTACAGAATTCCATACTGTAAAAATGTTTGGAAGCATATGACTGATCCCTATATAAGTTGCAGCTGTACTAAGCTATGTGGCTGGACAGAAAGTAAGTAGTTTAGCTAGGGAGTTAACTAGCCAGCTTTGGCATTAGTTAGCTATAACCAGGCTAGAAATAACAAGCTATCTTTAAGATAACAGCCAGCCAAGGCAGAATTTTTCAGCACTTTAATAAAACAGAACTAGCATTATTAGTACACTTTGCATTATTAGTGAACTGTAACTGGACCAATGTGCATGATGTGAACATTATATACATATATCTGTGGGTGTGTGAGAGAGAGGATTTTCTCTGCATTAATGCAGAGATTAATGTGCCAAGTAACTTAGCAACTTTAAACATCTAGATTATGTCAGTGTGTACATGAGAGCCGTTTAACGAGGGCTATTTTTGTGCCCCATTACAGTCGAAGTGGGGGATGTGTAGGTGTTTGTGCTTAATGAATGCTTTTGACAGGTGGAAGATGTTCTTCATTAAGGAACTCTTATACTGAGTTACTCTGGTACTGAGATGGCTGTGCTACCAGGGAGGATTAGGAGAGGCAGATCACAGTGTTTGCGTGCATGTGTGGGCGAGAGGAACTGAACAAACTTTCTTTAAACTTTTTTTTTTTTACTTTCTGCTGTGGCACTTTACATTGAAAGGGAAATCATTTATGCGGCTGCAGTAGTTGGCTATATATAGTCGGCAATATATAAATATGTATCTGATCTCTATTACACACGCAGACACACACACACCACAGAGCAAGGGAGAGAGAGACAGAGCGAGAGAGAAACAGACAGACAGAGAGAAGAGAGAGAGCCATTAAATTATTGAAACACAGTGACTCTCTCACTCATAACATTGCAGGACCCTGAAATGACAAGTGCTGAGCTCAGAGAAGAGTCCCCTCACTCAGCTGGCCCTGAGGCTCAGTTCACTTAACCAGTATAACACCCTGCTGTCTCAGCTGTTACTGCTATACGCCAACTGAACCAATAAGATTCAACCAAATTACAATAAAATGCAAGCAAAATTATATCTACCATTGGGAAAATCAGACAAAAAAATCTAAGCAAATTGACATGCCATTTGGCCCCAAAACGAGAATACTGTGGAGGAGTTTCTGACTGCAGTAGAAAATTGCAAATCCAGAAATACACTGACGAAGTGCAGACTCAGTGAGCACCGTCTGCCAATAGAGACCAGCCGAAACTGGCAGTCAGTGAGGATATGCTGTACTTCCTTTCTAAATTCAAAAAATAATAACAAATTTGAGATAAGTTCTTCCCAAAATCCGCAATGCTATGTTTTTCCCCAAAATTCACAGTACTGTTCTCTTCCTAATATTCACAGTACTATTTCCCAGACCTGCTTGAAAAAAAAACTTATGCAAATACTCTTTGGAAAGAAGTACAGAGAGAAAAAGAGATACATGGAGAAAGATAAATGGATGAGCTGGATGCTACTCTTGTATGCTACTCTGTTTGTTTAGGTGGTTATTACCAGCTGACTGAACTAACACCTGAATGTGATTGTTTCGCAGTTGGATTGCTGTTCTTGTGGTAGCAGTGCCGCCCTGCATGTTACGAGGACGAGTGAAATCAGAGTCTGGATCTGACAAGCTGGCCTCCAAGCAATTTCCCTCTCCATTTAAAGGGATTTTCTTCCACATTTATGTAATAAGCTCCCACGCGCAAACACAAATGGAAATAAAAATACCCTTTCTGCGCCAGTGGCCTACTCTCCTTCAAGGTGAGAGAGTGAAATGAGTGTTCTCTCTCTCTCTCTCTCTCTCTCTCTCTCTCTCTCAATGTTCCGTAGCTTCTACCATTCCTGTCTGATGGAGAAATACCTTACACTACCACATGCCTGTCACTATTAGCATAATATCACCCCCTGAGGGGGAAATATGAATGTGGCATTAAAGTTCTAGTGAACTGCCACTAACATTTATCCGGTAGTGATTGTGACAACCGAATCACTACTATTGACCTGCAACATGTAGTACCTCAGACTTAGCTCCCACCAAACATAGAAAAAGGAAGTAGCAGCCTCTCACTGTTACCATTACCCTATCCCGGAAATACATGAGACAAGCTTACAGTGAAGCAGCCCTGTTTTTGACCACAACTTGCATAAGATAAACTAGGCACCTCACTAGTCTTCATGTCATGTCATTACCATGCCTGACATGATGTGTCAGTGGTCCAGTTGTATTTAAGATGGTTGTCTGTGGCTTAGTTGCCAGTGAGTTGGTTGTCTGGTTCAGTTGCCTATGCACTGGATGTCTGTTTCTCAGTTTCTCATGTTTTCCAGTTGTCCACACTCTAGTTGTTTGTGATCCAAATGCCTGTGTTTCATTTACCTATGGTCCAGGTGTCTGGTTTGTTAATCTCTGCTGCGGCTGTATGATTGTTAAGACCTACAGTAAGAAGTTATGATTGGTTGAGACCAGGCAGATGCCATGGGACTCATTATGCCATTGCCTGGAGCCAGGCCCAGTGCCTCAACCACCTCAATAATTCCTCTTTTAATTATTAGTATCACTTCAAAAAATGAATGCTCATTTAGTCCAGAACATTCAATCCAGCTTCAATAATTGAATTTTCTCTTAAGCTAATTACCTGGGTAATATGGATAAGTTCAGACCTGGACAGAATCAGGTAATTCAGTTTACTCGTGTGTGTGTGTGTGTGTGTGTGTGTGTGTGTGTTTTGTTTTGTTTTGAAGCCTGTTTAATATGCTCAGAATGTACAGATACTGAACATATTGTATTCACTTTGAATGTTCTTATTACACTTGCAGGGAGATGAAGAACCATATGAGCAACCCGTTATTTTAAATCCCCAAATTTAGTGGTCCTGTCCATTTTAACTGTTACTGTGTAGAGCAGGGATACACAAATCTAGCCCTTGGGGCCAGTGCTGCTGGTTTTCATTCCTCTTGTCTAACCAGGGACTGATTTACACCTGGCACACCAGGTGAGTGTAATCTCTAGCCAATCAGTGACAACATTATCAGACTATCAGACAGAAAAGAAAACCAGCAGTACTACTGACCAGGAGGGCCATTTGAGTATCCCTGGTGTAGAGCATTGATTACCAGAATTTTCATCAGGACTCACAAGTGGTCATCGTAAATGCACCTTGTGTAACCTTTCCACAGAAATACACAATGATGAAAATGATGTGTGTTCCCAAAATTAACAAAACGAAAAATATTTAAATTGATATTGTTCATTCATGTTTGCATTGCCACACACTACTTGAATATATACTGTATACTAAAGCCTTGTGTGATTTGTTTGCAAACTGCAAAGTTTTTTGCGGAATGTGTCTGTGTATACGCATAAGACTAGACTGTACAGTAACAACATTTAACAGTAAGCCAAACAGTCCTCATACATGAAGCCAATGTTTCAAATTCTGAATGATGTGCTTTTATAATCAACGTTCTTGGTTTGATCAACTCAGTAAGAAAAGATTATTTGTGAGTCCTGAGCATTTATGCTCTGTAAAGCAATTACAACAAAGTAAAATTGGTCTAATTAAACTGACAAACATTTGTTTGGACCATAACTGTGATTCATGACTGCAAGGACTGATCTCATACACTATAATTTTATATTGGACAGCCTAATACAAACATGAACGAGTATCCAATTAATTTGGAAATATATAAATAAATACATGATAATTACTAAATGAATAAAAATGAGTGTTCAGCAAGTACATGGGCTGATTAAAGGAAGCAGACTTCCACAGGGCAATTCAATAATTAGTAAGAATTACATTTCAGGTAAAATAATGAGCGACTTTGTTCTGCTAGTGTTAGTGTTAGTGCAGGGTAGGTAGGGGGTTTGGTGTGGCTATAAAGTAATGTTATAATACCACAATTTGACATTTGAAGTTATATCAGAACAAATATCACAGTGTATTTTTTTAAAGGAAGTACAAAAGGCATGTAATCTTGGAAATATATTAAATAACACATTAAATTATGAGTGGCATTATGCTATGCTCAAGCACATCGGAGCATGAGAGGTGGTAGCAAGTGTTTTGCCCCATTTTTAATCTAAGATATGACTGTAGCTGATTGTTACACATCCAAAATGATCAGATATGTATCATATTTTTGTATCCCTATTATATTTTTGCACTTTTGGCATCATGAAAACAATTATAAGCTCAACCAATGATTTTAACCCATTGTCTATTAGGAAAATCATTTATATCTTAAGTTTATACCTTTCTAATTTGTGATTAGCTGTAAAAACAGACAGGAAATATTCACTTTAATGACTTAATCTCTGGCAGTTTTGCCAATATCAACCAGTTTCAATTTTTCACTGACTTAAATAAAACAGGTAATTACTAAAATAAATTTAAAAAAAACATGCAAAACAATCAGGAACATACGCAACACAGTGATACTTGTGTTGAGTGTCTGAAGCCAACAAAAAGCTATCCATTGGTGGTAGCCAAAGCTACAACCATTCACTTATAAATATGTGGCTGCCATATAGTATTTTAAATTCAATTCCAAAAGTGTCTCTTATAAGAGGGTATTACAGCCAAGGCACAAAAACCCACTTATACTTCCAGGAATACTTCTGATGATGCAAGGATATGTTTTTTTGAAATTTTGTCCTTCAGTTAATTCACAATGTGTTGTATTCTCAATCAAACCACAATGTGCTTTGTCCTCCTCTCTAACCACACAATTAAAATGTTCATTTCTACTCTTAACACCATTTTTCTAGACTCCATAAGGGTTATATAATAAATAATTTTGCACTTTATAAGTGAACATTTTGCTGTTCAGTCTAACCACAGAGGATTTTGTCCTCAGACTATCCCCAGTGCCCTAGTACTCATTCCAGCACAGCTTGCAAAGGGCTGGCCATTATTGTAAAGTGTTAACAAAAAAAAACAAACAAAAAAAACCTTACACTTACTCAGCTTTCATTTCCTCAGTGTAAAAGTGTGTTCTTGTTGAATTTAGCCTGGGCCCTATTCTGTACTGCTGCTCTGAAGTGGCTCTGTATTTGTCCTTAACAGAGTATGCAGTGCAGTATTGTATTCAGTCTTCATTCACATTGATTTTAAATCTTTTCACAAAGGTGCTCATTAAACGCAGGAATAATTGAATTCTAAAATAAATAAGAAAATGAACATAATCAAACCCTGGAAAACAATGCCACTCAGTTGTCGTCTCTGACTTGAAGCCACCCGCCTAAGATTTGGGCATGTGGCAGTCTGCCAAGCAAATGACAAAATGAGAAGGTATAATCAATAGATGAAGAGTCATTCATTGGCGACAGGCAGCATAATGTGACCATTTTCTGTTGAAGGCCCCAAATTCAGCACATTCATAGCTGCTGGCAAGAGCCGGGGGGGAGGTGTTATTAGACCTGAACTTCTTGCTCTAAGCATTGCAGACATCACTGCCAATCATGGGCATACACAGCATTTATATAGCTGGTGATATTTTCAATGTGTTTTTGCGGGGAGTCTAGATATCATCATGTTCATTGTGATGTAAACAAAGAGTTCTAGTTCACAGATGCCACTGAGCACATGGTGTCCACCACAGAAGGTGATGTCACCTCTGGAGCTTGAAAGAGATTGTTATTTGTTCTTGGGACTGGGTACCATAGTTTTCAGCTCACTGAACTAATCATATAGTTTATTTTGCTCTACACCCAGTGAGGTCAGCAGTATGAAACTGTAGCAGACCTCCCCGCATTTAAAACACAATCTTAGCTCCGTATGTCATTTTGGATGCAGATGGCTGGATGTTCCTGGAAAATAAGGAATAATACCTCAATAGGTGGGCTCTGGGTCAGGATTCCGTTCCGTATCAGTCTACATGTTTGTGCGCCCCCTGGGGGCCCCTTGCTGTTCAGCAAAGTGCACATGAATAACCATGCTGCTTCTACGGCAGAACAAAGAGCCTAAACATGCCACTGAGTATAGACACCAATTAGAGCCAGGCGATGCAACCATTACACAACTGCAATTACGCTGCACAAAATTAAAAATGAACAGTATTTCCTTGTTATGTGTGACAATTCCATTGTAAGGGACAGAAAATTACAATTTTACTGATCAAATGATAAAAAGAATGCATACAGGATTCATATCAATGGAAAATTCCACCAAGGGTAAAAACAGCATCAACCTCATTTAGCTGATCAAGGCATAAGTTATTAAGTCGCTCTTTGTGGCTGGACAAAGCAAACTCTGAATAGAGATATTGGCAGCGAAAGCTGCAGATTTGGTAAAGGTATACATCATAATGACCTACACATCTACCAGTCAAATTTTTTAGAACTACAATGGGCAGGTAGTTCTTCTAGGTGAAGGGGGCGTTGACCAAACTCACGTCAATGAGAGATCTGAGGGTATATTTACTAAGCCTGTCACAAATTACCGTCAGTGCCGCAAAATTCTGCTCACAGCTATGACTAATGCTACCTTACTACCTAGCTAGCTACAGTAGTTGTCAGTTGCAAGCTGATAGCCAACAATACCACTAAACACAAATTGAGAACAAAACGTACCATTCAGGTTCATCCACGAGTCTCCAATTTTGGTGAACAGTAGTGTCTTATTTGGACTTTGAGTTCGACAGTGGCTCAAACATGTATGGCTGTATTTCCCCAATTTTGCCATCATGGAATGAAGTGCACATTTAGCCGATATAATTGCCTGGATGGTGGATGTGCACAGACGGCGTAACTTTCTGGTTCAGGTGTCATTTGGATGTATCGACCCCTTATTGGATTCAGGGTTATCATATGATTGTGTACTTAGGCACATTGTTTCATGCATGTGTACGCACAATTTACTGGTATGTTAGTTAACTTGGTAGCATCGTATGTAGTTTTCTTAGCTATGAAGGTAGTTAACAAGGCTCAATAGCTGCCTTTTTTATCTGGCAGATTCCTGCTAGTTGGGAAAGCCAACTACACAGCCTTGTTTGTTACCTTCATAGTTAACTAGCGAGCTGCAAACTTGCCAGATGATAAAGCCACATTAATTTTGGTTCAATTCATGTAGTAGCACTGCTTTGTAGCTTTGTTGTTGCTTTATTATCTATGAAGATCAATAACAAGGCTATCCAATATTTAATAAAGAGGCCAATATGTACAAATGACACCTGAACCGTAAATAGATGAACGCAGGATTTGCACTTAAGTTTGTGAAGACATTGGCTTTATAGCTACGTGAAAAGCTCCCATGTTAACTAGCTTAATAGCTAGGCGAGTAGCTATTGAAATTGAAAAGAGGGCAACTATTTAAATTAGGCTATTCATAATGTCTGTTGTCACAGTAATTGTGATTTCCAATCAAACGTTAGTTAATTCAATTCAGTTTTATTTGTATAGCGCTTTTTACAGAGAACTGTCTCAAAGACACTTTACAGAGTAGCAAGGCAAGAGACAGAGCCAAAAGAGCAAACAGAGCAAACACCAGGCCTGAACCCCCAAATAGCAGGTACATAAGGTAAAAAAAACTCCCAGTGGGGAGAAAACCCTCAAACGATGGCGAGAAAAAACGCTCCAATGGGAAGAAATCTCGAGAGGAACCCGGCTATAGAGGGGGAGCCCGTCCTCCACTGGCCAGCCTGGTGTAAAGTAGCAGACGGCAAATAAAATGGGTTGAACAGGTTACAGCTGAGAAAAGCTAACAGGAATAGTAGAATACCAAATGATATAGTTAGAGTCGTGCAGTTTATAGGAGCCGGATGATGAATCTGGAGCTCCAGACAGCATCAAGGCATGGGCAGGGGAGGAACACGGCTGAAGCAGTTCATGACCACTGAGCAAAGGATAGGACTGGAGCGATCCTGTGGATTCAGGCCGAAGAAACAGGCTGGAGCAGTCTTTGGACTCAGGGTGAGGTAGGGGATGGGAACCCCATGGGAAGAGAAAGAGAAATAGAGAAGACAGGGTTATGGTCAGCTAGACACTTGATGCTAAGCTACCTAGCGTGTCAACTCCATAAGGCCAGCTGGACACTTGAAGCTAAGCTAACTAGTGTGTCCGCTCCATTGATGCAAGCTTGACACTTAATGCTAAGCTACCTAGTGTGTCAACTCCGTAGGGCCTGCTTGACACTTGATGCTAAGCTAACTAGTGTGTCTGCCCCAGCGCATTGCTACACTTCCAGCTTCATCATTGCGGGCCTACCATATAGGCTATTTTAAAGGTCTACAGTTCACTTGCTTTAGCTAATTACTTAGCTTAGCCAGCATGCTAATAATGGGTAATAAATTAAAAAAAAACAGATTCTACGTGAATACGCAAGTACGATGCCGTATGTGTAGCTCCACTGTCCTTAGGCTGGAAGCATACTTAAATTCAATTATGCGAAAGCGTATGCAAGATTGTTGTCATGCGTACCCTGTGGTCATTCAGAGCGTTCTTTGTGCATGTCCTCAAAAATTAACACTTTGCATTTGCAAGGTGCAATACCTGTGTAAAATGCAGGGGCAGTATACATCGTACGCCTTACAGGTGCTCGGAAGCCAGGAAGGCTGGCATGTTGAAAAGTGCATGTTGTTTTACTGAAGAGGCTCAGCAACCAGTTGGTGGAAATGCCGAAACTTGGTGCCGCCATTTACTGGAGAGAACAAGGCATTTCATTTTTTACCCTTTCCTTGTGAAATCAAAAGGACTGCGTGACTGCACCACATTTTCTGTGTCAAGTTTTCACTGTTAGAATTATCACAAACCTGCCAGCTTCACTTCAAATGGATTTGACCATCTGCTCTTGAAAAGGCACTAAAAACTAAAGAGGGAATTAAAAACTAAACAGTACCAAATCTGTTCGATTTTCATGCTGCCCATTCCCTGGTGGCCTTTGTGAATCCTAGTGCCCTTCCAATAGAAATTTCTAATGTTTACTTCATAACATGTGTCAGCTAATTGTGAATATCCTGGGTTAGACTGTAGTTTAAATATCTAATACATATGTTTTTGAGAGTGCAATAGTTTTAATCAATGTTCATGTTGTCTTGGTTTATCATTTCCAGTTTATTGCAAAGCTTATGAAACAGATTTTCCATTAGCTTTCACTAGATTTAATATTAAACACAATGTCCTTTTCTGATGGATAGTGTTTGTATATATTAGATTTCAATCAATATATTCATAAAACATGCATATGATCACATGATTTTTAAATGTATTGATTAATAACTTGTTAATTAGCTCCTCGGTTGCTGAATTGCAGGGTGGTATGGAATGCCTAGATTATCTCAGATGTTAATGCATTTTTTCTCCATTAAATTAATAGTTATGGCCATAATCATTCGATTTCTTCTTGAAAATGTATTCATCGGCATTCTCTGTGGGATTTACTTGGAATGAACTTTCTATCCATCAATCCATTATCTATACCCACTAATCCTGGGCAGGGTCCCGGGGGGAGGGGGGGTGGGGTGCTGGAGCCTACCCCAGCATCTTGTATTGGGTGAGAGGCAGAAATACACTCTGGACTGGCTGTCAATCTATTGCAGGGCAAACACACCATTCACTCACACAGTCATACCAATGTGCAATTTAGTCTCCAGTTAGCCTACCTGCGTGCAAACTCCACACAGAAAAGCCCAAGCTGAGATTCAAACCCACAACCTTCTTGCTCCGCCATCCAATGCATTTTCTAATCAGATTTTAAGAAAAAAAAAATCATTAATAGACCTCCATGACACACAACATAGTTGTAGTGTTCCCCAACTGCATTAGCTTAATGAAGGATGACATCTTGTGGACTGAGTTAGAATTACAGCAGTAACAGCTGCTGGATTCAGTTAAGATACCAAACAGTGGTGCATGTATGAGCCTCATGGCCTTGGATCGAATCTGGACCTTGCCAGTGCTGACTGTGGCCAGTAGCTTCACAAGTTGACGAGCAATTGTCAACTGCATTGCCGAGGGTATGGCAGGGTTCAGACAGACAGAGATCCCAAATTCACCATTTTTAGTGACACCCACTGGCTGATGAGGGCACTCATAAGACTGCATGTCAAAGCTTCATATTAGTGCGCTTGTAGCTGCAGTCTGCAAGGCAAAAAGCAGCAGTCTGATAGCACGTGTTGTAGAGAAGATCGGTGGATGTCCCAGCTCTCCTAAATTCACAGGGTGGTCCACACATGGAATTGCAGCATTAAACCCCTTACCATGACAATATTAATAAACTATGTTTAGCTTTCACAAATGGTACAAGCAGGCATATTAGATGGAGAGCTAAATGAAAGAGCTGAATACATTGACCTTTCATTCAAATATACCTTTCCTTCTTCAGTGGGAAGTGAAAGTCCTTATTAATTTACTGTAAAATAGCATGTTATTTGTGATACATGTCCACAATGAAAAATGATTCCGTCCTTACAGTTTACTTTTTGCAGGGCCTGAAAGACAACTCAACTACTGCGTTAGCATGTTAACTGATATTCTATGAGAATGCCTAAAGCATTACAGTAATAAGTAAATTATAATGTCTTATGAGTGCTTGGTTAAATGACAATATAAAGTATGTTGATGTTTTTTTTTTTTTTGGTTTTTATCCAATTATACTGTATAATGAGAGGAGACAGACGTACTGTCTGGCTTTCCTCAAGATTTTGAAATAATGACTCACTTTTGAATAATTGAGTCAGCTAGCACCAGCAAGCATGCTCTCGTGAACCATTAGGAATTTCAAGAATTTCTTGTGCTTTGTTACTGTAAAAAATACCAGGTTACAAGTTTTGGACAAAAAATCCCAAAACAGGTAATAATGGTTCTTTATCTCAGATATATTACCATAGAAATCATGAATAGGGCCCATATAAATTCATGATTATAGAAATGTCTGACCATCTTCAGTTAAGAGCTCACTGAGAGAAAAAGAAAAAAACAGAGGGGGGGGGGGGGGGGGGGAGAGAATATATTTGTAATTTGACAGATCTGTCATCTATGCATTTATTAACTAATATTTGCTTGGCATCATGATTAAGCAAAGGTTTATCTTGAAGAACTGCCAAATCTGTGTAGCAAGTTAGTCTTTGCAAAACCTGATAAGTTTGTGTGTGGTGCACTTTTGAGTTTTCCTGAGCCTAGTCTGTGGTGCTTCCATTGTTTTCCCATGGCTTGTGGCAAATTCTGATTTGGTCCGAAAGAATGCATTCACATGCATTGAAGTGAAGAATAACCATGTGCGCTACGATTTAAATAGTTGCTTATAATAATCAAACACAGATTTGTTGACATCCCCTTTACAGTCTTTTGACCAATACTTCCCTCGAAGAAAAAAAAAAAAACACACTCAAGGCTTGCATGATGAACATTGAAACACCTATATTTTTTCACCTTTTGTCCTATTACTGTTAGGGGCCCCATTGCAGAAAAAAAATAGCAATAAGACCACGAATCCATCTATAACAAACAAATCTTCACATGAATTATGAATTTGAGTCAAGGTCTGAAAGTGCAAACATGGTTTATCTAAACAAATAATGCATTATAAATATTTCATTTGCACACTCAGTTATTTAATAATACTATTACGGTGTTGAACAATTGCATAATTGATGCTGTAAGTTGTATTATCATGGCAGCACAACACTGATATGAATTAGTTTGGATTGTGGTTATACAAATCCCACTTGCAAGCCTTTTATGTTTTATTAAGATGAGCTCAGTTGTCCAAGAGAAGTTGAGGAGTTAGTGAAGAAACTGAACACCTGATTTACCGTTAGTGCTGGTAGCAAACTTTCAGAAAGAAATTTATTTATTTATTTATTTATACTGGATATCAGTTTAAAATGCAACATTTATGAGAATTGGAAAAGTAAGAAGATACCTTTTGCATCAACCTCTATGTCGCTCCATATCAGCTTCCGTTTGGTTTTTAGAAAAACTGGTTGTTGTTTTTGTTTCTTCATCCATCAACAAAACAAACCACTACTACAATAACATGGCAATGGTTGAAATTTCATTATTTGACCTGAATGCTCGGGTAACCATGACAAAATAATTGTATATTGCTCAAATTAGATTTTTTAAAGCATCATTGACTGATTTGTCAGTGTGACATTTTCTTTTTACAGATTTAATATGATTGGTTAATTTATTTTTATTCATAAATAGGGGTACGCTGAGACTTCAACAGGATGCTCCTAGCATCACTCCCTTTTCCTGAACTTTTCAGCCTAGAAGTGAAATTGTATGACCACCACCTTTGCCAGCAAGCCACACTCATCCAGTTCAACAAAGAAAAATATTTATAGTTTGAGTCCAACACCGAGGGGAATTATATGTGAGCAGAGGAAAAGGCAGCCTCGAGCTGTAGCTGGATGTCATTCAAGATTTAAAAGACGCGTCTTTAAATGAAAATATTCCACTGGAAAAAAGTGGATAATCCCAAATTATGTGCATTTTAACTCAGATAATACCAAATTATGTGCATTTTTGAACAGACATCTAATAAATAGTGGGCACATTCTATTATATTAACTGCTTTGAGAGAAATAAGTTCCACTGATTTGCATAAAATAGAAATTATTATAAAAACAACTGACAGCATATCTGTGCTCTAGGCTGAATCAACAGATGGGGAAGACAATGTTTTACATATTTTATTTGTTCTCCAAAAAAATCCATAACAAATGACATGAAACTTTTCCTGGTTGATATACTGTACCTTACTGTTGTGAGTCACACTTTATATAAATTATTGCGCACTGGCTCTGCTAACACACCGACAAAACAATGAACCACCTAAAGTAAAGACATTCAAATTCTTCTTGACCTATATTAGCATTGGGTATCACCTTGCTCCTCTGTCTGCAGGTCAAACCCCAATACCTCCCAATTTGATGTGTCTTGAAACTGAGTATGCATTCAATAATTTACAACTATCCTGTGTCTGGAGATTTGTGGTTGCAAAAAGTGTACACGCACTGGGATACCAACTACTGCCTGCCAGATGCTCAGAATTAAATAAACCACACAGCCTGTAAGACCTCACCACCCCTTTAAATGGCATCTGTTTAATCTGTTGCAATCAGTTCAGAACAATCACAAAGCAGCCCTGACTCCAGGCTGCAGGAATTGAATCAATCAACAGTGGTTTGCAGGTGTAACATGGAATCAGAACACAAAAGATGTCAACACAGGATTCATAATGATGCGAGAGGGGAAAATAAATAAGTGGATGGGGTATGTGGACTTGGGCATAGTTATACAACTTTGTAATTTATCAATATGTTTAGTTCAGAAACAAGAAAATACTGTGCAAACCTGTAAACTGTTTAAAGGATAAATAGGAAGATATCCTAAACACCAGCTGTAATTACTATTTTTACCATCCATTTTCTGAACTGGCACCCATGGATTCTGGCATGCAACTTCACAAACTCATATTTTTGTGATGCGGCCATACACATGCTTTAGTTTTATCTGTGCTTTACTTTGGCTGTGGTAAGCCAGCCAAGCATTGATCACTCCACATGTGAATTAGCCATTAGCAGGGGTCAAGTAAGAAACTTGTGCTTGATTAAAAAACAATCCTCTCCAAAGTGAAATGTGTTAGGTACTACCTGAAGAAAACAGAATTTTCCTGATTCGACAGCCTTCGCCAGTGGGCACAATTTTATCCACTCAAGCTTTGATTGTATAATTGGTAAATTTGCTGCTAGGAAGGGAGAACTGAACATTAGCAATTCTAAGGTCATGCTGTTTGATCACATAATTAAAATATGTCCATTAATTGTACCCCATGAGAGCATGTAGCAAAGGTACAATTTGCTAAAAAAAAAATAGTAATGATGTGTATTATTTATGTGCTTATAGACAGTGCTGTGCTATATCTTATTTGACTATTATTGCAAAAATTTTACCGGCAAGAAATTGTTAAAGGCATACTATGCAGCATTTTTACCTTGAAAATATTACGAATTAACCATGCTTAGGAATATCTACGATGCACTGGAAATCTATCACTTTACGCCAATGCCAACTTTACATTTGCCAAATTTGTGCACCTTTACCTGTAGGCTATTTGCTATTCTAAAATGTGCCACTGTTTTCTGTGTTGGGAGTGTTGGGTTGTGGCTACAGTGCCTGTGGTTTGGGATCTGATTTCAGAAGAAGCAACGATGATACAGGATGGCTTGTTGAAGAACTAGAGTTAACCTTGGAATTGCTTTTCCTCGGTGGCGTCAGGCGAAGTTCGCCACAGGGTTGAAAAGTGATGGACTTGCAAGTAACATTACCTACAGTATGAAGCTTACAACAACAATAATACAACAACAATAAGGACTTAAGTTATGCATTTAACATAATGGAATTAATTTAGCTATAATTGAATCTGCCTTCTTAAAGGCGCTCGCAGTCGCTCATGTCACAGTCCTAACGTTGCTTCTAGCTATCCAGCTAACTACATTAGGTGGGGTACTCTGGGTGAGTGGGCAGGGTTAAAGATGGTGATTGTGAACACAGGACCACAGCAAGGCTAAAAAAAATCCTGCATAGTATGCCTTCAACAGTCCATTGAAAATAATCAATTTACTTTTTTATTTAAACATGCACATTCAGTTCAACATTTTTGAGATACATATGTGTTTGTTATTTGACACTTTGATGTGACACAATAAGTTTGAATGATCACATTCTCTTCAGAAATAATCCTGAAACTACAACAGCTAGCTTTTTAACAGCTGGGAAATGGCAATTTGATATTCTATGTACAGTAAAGGACTTCAGAAAATGTGTCATTTCATGTCAGTGAAGCTGTAATGTACTCTTGAGCGTGCACAGAATTTTTTTAACAGGAGTTTTGTTGTATTAGGATAAAGTCTAATGCTTCGTGTATCTTTGTGTCCAAAAGAATATGGCCGTCTTTTTGTGTTTCATTCAGGAATGAATGAGAACAGAAATGTACTCGGACCAGATAAATCAGTAATTCAGAGAAAAGACAGCTCTAGTTTTTGTATTATTTGTGTCTAAGGAGGTCCTGGATGTGTTCGATTTGAATGTGTCCAAGTTACACATCAGCAGCAGATCAGGAGTGACTGATACCAATCGTCAAGTCATGCAAGCGGAGAAGTATAGTTAGTTATATGAATTTGACTCATATATTTATTTCAGGAAACAACAATAAGCAATGCTTACATGTAAATCTGTCCAAAACTGCAGAACTGTAAAATGTAGCAAACTGAGGTAAGGAGAACTCTGTTGCTGATGTGGTTTAATTCATTGAGGAAAATATGGGACACAAGAATAAGAGTAGACCACTCAATTCTGTGTGAGGAATGAAAAACATTTAATTGAATGAAAAGCTCCTTCTCTCTGCAGGCTATCAGATTGCTGAGTCACAGACAGGACGTGCTTCCTTGGCTTCATCTTTGCATTCACACCCCACACACTCCAATCACCCAGGAGACTCAGGAGTGAGAAGGCCACCTATAAACTGTACACACTGCTGAAAATACTGATAAACACTAAGTTGTGACACTAGGTGTAGGTTTCCCGTTGTCACCAGGCTCTGAGTTTCCATACTGCATCTCAAATAAATTGTGTGCCACTCAATTGCTGCCTGTTTTGCTGTGTTATAGTGTCGGCCATGGAGGAGACTGCAGGAACAACCCAGGACTAAGTAAATGTAAGGTTACCTACTCTTGCATAACTGTATTCACTAAACAGGTTTTAATCAGGCAAATGGAAGGCATCACAGATGGAGATTAGAGAGATTTTCCAATCTTTTGGAAAATGTCTCCCTCTGCTGTAGGATATTATCATTACATCGCTTGTGCTTGTATTGATATTAAACCAATGAACACCATGAGGGTGTTTCGGCACTGCTGATGAGCTGTATGAGGTCAGAGAGGAGTTCAGCAGAATCGGCGCTACAACACAATTTACCAAAACAAGCATTGCCACCCCAGCTCAGACATAAACATGGTGTAGAAGTATGAGTCGAACAGGTATTTGTGCATTGAATTGTACATTATGATTAGTAAACATTGCATCACTGCTGTTTGACTTTGCACCGGCTTGAGCTGTTGCATCAGGAAACAAATGCTCCAACATGCATTATGATCAATCAGGACCAGAGTAACGACCTGGCCGTATATGGGTATGAGCACGTCCAAACCATATCAAGAAAATGACTGACACACTATCAATTTTACATTCTTCAAAGATAAATAGAGTATCTGTGCGGTAGTCACAATTCTGCATGAAACGATAATAATAAAAATAAATAAATAAATAAAAAAATAAATAAATAAATAAATAAATAAATAAATAAATTTATTTTATTTTATTTTATTTTTTTTAAACCCGCGCAGTAACTGATCGTAATGGCAAATTATTTTAGCTACCACACTCGTTTGCGCGATAGACTGGTTTGGGGTCGGCACCCTTAAAACAACTAGATTGATAATCAACTACATTTCCCAGTGTTCTTCATAGCGGAAAGCCGTCGAGTGACTTTAATTAAAAAGAAATTATTATTATTATAATTATTATTTTAAAAAATGAATTAAATAAAAAAAATCATGGTTTGTAATGATATCTCTTTTTGAACTGACATAAAATACGAACGTTTTTATTTCCACCGCCGCTTAAACTTTAACCTCAATATGGCCGCCTCCTTCAGCTGTCATGTTGCACTATTCCAAATGTTAGGGAACTATTTGAAATATGATGAATTCGTTTCGATTCTGAATGCCTGATCTGTGCGTTTACTTGCTAGATGAAACTAAAAGTCCTTTTACATGGCGTACATCTGTTTAAGTGATTTGTGCCTGCACTGTTGCTACATCAGCCAGCAAAAGGAGCACCTCGCAGCTCTCTAGTTTACTATCGATGACAGCGAAACTGGTTAGCTACTTGAACAGACGAGAAAGTTTACCCTGAGAATCTTTCTGGTGTATCCAATATGTCTCTGTCCCTAATATATGCTCAGGACTATATGCTCCCTTTCGCAAGACGTCTTTTTGATTTGAGGACATGCAAGATAATACGAAATAAACGAAGATACACCACGGCCTGCACTGTGATCAGACATAGATGGATGAGAAGTGCGCCTGCCATGTATACGTACAGCTCCCGGCAGTGTAGCTCTAAAAGCAATAAGGTAACTAACACTGAAGTTCAATACTTTTATCTATTGTAAATATTTCACCTTTGGCTGTCGTTATGCCTGGTGTATTTCAAGTGGTTGTATAGGGGGTATTCGTATTGTAAATAATCTTGTATACAGTAACAACACAAATCACGGGACAGGAGTTATGAAAGGGTGGGTAAATATTGTTTTGCAAAGGTCCTGATGTTTTTCACATAAATTATGTTTATATCATCTCCAGGAGAATATTGATACATCCAAGTTTCCTGTGGAGAAGATCAGGAATTTTAGCATCATTGCTCACATTGACCATGGGAAGAGCACATTAGCAGATAGACTTCTGGAAATAACTGGTACTTTGTGAGCTCTCATCATACCACCACTTAATATCATACAGGGACCTGTGATTTCTTCAGTCCGGATTTAACCTAACCAAAATGTATTTAAGCAGCTTTTACTTATTTCAGAACTATCGCATTGGTGTGTTCTGTATGGTTGCTGACATTTACAAAGAATACTGAGCATTAATAAAAATTTTAAATAAGTAGGCTAACATTTGCTTAAATGTTTGATACTGTTTGGATCTAAATGCAGTGCAAATGTGCAATTATAATGAATCCTGATGCTAACCACATTTCTGTTCACACACAGTCAGTTCTTAAAAACAGACAAAAAGAAAACCAACCTTGTAGAATATCAGTTTTCACCGGTTTTACTTTTTTGACACTTATAACGATTGACCCTCTTGTTCTGCAGGAGCCATAGCCAAGACTGAACGGAACAAGCAGGTCCTGGACAAACTGCAGGTGGAGAGAGAGAGGGGGATCACAGTGAAGGCCCAGACAGCCTCCCTTCTCTACACTCAGGAAGGCAACACATACCTACTCAACCTCATCGACACACCTGTAAGCTAAACAGTAGGTGGCAGCATGGAGTCAAGGTTTAAGGGATATCACCTTTAACCAGAAAGTTGCAGATTTCTGTATTATCTCTTACCAGGTCTATTTTAGGGCTATACCTAAATTATCAATACAGCAGTATATCATAACTTGCTTCTTGAAAGTCCATCTCTAGGTATGTTTATAGTTTTAAAAAATTATAAATATATTAATAATAATTAACATAAAGCATTAACATGTTTTGCCATTGCAGTTCTGCTTTAAGTGTAAATGTTTTTATGCGCACTTAAACTAAGTATTCATAGTCTTTCCTTTGTTTATGAATTGTGTTGGAGGTCATTGAATTTTTAGGTTTTTGTATTCGGCTGGCAGGATATTGTTTCTAAAAAGTTACTTTTACTGTTCACAATAAACAACTATAATGAAGAAACATTGAGGAAACGATGAGGAAACATTCTTCAAAAATGCACAACCCCAACTCCCCATATGGGGATGAATATATTATTGTGAGGTGCTTCACAATTGCCAGCCATACCATTTTAAAGCCACGTGTCAGTCAGAAAGGAATGTCTTGAAAGAAAGGCAAAAATGCAGGGAGGGAAGTTTGGATGGATGTTTAGGGAAAATATGAATGTGTAATTACAAAGTTGGGGGTTTGGGGAATTATTAGCTGCATGCAGTTGTAGTTGTACAACTATGGCACTGTTCTCCACCTTATTTGCTGCAGTTCAAATGTGAGCCAGGTTTCCCAGGATAAGGTTGTCTGCTAAACAAATGAATATTACGTTATGGATATAAGCTGTGTATTTATGTTGTAGAATATGTAAACTCTGATTTGAAACTGTGTAGAGTTCAAATTTTTTGCCTTACAGTGCGTTGAGACTTGTTTGGGAAGACTCGTTTTTTAGGCTTGTTTAGTTTTCGCTTTCTTCTTTCAGAGCTTGTGCTTTCGTTTTTGCAGGGGCACGTCGACTTCAGTTACGAGGTGTCCAGATCCATTTCAGCGTGCCAAGGAGTTCTTCTCATTGTTGATGCAAACCAGGTAAAAGTTTTTTTCAGTATATAATTATGGGTAAATAACTTCAGTATGAACAAAAAGAAAAAATATCTGCTTTTTAATCACATGTGACATCTGTAGATGCATTTGGCTGCAGTCTTTCTGTTACCAGATATGCCAACACATTAATTTATATTGTTCTACTTTTCCAGTATTGTAATACCTTAATAATTGTTAATTATTCATGCAGGTTAGTTTTTTTTCTTCAACACAAGATGGTACTTCTTAGATACAATTCCGACAGGTAATCAAAGTCAGAGTATGGTTAGTGTACACATAAAACTGCTGTGTATGCTTTACCTCAAAGTACCTCATTTGTGATGCGGGTGAACTGATTCCACGTTCTTGTGATTAAATTGTGTGGCTTTTTTAAAAGGGGATTCAAGCGCAGACTGTGGCTAACTTCTACTTGGCATTTGAAGCTCAGCTGACTATCATACCAGTGATTAACAAGGTAAAAATGGATTCGGTCATCCTGGGTGTGAAGTATCAAGCTCATTATATAATGTAGTGACATATAGTTTAGTTGATTTTCTGAAGTAGATTTGGCTGACGTCACTGGGGATGCATTTTTTATGCTTTGGTTTTTTGTCTTTGCTTTATTTCAGATTGATCTGAAAAATGCTGACCCGGAACGGGTTGAAAAACAGATAGAAAAGGTGTTTGATATCCCAAGAGAAGATTGCATAAGGGTAACTGAAAGACTTCTTTAACCTAACTGTCCATAACCACTGCTTTCTGAATTTGATTTTGATTAAATGAGCTCAATTTTCTCACTCGTCAGATATCTGCCAAATTTGGCACAAACGTCGATCGAGTCCTTGAGGAAGTTGTCAGAAGAATCCCTCCGTGAGTCACTTTTGAATTGTATTTCCTCCCCTTCTTTACATGCTCTCCATTCAGTTTTCTGGAAATTTAAGCATATTTTTGGTTCTGAAAGATTATTCACTTTCAGGAGTGACGTTCCACTAAATGTTTGCAAGCAAATATAATTTTTATATATTGGAACATAAAAAATAACATCACTAGACCAGGCATTTATACACCCTGGACAGACCACCAATATATCACAGGGCACACACACAATTCACTCACACACTCATACCTATGAGCAATTTAGAGTCTCCAATTAGCCTACCTGCATGTCTTTGGATTGTGGGAGGAAACCAGAGTACCCAGAGGAAACCCACGTGATCACGGGGAGAACATGCAAACTCCACACAGAAAGGCCCCAAGCCGATATTCGAACCCACAACCTTCTTGCTGTGAGGCAACAGTGCTACCCACTGCACCACCGTGCTGTCCCCAGGCATTTCTTCATCACAGAAATTGTCCCATTCACTCCCAAAAGGCCCGTTGCCAGCAAAGATGACCCATTCAAAGCACTGGTGTTTGACTCCAACTTCGATCACTACCGAGGAGTGGTGGCCAACATCGCGCTCCTTGGGGGGCAGGTTCGTAAGGGGGACCGTATCGTGTCGGCTCACCAGGGCAAGACCTACGAGGTGAACGAGCTGGGCATTTTGCGGCCAGAGGAACACCCCACAGACAGATTGTGAGTCCCCCCCCCCCCCCCCTTTTTTTTTCCTTTACCATATCTCGATGGTATGCATTTACCAGTAAGAATTATACAAAGGAATTATTAAAATCATTCATTCCTAGGTATATGAATTAATGACTATGAAGTGCTACATAAAAACGTTTCTTATTTGGCTGGCGTGCTTGACATTAGTGCTCACTGTAGCTGGAATGGCAGTACATCATTTAGGACTTAAAGATGGAACCTGGTGTTTGCTCTCATAGTTCCACACCCACTGTACCACATTTATGATAGAGGATGAGGATGAATTCCTCAGCATGCACCTGATGCCTTGACTTCCCAGGTACGCGGGACAGGTGGGCTACGTGATCGCAGGGATGAAGGACGTGAAGGAGGCGCAAATCGGGGACACGCTCTTCCACCACAAACACCCTGTGGAGGCGCTGCCGGGGTTTAAACCTGCCAAGGCCATGGTCTTCGCCGGTATGGACTGAGATCTTAGCTGGAGGAAAGAGGGCTTAAAACTGTGCAAATGATCAGCACAAAACTGCCTGGTTTGGCTCTTTGAAGAGAGAGCCGATAGTACGACTGTGCATTAATTTGGATTATTTTTAAACAGTGGTCAAATATTCCAGATAATCTCAAACAGTCACTTATACTGCTTGTAAGAAATTATTAAGGAGACATTTAGCTGTGTTCTGGTGTACATTTCTATCCAAAGTCTTGTACAAGACTGGGAGGGATGCAGAGAATGTTCCAGTTTCAGCACAGTGCTGCTTTTAGGCCACCTGTCTTAAGACAGTTTAGCAGGTCTGTAATAGCGTGGTCTCACTGTTGGCAGGGATGTTCCCAATGGACCAGTCGGACTACAGCACCCTCCGCAGCGCAGTGGAGAAGCTGACCCTGAATGACTCCAGTGTGACAGTGCAGAGGGACAGTAGCCCTGCCTTGGGGGCTGGCTGGAGGTGGGACTTCTCTGGTGTCAATCATCCTGACCTGCCCTCTAATTTTCAGTCAGTTGAACATCTGTCAGTTAATTAAGTCAGATAATCAAATGATGAATCTTTGGAACAACATAGGCAAATATTTAAGCAGGATTGTTTTTCACGGTAATGATGCGGTAAAGTAGTAATAGGGCAGTTCTCCGACTTTTAAAGTTAATTATGCAGTCATCATTTATAGATGGTTTTTAATGGACTAATCATTGCCAAAGGAAAGGTGGGTTACAGTTGAGTCGCACCTGTCTTGTCGTAAGTGGGTGAATCCTCTAGTCCATCATGTGGTGACAGTCCGCCTGCACCAATCATGTATGAAGCACACTCCACCAACGCAGTCACTGCACAGTGAAGTCCTTGCATCTCAATAGGTTTCTCCCATTCACTCCACACTCAGAGTGTTAAAGTACCCTACAGTAGCAGTTAAAATCTCCCTTTGTGTCTTGCTCTCTCCCTCCAGGTTGGGCTTCCTGGGTCTCCTCCACATGGAGGTGTTCAATCAGCGCTTGGAGCAGGAGTACAACGCCTCGGTCATCGTCACGGCGCCGACCGTGCCCTACAAGGCCGTCCTTTCCTCTGCCAAACTCATCAAGGTAAAGCCTGTGGCTGCCGTACTCGGATGCAGCACTCCGCAAACACCTGCGTATACTACTGATCCAAAACCAAAACATGCACATCCACGCCCTACCTGTCAGTGTTGCGGTCATTTATAATTTAACATGAAATTTGTGGGCCAGTTACTTCAAAAATATCACAGAGGGGAAATTCCAAGAATCTGCATACAATTTTTAAACTGGTGTTCAGTTGAATTGACATACCTCAGGCTTTGAGGAATTTAAGGTAATTTAATTATGGGAATTGAATTTAAGGAATGGGGAGAATAATAAAATGTTAATTGCATTTGTAGAATTTACTCAAAATTTGGAAAAATAATTGAGTTGATGGAATTGAACTGGACACGCACATACACACACACTCACACAAAAAGAAACGCAAACAAACACACACACACCTTTGCATCAATTGTGCTGATACAGAGCACTCAAACACATCTACATGTTTCACACACTTTTACTTCTCCCTTCTCCCTGCCAGAACTGAAATATACAACATACCGCAAAAATACAGTAAACTGTAATATAGATTTAGCAAATGTAATGGTAAACATAGATCACAATGGTGTGTTTTAAAATATAAAATAATTCCATACATCTGCTTATAACATTGAAGGGTAGAAATGATGGCACTCATTTTTACAAAAACAGTGGTTCCCAAATATGTTTTGTATTTAGATGTACCACTGTTGTGCTTGTCCTTGCCAGAAATAATTATTTTACAACCCTAGTTACTACAACGTATTTTAATGAGAATATGTTCCCTGTCCTGTAGGAGCATGGGGAGAAAGAGATCACGATCATTAACCCCGCCCATTTTCCAGACAAGTCTCAGGTGGCTAACTACCTGGAGCCAATGGTCATGGGCACCATTATCGCCCCTGACGACCACATCGGGAAGATCATGGCCCTGTGCCTGGTACGTAGTCCTGTGGATTACAGGGCATCAATGGGTGCTCTATGAAGGACATAAACATAGAGGAACAGTCGGTTGGAGGCGTCCACCATTACGCCTATGTAACGGTAGAATTCCTAATTAAATGGGATGGCTTTCACAAAGAAGCAGTTGTACCTTATTTTACTGTTACATTGCAAAATACAGAAATGAGGGTATCAACCGAAGTAGCCGCAGCCCCTTGTTTAGCTGGTTTTAGGCAGCCCTGTAACAAAGTCTAGTTAGTGTGCACTTGCTGTAATTGGTCTCTCTTTCAAAGAGTGACCAAAGATACCTGTTTATGAGGGGTTAAGCGGGTGAATTGAAGATGCTTGCGTATCATCTGTTTTTGCAGAACCGCAGGGCAGTGCAGAAGAACATGGTCTACATTGATGACCACAGAGTGATGATGAAATACCTCTTCCCCCTGAATGAAATTGTGGTCGACTTCTACGACCACCTCAAGTCACTGTCCTCAGGATACGCGAGGCAAGTGAGCTTTGTCTGCCTTTTAAGTAAACAATAAATGTAGCTGACACAGACCATGTGTCATAGAGTATTTCAAAACAACTGGCCATTACAGCAAGCTCCATAATGTTTGGGACAAAGCCCAAACATTTTTTCTTCTTGACTTGTCTCTGTACTGTATAATTTACATTTCATATGTGGTTACAGTGCAGATTCTAAGCTTATATTAAAGGGAATTTTATTTTAATCACATTTGTATCATATGTGATTTTCCAAAACACACAGAAGGTGAGGACCTCCAAGCCTGTTTTGTGTCCACACGTTGCAAAATAAGTAACTGTTGCCACTATAACAGTTTGATCATTTATAGAGATAGAACCGTGGATTTTAACACTATCAAACGGCATGTTGTGCGACCACATTGATTTAAAATCTCATTGTAAAAAATGTGATGAATGCATTTTTACCTTAAACCAAAATAAAGGGGGTTAAGGTTGTTGAAGGTTGTTGAATAATTAAAATTTATTAGGGTGTCTACTTTTATGAAAAATATTGCAAAGAACACTTTTGAATGCACAGATAGGTCAAGATCTGAGTTATATGTTAGCTTTCTGTTAGTTTGTTTTTTTTTAAAGATAATGGGGCAGGCCGCCAAAAATCAAATGTGAGGATAGGGTACAAAAAAACGAACAGCATTTTTCTGCTTTTCGGTGGCACCTTGTGCAGTTTCTATCTGTTGAGGCAACAGGTTACATTTTAGTGTCAGACTGTCATCTTTACACAACAATCACAACAGCTAATTTTCATATTAAAAGTTCATTTTTTGCATGCAATATGGCTGTTTTTGTGTACTTATTTTATATCATAATTCCTCATATATTCAAACATTTATTTACATTTTCTGATGGTATTCAATGTTTTTAAATGTTTCTTTTAAAATTAAATGATGCAGAGTAGTTTCCAATGACATTAAAGGTGACGATTACAAGGATGATGTGGATAATTATATTCAAAGCTGAAGGGAAAGTGTCACACGGCTGCATCCTTACAATGGACATAGTGAGAGAGTGATGGCGATGATGACGATGCCACTCTACCTATAGCTTTGACTATGAAGACGCGGGCTACCATCCAGCCGAGCTGGTGAAGATGGACATCTTGTTGAACGGCAACCCAGTGGAGGAGCTCAGTGCAATCGTGCATAAGTGAGTCATAGGTTTTACCCTGTCAGCCTATTTTAATTTATTTGTCTCTTCTGTCCAAATCTACCCTAAATTCTAAAATGGATTTTTTAAAAATCAAATTACTGTTAATATTTGAAATCCCACTGTAGTTTGACATCATTGTAAGGGATTCAGTAATGCTTGTGTGCTGGTTGCTAAATTTTTAATTCATGCATAGGTATATGTGGCTCTATATATATATATATAAGTTTCTGTCCTTATCATAATTCAACAATGATATTATGATACTGATTATTTATCCAGGTCTGGTTATTTCAGGATTCTGAATGTATAGAGGCCTGGGTTCTGGGTACTGAATGTACAGAGGCTTGGGGTCTGAATGCCTTAACTCCATGGGGTGTTTTGTTTGTCCCAGGGAGAAGGCCTACGTTATGGGCAAAGCATTGTGTGAGCGGCTAAAGGACTCCATACCAAGGCAGCTGTTTGAGATTGCTGTTCAGGCAGCTATAGGCAGCAAGGTCATCGCAAGAGAAACGTAAGACTAGATGAGAACTACACACATAAAGAATGTGTGAAATTATGTTTTGGCAGCAAAAAATGTGACAATTCTTTATTTCTTAAAATACAGGACCCATACTTTTATATTCTCCTGGATTAAATAGCTGGGTAACCTACTGTAATCACAGGACTTTCACAGATGTCACATAAAGCAACTGTACGCTATACATTTCTTCTTTTTTGTTGTTTTTTAGGATCAAAGCTTACAGAAAAAATGTACTGGCAAAATGTGTAAGTATTAATAAAATCTTCCTTCTTTTTGCACTTCCGTATCTTTCAAAACATACATATTTTAATGTACCCACAAGGCATTTGAGCAAATACACTGGTAATCCTAGTGGTCGGAATCTCACATTTCAGACCTGATTTAAATAGCTAAGCGTTTGAACATACAGTACTCAAAATGGCAGGTCTTGGTGACGATGGTTGTTGTGTTTTTTAGTACGGAGGGGACATAACTCGCAAAATGAAACTACTGAAGCGACAAGCAGAGGGCAAGAAGAAGATGCGGCGAATCGGAAATGTGGAAGTCCCCAAGGATACCTTCATCAACGTTTTAAAACACAAGGAAAAATAGCAAGGGGCATCGCAATGACAGGTCTTGCCCTGTGCAATTCTGGAGTGGGAAATAATTCACCAGTTGCTCGTCCTGAAATGATGAAGAGAGAATATTGATATTTAGACCAAGTCTAGTTCTAATAATCTACATACACTTTTGATTGTATTCTTGTAAATAAAATTGTGGCCCATAATGGGAATTATTACAATTTTTTGTTCAGAGAAAGAAACCGGTTGTATTTTCAAACCATTATTTGCAGGAACACTAGCTGCCGTAATGCTTTTGTGTGTGCATTCTACTAAGAACAATGTTTGAGTTTTATTTTTTTTTACAGTGATACTACTGAAGAAGAAAAAAGGAATTTACCGATTGTGTGCTGTGAACTGATAAATACCATAGGCTCACTTGAAAGAAGTACAATTTAAAGTATTTTTTTTTAACAAATTGATTTATTAGTCACCACAGTACAGACCCATTGAGCCCTTATGAGTACAAATTGTGAGAATGCAAAAGGGTGTGTTCTCGGGCATGGGAGCAGAAGGATACATTTGTGATTTGTATCTGTTCCCCACAAGCAACAGTTCTCTCCCTTTGGTAGGATTTTACAGTGCGACAACTTCCAGACATTTACAACAGTGTCCATCTATTACCACATTGTTGTGGGAGCGACTGAGATTTCCTGTGCCACATTTCTGTGTGGACACAGTGTACTCAGTTACAAGGTTCAAGTGAACCAGCGGAGTGGTTAATATACGAGAACAAAATGCCTTACAGTTTGATCGGCCCTTGCTGCTACAGTACAAAATGTGGAGTATGTTAAACTTCATTTTTTTTTTTTTTTTTTACAGTAGTTATGTACAGTAACTAAAACCATACATCCATCATGTGGTAAATAGCGTGTCAATCGCCTTGATTTATGTCATTTGCTAGTGTTATTTTCAAATATATGTCCACTTTCTCGACATGACAGAAAAGTGACTACAATCTCCAGTTTCACAGAAAAAATAAAACGCTACGGTCAAGGGTTGACAATTTTAACAGCCTTAAGTAACCTTAAATGCATGTAACCTGCCATAGTGGAACTACGTGTAAAATATCTGCATAAAGTAAACACTATCCCATGCCCAGTAAACGCACCATTCTACAGCACTTGAAAAGTTCATCATAAAGAGGTTTGTAAGAATGCCAGCTTTATCAAACAGGCTGCTTCAGTCTTCCTGGCCTCTACTTGGCTTACCTTGGAATTTTTCCCTCTAATGTGATACAACCGAGTCCTGAGAGCTTGGAAACAGTGAATAAAGTCAATATTTGATAATCCCCTAAGATCTACGCAGAAAAATGGAAAATGACATTTTAACAGACAATACACCTAAACACTGAAATTACGCATGGGAAGGATCATCGCCTTCTTTAAAAAAAAAGCTAATTCAAACAAGGGAGCATTAATCCATTAAGTTAATCAGAAGTTTCCTGTCAACTAAGAAAAAAATGAAGAGTTCAGTTCTACATAAAATGGCATGATTTATGACATTTTTCATTTTCCTGTCTGAAAGCGAGAGAAAGGCTTGTACTCCTTTGTACCGTAGTTCAATTCCAATTTCCAGAAGCAAATGGAGCAGCAGCATTAGAGGGAGGGGAAGCACGGTTCCATCATTAGTGTTCAATCTTGGGAGCCATAAAGCGTTCGACATCAAATCAATCAAAACTTGCATTCATACTTCACGTGCGAAATGCAAACCACAAAGTGAAGCACAGGGTAACAAACCGATTTGGGTAGATTTACAGTATAGACGGGGGCAGGAAATAACAGTCCTGACCTCAATCTGTTTCCCCAGTATGGTCATTCTAACCAATGTACAATTAATGTTGGAGTGTGCACAGGTCGCTGAGCAAACTCATACTCCGGGTTCCGCTGGTTTTTTGACTGCCGTGGCTCCAGTTTCTCTGTGCTTCTGCTGTTTAATGCTTCTGCTCCTTAACGCTGTGCAGAGGATCCACCAGTTTGTTGTGCACATGCATCAGGCCTTGAAGAAGAATTGCACCACTGTGTGACTAAACAAGACCCAAAAATGCACTACAATGCACATCCATTGCCAATTAAAAAAAGAAGGAAAAACGTATTCAAGTTTGGATGATTACACAGGTTTGAAATGCCTATTAACCCCTAAAAACCCAGAATAAAAATGGATCAAAGCCCCATATTAAGGCCACTATTCATCTTTATATTTTGATTGGTGCATTAAGTTGGTCTCGTAGTATTTTGCATTAATTTATATAACCACTGTCCTCAATATGTATGGAGGGAAAAACCAAAAAGCAGTCTAGAGCAATAGAATTTAGATTGTACAGATACATAAGTATTTTCAGTTTGAGATCCATGCTCACTTAAATAACCTGACGACAACCTTGGACACATGACCCACCTTTGAAGTACTTGACGGTTTTCACCCGGAGCTCCAGAGTGGCATCCTCATCACACACGAAGATGGTGTGGGGGTGCTGCTGGAACGCTGAGACTGTCCACATGTGGTTTACACCCTCCTCGATGGCCTTGTAGAGGGCAAAGGCTTTGTGCGCACCAGTGATTAAGATCATAACCTGAAACGCATATATAGCATTACTCCTCTTACTAAACAAGAGACCACGACATAGCTGGCCAACCTGGGTCTTTGCTTAAAAGCAAGTAAAAGCTAAGCTGAGATGGCCACACTTTCAGACAAGGCCTGCGATCTGCAACAGCCGCTCAGTATAGTTCACCATGATGGTCAAAAACCATCCGGTTTCAAATTCTCTAAAATTAAATGACTAAAATTCAGCCATTTGGAGCACTGGTTAAACATCAAACAGATAATTATCAAGTTCATCGGCAATTCAAACACCATTATCTTATACTGAAGTCTCAGAACTCAGTTAGTTTGCTTATAACATCTGTCAAACCAGACCTCCAAAAGTAAATAAAAAATATAAATAATTTATCTATACACATATATACACAAACTAATTACTTTTTTCTGCACCATTATGAACCAGCCTTGTTCTGACAGTATAGCTGCACTGTAATGTGACTAACTGAATTAGGCTATTTCTTTATTGGCTAAATACAAAACCATTTTCTGAGCAGTAGCATGTATACGTACCTAGCCATAAACACGTCATTTTCACGTTGATAGTATGATATATAATACAATTTTTATAGAATTCTTAACAATATAGTATTGTACAGTGTTATAAACATTATAACATTCAAAACATCATAGTATGCATTTCATTATAATGTATGTATATATTTATTACTGTACCAGTGTTTCCCACAGAATTAGATTCTATTTGTGGTGGTAGCTGACGGAGGGGTGCGTGCGGGTACCTCTCTGGCATCCATTACTGTTCCCACACCAACAGTTAAGGTCATAGTGGGGACTTTGGACAGGTCATTCCCAAAAAACCTAGCATTGGCAAGGATGGTGTCTTTGGCAAGGGTCTTCACTCGCGTCCTGGAGACCAAGCTGGATCCAGGCTCGTTGAAGGCGATGTGCCCATCAGGTCCAATACCTGCCGGCAACAAGACGAAAAGCCATTTGAATGGACCCATTTATAGTGCCGTGCAAAAGTATTTGCACTCTTCCTGATTTCCTCCATAATGGCTCTCCTTGTGGTTTGTTGGGGTCCCAGAGCCTTAGAAATGGTTTTGGAACCCTTTCCAGACTGATATATTTCAACAACTTTTTTCTCATCTATTCTGGAATTTCCTTTGATCCTGAGATAGTGTGCTTGTAGAAACCTGTGACTACTTCACTCTGTTGGAAAGGTTCAACATGAGTTTTAGATTCAACTGGGCTGGCTGTAGTCAAGCCTCGCTGTGTTCACTCAGGTAAATCTAATTAAATAAAAATTAATTAATTGGTTGATTGACTAACAAATGACATTTTCACATGGGTGATATGGGTGTCTGATAACTTTTTTCATTAGATTAGTGAAATAATGTTTTTAATGTGTTTTGTGTTTATTCAGGTTTCCTTTGGCTAATATTACATTTTGTCTGAAGTTCTGAAACCATTCAGCATGACAAATATGCAGTAATAGAGGAAATTAGGAAGAGGGCAAATATTTTTCATAGCACTGTACATCCTTTATAAATCACTATTTTTAGAATGCTACAGTAAGTATTGGAAAAAAAAGCAAATATATTTAGATGTCTACGAAAGAAAACTTTCCAGGCTGTGAACACACAGCTCCCCCAATTAAAACCAAAGCCATGGGACAGCCACTGGGCTGCGTTGTCATTTTATGCTACTTACAAAAAAACAATGCCAGACAAACCATATGTACTGAACAAAGATTACTTACTAGGCCATAATTTGCCATTTCACCATTCAGTTACATTAACAAAAACATTGAATAATGACATTGGTAGTGACGGCACATGATAGCACATATTTATAAATATTATATTATAAAATATAATATTATCATATAAATGGTAAAATAGCTAAACTTAAGAAGACAGAGAAAAAAATAAGCTATGCTGGTATTCATAAGTAATCATGGAGGAGGACTCCCAACTTGCCTCCAACAAATAACTCTATCCCTCCAGCTTCCATGATCTTCTGCTCAAACGCCTCACACTCTGCCTCCAGATTAGCAGCATTGCCATCCAGGATGTGAGTGTTGGTCGGGTCAATGTCAATATGCTGAAAGAAGTTGCTCCACATGTAGGAGTGGTAGCTCTCTGGGTGATCTCTTGGTAGACCTGAGGAGAATGAGGTGTATTTGTACTTCAGATGTTTCATGGCACAAAAATAAAGATAATATCCACTCTGACACATTGTAAACTTTCCACTAGATACAGTTTTACCATGAGCGAATTTATATTCAGCCAACTCTGAAACAACGGGAATAAAAGTTGTTCGGAATACTCTGGATGTAACCACTTCAGAGCTGGGGTTCCAAAACCCAAATTCGTTCCTTAATAGTTTAGCACCGTCATTAAACACTGCGTATGGCTTAATGGGCGTAACACTGCTCATTGATTTGGTTACCATTCCAGATGTGTCCAAAGTAATGAACAAGACTCACCGACATACTCGTCCATGTTGAACGTTTTGACGAATTTAAAGGAGACATCGCCGCTTTTGTAGTATTCAATTAACTTTCTGTAGCATCCTAGTGGTGTGCTACCTGTGGAGAGGGTAAACAAATTCCTGTTATTACGACATGAAATCCCGTCTAGATGCAAGAGATACCGTCCATAAGTGTATTTACCTGTAGGTAATCCTAACGTGAAGTATCTGTCGGCGTTGGGCTTGAACTGGCTTATGCGGTTTCGGATATACTTCGCAGCCCATTCACTAGCAAGATCGTAGTCTTCAAGGATAACCAACCTCATTTTTATCTGAATCGCGTTTGTGAAGCGGAATAACTGCAGAAAAAATACTGAATGAAAGCACTCCCAACAACGACTTTAGTGAACGAAGTTAACTGATACAAATTAAATAATGTAATATCTTTAGCAAACGAACTTAGTCTGTCGTTAGGGAAGGTTTGATAGCAAGCAGCGAAGGAATTCCCTGTATAAATTCAGCAGCAAGCAAGTGAAACTACCAAAGGTGGCTAACTTGGCTAGTTCGAATCATTTAACGTTAAATTATTCGATAGCTGAGTAGCTAGTAGCTCCAGCATGCAATGAGACTGTTATTACGTATTGCAATCACTGATAATTTGTATAAAAGACGAGGTAAACTGAACATGATTGTCAAAAGCAAAACGAAGGGTGTGAAATATACTCTTACTTGAATCAAGCAGCCTCACGCAAAGCCTGAACTAGAGTTCTCTTACGACTGCCTTCCGGTTGTTTGTCCTGTATTTCACGTGACAGAAAGTTACAGATTCATTGGTGAAACCGAATCTTGCAACCAACAGACTTCATCAGTCTATCCAATGGCTTAGAATGAAATCTAATTTATGTAATAAAAATAACAAAAATCGCGTTAATTCGTAATCTCACATAAACTCCAATATTTTTCGTCTTGGGTAATGTAGGGTAATGCAAATGTATTTATTAATTTCCGACTTTAGCTTCATTTTATGGCAACAAAAATGACAGATAACGGCATTGTGTATGACCATTGATAGCCTACAATAACAATCGAATTATGCTAAAATACTTAAGACTAAAACCATCGCTAACATTTTGATATGTCAATTATTTTCACTTACACATTGCTCAGCCTGCTGATAGAACACAATTCGCTTTTATCTCTAAGCACTATGAGCATTCTGTGCACTCTAGGCCTACTCAGGCGCAGTGTTGCCAATTCAGCGAGTAGATTGACCTAGTTTTTTCTCTCAAAAGTGACGAGTGACAAATTAACTTCTCTAGACTCTCCACGACATTGTAATCATTAAGAAGTGAAATGTATTTAGTGAAAAGTGCTACAGTCATCTGGAGAGTAACAATTGCCACGGCCAGTTTTGCTACCAGAAACCACCCCTCCTAGAGCCGCCCAGCCCATGCCTACTTGTAATGGTCTTCAAACTATTGAGTGATTGCATATGCTCTGAAAATAGGGGCATTGCCATCCTCAAAAACACCCCCCTTAGCAGGAAAGAAAGAGTGGCCTTTTAATATATCCGAATTGGTTGGGATGGCAGGAATGCCATCCCTCCATGTTACGCCTTGGCAGGGCAGCATGCCCCATTCAAGTACAGCACTGAGATTGTGGCACTGTTTAGGGTTTCCCACAGAAATAACCATAGACTCAGCCCTTAAAACCATTTACTTCTGTACCTTCTGACCTCATGTAAGCAGACAGCATTCACAAACAACTTCACACATCCACAAAATAAAGCCCCAAACTTAGGGGATTTTGTGTTTTTTTTTTTCCTTTTCTTCTTTTCCCTACCAATTACATCATTACAAATGCTCCAGTACCACAATCAATAATTCTCCCCAATGGACATTTAGCTGCATCAGCCAAGAAAAACATTGGATACACACGCAAAATATCTGAAATCCATTCTTTATCTTTTCACATGCAATCCCCACATAATATCGTTTCATGACTAGGGATGGGTATTATTCACATTTTGACGACACCCTGCTAAGTGGTCTACCTTCTTTAAAAGAACAGACAAATGCATTAAATAATGTCTTTTTTTTATTATTGAAATCTTTCTGGGTAAAATGCAGCCACACTTTAGACAGTTTTGCTTTTGATTAACTGTAAATCATCAAAAGCATACAGGTAAATTCCATTAATTTTACTGTTCATGGTCATTAAGTATTTCCTTATGCAATATTGATATTCAAATTATGTCTCAATATTCAATACATGTTTAAGAAGCATCACAAAGGGGAAGCCATAGGCTATGGATTTCATAACGACAGGTTTATTGATAATGGTCAAATTAACCACTGTGGCATTTCTACAGTTAACCACTTTTTAACTAGACTATTTCTGTTATAGATTGATGTTAGCTAGCCCTATAGATCCTCGACTGGCATACAAAATTTGTGTAGGTCTGTCATGCATACAATACCCCATTAAAACATGTAAGAAAGAGAGAAAAAATCTCAAGGCACTCAGTCTCCAGATTAGCAATTTAAAAAGCCTTTATTATTTTGGGCTAACCCAACGCGTATCGGCAGTAATTGCCTTCATCCCCTGATGAATGCAGTTACTGCCGATATTATACATTTATACATATATTATATATTATACATTATCTTTCGAGCGCTACCAAATGATATTCCGCAATCGTATTGATATTGCACCTGCGCAAAAGGGAAAGACCTCGACACATAACGATTTACTGGATGTTCATTGGCCAAGAAAAAAAAAATGTTACTAGGAGAGTAGCGGATCATAGGTGACAGGTGCTGGTGTTTTGGTCCGCAAGTAGGGCAAGGTCATTTTTCAGTTTTTTACAGATTACGAAAGTGCAGATTATAAGCTTTCAAATGATGTGTCATACATTGAAATCTGAAAATAGTTGAAGAAGATATCCTTATTTGAATGTTGGTACTCCTAAAATCAAGTAGCAGAGAAAATCCCCTTGAAAGATCTTGCACTTTTCACACTTCTCACAGGGACATAAAGGGTGGGAACAATAGCTAGTTAACTCCACCCCAACCACTCCCCCACTAGAGTACCTGTTAGTATTGGGGTAGCAGGAAGCAACAAACCGAAAATGAAAGATCACCTCTACAAGAAATGAAGCAATGGATTTATTTTTTTATAGCCTACTAACTCTACTTCATTTACTGAAGGTGGTATGTGCAGGTACGTGACGTGTGAATAATACGTTAATATAATTTGCACGCGGCAATTTCTAGGTTTATATAAAGATCAAGACATTTTAGAACAGTCGTTGTTTACAGCGGTGTAGTTAGTTGTAGGCCATATCTCTTCAACAGAGCAAGACACAGTTCTGCAAACAACTTTCTTTATCAGGGGAGTGCAGAGTATGCATACGTGGCACAACGCCTCGTTTGATGTTTCATCATTCTATATTACGGCATATTTTGCCAATAACAAAATCCAGAACAACTGTGTTCTGTGGGGCCTTACAACATTAACGTACAATTTCACTTATCCCTTATGCCCTGGATATGTTTTAATTTTTAACTTTTTTAACTTTAACTTGTGCACCACTGCACTCAGGCTGTTCAAACAATGCGTTTTAGGATCAAGGTGAAATCTATTTAACATTTTTTTTTTTTTGTAGCATTCAGACCACATGGCTAAATGACACATTTAGTCAAATAATATTATACATTTAGCCAAATGATACAATGACTAAAACAAATAAATAGTATCTATTAATACAATGAATCCTAAAAAGGGCACGCCTTTTTATTGTCAATGCATGTTTTCTAGTGTTTAAAAAATATTTAATAAATAATTTAATGGAAAAATGTGTTTGTTTCTGTATCTTCCTGTGGGATTAATAAGATAAATTTCCTATATTGTTTTTTTTTTTTTTAAGTATTATTTTCTATAATAATAGAAATAGATTATTTTATTTTCTGATATTTTCTATATGACTCATAACACACACACACACACATTTTACTTTACAATATTTAACAAAAATAAGCATACTTGATTTTTCAGAACACTTAATAGAATCCTTTAAACATGACGTTGAACTACTTCATAATAGAATCCTTTTTGAAAAAATATCGACTAACTTGTCTGACAGTGCAGGATTTTAGAGATGGGGTGAGGTTTTCATGGTCTTTCATTTGCCTGTGTATTTGTGTTTGCAGTGCTTTCAAATCAGATAATTTTGAACCACACACTGAATACCTGCAACTTGAATATGTGGAGAGCCAGCAATCTTATAGTGTATCCTCTATAAAACAAAGGCCTCAGCCTTTGAAAATACAAATAAATAAAGTATAACACAGGCAAAGGAAATGGCAAACATCTGATGGTACTTTCCTGGTTTGACCTGCAGGTACTCACTCCCTGTGGTACTTTATCACGTTTACTGCGGGCCCAAGCCCCTTTCCTGAGATTGTTATGGTGGGCATGGTGGATGATGTTCCAGTGGAGTACTATGACAGCGTTGATAGGATGGTGACCCCGCGGCAGCTCTGGCACAAGGACATTGAAGTCTACACAAAGTTGAAACAAGTGACCATCGCACGCATCTCTCACAGCCTCAAAAACAGATTTCAACACATGATGGAGCATTTTAATCACAGTGTTAGTAAGTGCCTTGTGACATGCACTCTTCCAGGCAAAGTAGGGTGGCAAGCATAGACCGTATTAGGTGTCCACATTTATGAAACAGATTATCAACATAACAAATTATGCACTGCATAATAGTATGCAGAGAATTTTAATTTCTCTTGCACGCATACATTGTGGAATACATATTTGGCAAAGGCATATGAGGATTGTATGCACTTCAGCTTCAGGATTTGTGCATGTGTTGGTGGTACCCTGGTCCATTGGCCTGACACACATGGACCATTTTGGGCAACAACCACTTAAATGGTATCATCGCCCAATTGCCTTGGCTGAACCACTAAACCCCTATTGTGACTGTCCACCTAGGTAGGTCTGACCCTCCTAGTTCAATGCAGGCCCTACTATATTAGTATTTCTGGCTGCACTGATGCCATGGTCACTCCAGAGGAATCATTTCTAATCCATACTGGGTAAAACATAGTTTTTCGTAAAATTTTGCACAGTTAAATATGAAATTGAGGAAAATTTAGTTTTGACTACACACACACAATATAAATGTGTATATATATATATACACTGTGTATGTATATGCTTCTTTTGTAATTGCTGTTGCCTGATATCCTCTTATATTTCTAAGGACTCCACACATACCAGAGAATCGCCGGGTGTGAGCTGGATGATGACGGCACAGAGAGGTTCCAAGCGAAGGACTCCTACAATGGGATGGATGTGCTCTTTTTTGATGTTCAGGCTAGTGCCTGGAGGTCTGGTGTCCCAGAAATGTGGAAGGATTTTTGGCTCTTTGAATCCAAGAAAGGGATATTTGACCAGTTTTATCAAACCACGTGCATACACGCTTTGAAGAGCTACCTTCATCATGAAAGAAGTATACTGAAACGAAGAGGTACAATACACACGCCTGTAACTGTTTACTCTCATGAGGGTTGTACACAGTTTCACAATGTCAAATGGACAGTCACAGAAGCTCAAATGGACAATGAATACACTATATAAATAAATATCAATATTTAATTTTTTTTAAATCACCCTTGCCATTTCTGTTCCAGTTAATAATAAAGCACGCTAAAAAAAAGTGGTTGTAAAATGGCATGTTACAAAATATAAATTGCTATCTGTAATGACATTATGGCAGCAACACTGCTCATGCTCCTTCCACTCTCCTACCCAGTGAGCCCCAGGATTAGAGTTTTGCGGAAACAAGTTGGCGGTGCTGGTGGGGTAGAGGTAATCTGTCTGGCAACGGGATTCTACCCCCGACACATCGAGCTGACATTGAAGAGGGATAACCAGCCTGTTCCGGAGCAGGAGCTGATCAGAGGTGATATTCTGCCAAATGGAGACGGGACGTACCAACTGAGGATGAGCCTGAGCGTCAGTGCCGAAGAGTTGAGAGAGGGACACCGCTACACCTGTAGTGTTAGACATGTCAGCATGGACAACAAGCTGGACATTGCCTGGGGTAGGACAATCTTGCCACCGCGAAGAATATTGCGTGGTGTCATATATACACACACATACATACACTACATGGCCAAAAGTATGTGAACACCTGTCACCTGACACGTGACTTAAAATTATGGGCCTTCTTATGGAGTTAGTCTCCCATTGGCTGCTATAACAACCTCCACTATTCTGGCAATGCTTTATACCAGATGTTGGAGTATTGCTGCAGGGGTTTGCTTCATTCATATTTTGATTTATTGAATAACTGAAAATTCTGAAAATATTACTAGAGATAGATTAATAGTTTTTTTAATATAAACAACCTACATTCCTCGGCTATGATTACACACCACAGTTACATTTCTGGGAACATTCACTAGCAATCTGTCCCAAAGTACAGAGCGTGAGATTACTTGACATACAAACAAAATACATTTGCCAAAGAACACTCCTGGTAAAAATAATTCACTTGCATACTGTATAGCTAAATCAGACTTGTCGATAACTCCCATTCTCGCTGTTCATTGGAGACAAAGAGATGGTAATTCTGTGTGTTTACACATACACTTACACACATACTGTACATACATATTTTATCTCTTCACTGTTAAATCCAATGTACCTAAACCCTCTTTTAAATATCATTGGCTTTTTCTTCAGACTCACAGCCAAAGCCAGGCGTTGTGATTTCAGGAGCATCGGTCGCGGCTCTGATTGCCGTTCTGCTCATCATCACTGCCATCTTCATCTTGAAGAAGAGAAAGAGCAAGGTGCCAGAATGCAACAGGCCTGGGGAGAACAAGGAAGAGATGGAAAGGATCAATGCTGCTGGAGGGGCAGAAAAAGATGCGGAAGAATGTGTGCAGTTGGAAAGACAGGAAGAGTGAAAGATATTCACATCAGGGGTAAAGATATATATATATTTACACCAGGGGTACAAAGCCAAACATCATTAGCAATTTAGCTAAATATTGCAAGAAGGAAAGGCAAAATATACTGCTATCAGCAAATCCAAGTAGGGTTCCCATTAAGACATATGAGGTTCTAGTTTTATTAACGATGCAGAGCATAATAGTCCAGTTTGCTAACTAATTTTTCTGATTGGCTAGAGGGCTGCTATGTCTGCTGGTTTTTTATGTGTTCGTGCACTTAAGTCATCGACCCTGTTTACACTTGGTTTTAAAATGCGTCTCGGGCGATCGGATCACAAGTGGACAGCACTAAATACAAGTGTAAACAACCACCAAGACGCATTGTGATCCGATCACTCACACCACTTGCCGAGGTGGTCTGGGACGCATTCGACCACATATCTTTTTTAGTGTAAACGCTAATGCGTCCTGATGCGTCCCCGACAAGGACGTAACAGGAAAATACGTCATCAGTGCAATTTTTCGTCTTGTCCTGCACTCTTTTGCAAGTCGCAAATGACTTTGCCCTGCCAGTCTCAACAGTTGGAATAGCCCGTACATGTATATTAGTTCTTGAAACATTTTTGTTTTCTTAGCTAGCCCGTGCGAAACAAATCTGACGCTTGTCTGGCGACAGACTTTTGACCTTCTAGCAGAAGTGACGTAGGCAGTAACGAAATCTGAACACAAGTGGTCAGCTGGACACCTTGGAGACGCATGATAGACACAGGCGTGAACGGCGATGTGTCTCGGCTGTCCACTCGTGTTTGGATCACCAAGACGCATTTTAAAACGAAGTGTAAACAGAGCCATCGATTGGCTAAAGTTTCCAAGGCTTAAACTGGCTGCTGATTACTTTTTTTTTTTTTGCCCTTTGCTTTGCACTTATGCACTGCTGCACAAAATGTTGTTTTTTACACATTCTATGTATTTTTTATTTTTTATATAGCACTGCTGTTATTATTTTATACTAAAGACCTGTATTACGACAGGCAAAAGTCATTTTCAGGGAGGCGAAAGACCTCTGGTAGGTTATATCAGGAGGCATTAAGACCTTTATAGTGAGGTAGGATATATGTGTTGTTTGTATGTTATTACTTTCTCCATGTTTTTATGAAATTTTATTTCTGTAATTTTGACTGATCGTTTAAAAAATGCTTTATTTCTGTATTATGTTCATTCTATGTCTAATTTCATGTGAAGCACTCGGTGCATGTAATTTCTTTATTGTAAAGCACTTTGAACTGCATTTCTTGTATGAAAGGTGCTATACAAATAAAGTTTATTATTATTATTATTATTATTATTATTATTGTTATTAATGCTGCTGAATGGGCAGAAAATGATGCTGAAGAATGTGTGCAGTTGGAAAGATTAAGACTAAACAAATCTTTCTGATTGGCTAGAGGGCTGCTATGTCTGCTGGTTTTTGATGTGTTTGTGCACTTAAGTCATCGATTGGTTAAAGTTTCCAAGGCTTAAACTGGCTGCTGATTGAAAGGAAAATACGAAAGCCAGCAAAGACTGCAGCCACCCAAGACTGGAGTTTGAAACCCCTGTGCTAGACCATATTTGCCACTTTTAAGTATGTGCAGAATTAATCATAAATTATGTGTACGGCGCGATCCATGACAGTGTCGAGATTTATAAGCCTTGAAATTGTTGAGAAAATGTGCGTAACTGTAAACAAGCTCTGGACCATGTGTACAAACAATTTCTTGTGGTCGTTCAGCTGTACTGCATACATGAGACAGGTTTCCCCCTTCCTGATCTCTCAATAGACTTGATAATTGAAGAGGATGAAGTGTATACAAACAGGACAGTATTAATGCATCAGTGTGGTTGTATAAATACAACAGCAATATGTGAATAATATACACAAAATTACAACAAAAACGATAGGCAAATTGCTTTACAGCTGTGAAATACTAACTCATTAGAGACACAACTATAAAAACCTGTGTCTGAGTTATAGCTATTCAAAGGACTATGCTGCGCTAACAGAGTTGGAAGACCTCGCAAAGGAGCAATAGACAGTGAGGGTGTTTTTGGGACCGGGCAGATGTCCTTGCACATGAGGATCGATGTCTCACATGAGTCGACACCATTTACCCAGGTCCATCGTGTCACTGCTTGCCAAGCATCATAGTTGCTGGATATAATACTGCTGATGGGCCCAAACAATAGTTGTCCCCCTAAACCTCCATCAAGTATTAGAGTATTGTGTGCAGTGCCGGGGACTGAACAACAAGAAAAATATAGAGGCACTGGAAAAGGTTCAAAGAAGAGCAACCAAATTGATTCCTGGTATGAATGATAAAAGCTATGAGGAAAGACTTAAGATGCTTAACCTCTTCAAGCTTAGTAAAAAGAGTCTCAGTGGTGATTTGATTGAAGCTTTTAAATTCATAAAGGGGATTAACAAAGGGAACTGCAAGAGATTCTTCAGGTTGAGTTCTGTTAGTAGAACAAGGAGACATAAATATAAATTAGCAAAAGATAAAATTCCATTCAGATATTAGGAACATTGTTCATGCAGAGAGCAATCAGTGTGTGGAATAGCCTGCTAGGTCAGAAACTGGGGATTTTCAATATCAGGCTTGATAGTGTTAGATACTATCTAGTCTGTAAATAAACAGAATGGCCTGTTCTCGTCGTTATGTTATGTTATGTTATGTTATGTTATGTTTGTTATGTTATGTTATGTTATGTTATGTTATGTTATGTTATGTTGTTATGTTATGTTATGTTATTTTATGTTATGTTATGTTATGTTATGTTATGTCAACAGCACTTTAATGTAGCATTCAGGGAATTCTTTTTTAACGTGCTTATCTACAATTATGTTTCCCATAATTGCAACTGTGTTATTTGGCAGAATGTTACTACCATTTCCAGGGGATTTATATAGTGAAATGAGATGTACAAGATGTGCAATGCCACCATATAAGGATAATTGAGGGCGTTCACTTGGTGGAGTCATAAAGCTCATTCATGAAGGCATACTTTTTGGGATATTTGTGAGTTATAAATGAATTGTGCGTATGTGTGATAGAAGAAGCTTTATTCATTCAAATGCACATTTTCTGAATTATACATACGCACAATTTGGTCGTACCATAAAATTTAGGATGAAATCCATGCAAATGATATGCATGACAACCCTGGTCTTTGAATGGTAAGTGTCCAGTTATCTCACCAAACCCCCAGTGTTAAAATCTTGAGATTTATATATGTCCTTGTTACTTTCTGCCATAAATGCACTAAGAAACAACGTTAGCTTTTTTTTCCTTACCCTGTAAATGACATCATGTGGATCTCCATCTACGACGCAGGCCAGAATGAATAATAATAAAAATAAGTGATTTTTTCTTTTAATTTCATGCACAAAATTAAAATCAATATACTGCATGAGTGTACATATTTTTATTTTGCTGTCAAAATGAATGGAGCACAATGGGGAAACTGCCTTTTTGAGCTAAATTCATAGATATAAGCAGGGGGCAACACTATATCCGGTGCTGAGGTTAAGAACCAAAATTGGCTCCTTGGGTCTACCCACAAAACTGTGCCCCACCCATGCTCATTTTTTGTGAAAAATATGGTGAAGGATCATCAGACCATATCACATTTCTCATCTACTCAGTCCATTAAGTATGTTCTTTGCACCACTGTACTCATAAATGTGCATTGCTAAGGGCAAAGAATAGTTTAATCAGGAACATGTACACAATTCAATTGCAAGTTTTGCAGGTTTTTTTATTTGGCATCACACATGACTTTTCATGTTGATATTAATCATACATTGAGGCCTCTATATGTTCAAGAGAGTTCACATTGTCATAGAGTTTCCATTTAATGTTTCATATTACTTATGCAGACCTGTGAGGTATTATTTGTCAACAAAAATATTTTTCAATCATAATAACTACTGTGCTATCCAGTGTGTGTTGTCTGTTTGATTCATGCTTGCTTTATGAAAAATTCTGTTTGTATTATGTGATTGCTTTAGCAGTAGCACCAAAGGTATTATCGTAATGTTGATTTGCATCTCCTCTGCTTTATTCTGTGTATGTCATATTAAAATAATTTCAAAAATTAAATAATGTCCCTGAGCAATTCAGACGTAGCATATTTCTCATTTGTGAAAATTGTAAAAAAATAAATAAACATAAAGTAATCAAAGTGTACATGTATCCTAAACTGCCATTGAGAAGTAATGTAAATATCAATGTGATTTCAGCGTAAACCCTGCATATGTCTATCTTTTCGCATGTATTAGTACACCCAAGTTAATGAAACAATAGTGAAAGGGCAGGTCTGCCTGGAAGAAAGAAACTGGACAAAAATACCTTATTTGTTATTTGCTTCATGAACAGAAGAATTTCTATAAAACAGCCATGCGATAGTCTATACCTACTGGCGATAAATGATGTACTAAATTATAATAACAAACGACTGCCCATAATGGATTTAAATTCGCGCGCTACCAAACAAGTGGGGCTATTTTTCGCTATGTTCTAGATATTGCTGCTGCTAGAGGGCGACACCTTGCTCACATAAAAGAAGAAAAAAAACGTCTTACTCGACGTGACTCGATTGGCCAAGAGAAGAAAGAAAGAAAAAACAAACAAACCAAAGGTTAAAATTTACAATAAGGGACAGACGGAAACGTGAAGGACATCACCACAACAGGAAATTAGGGAATGGATTTATTTTATTTGCTAACTCTGCTTTATCTTGTGGATGTGGTATGTACAGGTATGTAACGTGTGAATAATGCGTTAATTTGTATACGGAAGTTTGTAAGGATCAAGCTAATTTGGAAACATTGTTGTGGTGGGATCAGTTAAAATGGTCTTTGCTTTATTATACCCCCAGAACATTATACCCCTGGACAGATAGAGAACGGACAGAGAAATCCAAAGATTGCTGATCTTAACAAATAAAAAACACTTTACGTAACTTCAAAGCAGCTTGTACAGCGCCATATTATGTCTCCACAGGTTTCACGTTTTACATGTAAGTTTGTGTGATGCTTACTGTCCGATTATTCTTTTTAAAAATATTCGTTTAATCTTCATTTCTATGGCACATGCGGCCTGAGATCGATGCGCTCAAGTAAAGTGTGCCTATTAACCGTCACAATGTAAAACTCATGTTTATGTTTATAATTGTGAATGAATGATATATAATTAATATGTTCATATTTAACAGCCTTTGGAAAAATACCATCTCTGTGTAAGCTGTTACCACAAGAATAGTGTCTGCCTGGGAGCCTGAAACTTCTGAACGTACAAATATCTTTTTTGCAATTATCTGGTCCAGCCGAGAAGGTACACGTAAACTGCAATTTTACAAATACATTGCTGCGACGAAGCGAACTCTCATCTAGGGGTCCCCGAATACTAGCAACAGATGCATCTACCCTCATGTGACTCAACACACACATAAACACGCACAGTTTACTTTACAATGTTTATCAGAAATAAGTATACATGATGCAGAAAAACACTTAATAAAACTCTTTTCAAATAAATATTGCCTAAAACTCGTTTGAAGGTGTAACGTCCCAGAGATGGTTTTCAAAATAATATGTTGGAATCATATCGCCATCTGAACATTGACTCAACATTGGAGTCAGAATCACAGTTGACTCTAAAAATCATACATCATACGAGTCATACATCACTACGGAAATGTTAAATCGTGACATCACTGTTTAAATTTTAGTTTTTTAACTGTATTTGTTGAACAAGTAGGGACAGGCTTGAAATTATATATTATTTTAACTTCATACATGTGATCACATAACTATACAACACAGATTTATACTATACAAAGTTTACGCAAATGAAATACATATTGCTGTCATAGAATTTCAAGTCCCTGACTTGTTTACATTTTTGTTTGACTTTCTGGGCATATGTGACTGCAAACAAATGAAACTGAGTTTCACTTGCAACACTTTTGACACAAGCAATGCCACAATGTAAAAGGTCATGTCTATGTTTGGAATTTTTAATAAATGCTATACAATAATTATGTTCATATGTAACAGCCTTTGGAAAGGCACCATCTCTGTACAGGTTGCTTTGGAGTTGCAGCAGGAATATTTTCTGGCTGTTTGCCAGCAACCTCTGAATGTATATACAGAGTATCCTTCTTTGCATGTAAGTGCAATAACTGCAGTGCAATCAAGATCATACACTTAAATAGTAATTGTTTTATACTATTCTATCACATAACAAACCCTCATCTAGTCCTCACCAAGTGCAAATGGCAAATACATCAAACCTCAAGTGACTAGGAACAGACACATTTTATTGTTTAAGCCAAAACAACACTTATTAATGGAATTATTTTCAAATAAATATTGCCTATCTTGTTTGATGGTGTTGGATTTCAGAGATGGGGTGAGTTTTCCTATGTATCTCTGTTTGTAGAGATACCTTTTATGTGGACTTCGTATTGGTGTATCAAGGCGGGTTACAATGGAATTTTATATTATTAACATTCATCCCTTGTTTTTTTAATGCAGCATGTAAGGCCATTTATGTATGCACTTAACAAACTTATAGGTTTGCAGACTTTAAAAATAGTGAATTTGTGAAAGAATAACATGGGCAAAGAAAATGGCAAACATCTGAAGGTGCTTTCATTGTTTGACCTGCAGGTACTCACTCCCTGTGGTACTTTGGCACGCTTACCGTGGGCCCGAGCCCCTTCCCAGAAATGGTGGTTGTGGGCATGGTGGATGATGTCCCAGTGGAGTACTATGACAGCATTGATAGGATGGTGACCCCGCGGCAGCTCTGGCACAAGGACAATGAAGTCTACGCAAAGTTGAAACAAGTGACCATCACACGCATTTCTCACAGCCTCAAAAACAGATTTCAACACATGATGGAGCATTTTAATCACAGTGTTAGTAAGTGCCTTGTGACATGCACTCTTCCAGGCAAAGTAGGGTGGCAAGCATAGACCGTATTAGGTGTCCACATTTATGAAACGGATTATCAACATAACAAATTATGCACTGCATAATATTATGCACAGAATTTTAATTTCTCTTGCACGCATACATTGTGGAATACATATTTGGCAAAGGCATATGAGGATTGTATGCACTTCAGCTTCAGGATTTGTGCATGTGTTGGTGGTACCCTGGTCCATTGGCCTGACACACATGGACCATTTTGGGCAACAACCACTTAAATGGTATCATCGCCCAATTGCCTTGGCTGAACCACTAAACTCCTATTGTGAATGTCCACCTAGGTAGGTCTGGCCCTCCTAGTTCAATGCAGGCCCTACTATATTAGTATCTCTGGCTACACTGATGCCATGGTCACTCCAGAGGAATAATTTCTAATCCATACTGGGTAAAACATAGTTTTTCATAAAATTTTGCACAGTTAAATATGAAATTGAGAAAAATTTAGCTTTGACTACACACACACACACAATGAATATATATATATATATATATATATGTACACTGTGTATGTATATACTTCTTTTGTAATTGATGTTGCCTGATATCCTCTTATATTTCTAAGGACTCCACACATACCAGAGAATTGCTGGGTGTGAGCTGGATGATGACGGCACAGAGAGGTTCCAAGCGAAGGACTCCTACAATGGGATGGATGTGCTCTTTTTTGATGTTCAGGCTAGTGCCTGGAGTTCTGGTGTCCCAGAAATATGGAAGGACTTTTGGCTGATAGAATCCAAGAAAGGGATATTTCACCAGTTTTATCAAACTGTGTGCATATACATTTTAAAGAGCTACCTTCATCATGAAAGAAGTATACTGAAACGAAGAGGTACAATACACACGCCTGTAACTGTTTACTCTCATGAGGGTTGTACACAGTTTCACAATGTCAAATGGACAGTCACAGAAGCTCAAATGGACAATGAATACACTATATAAATAAATATCAATATTTAATTTTTTTAAATCACCCTTGCCATTTCTGTTCCAGTTAATAATAAAGCACGCTAAAAAAAAAGTGATTGTAAAATGGCATGTTACAAAATATAAATTGCTATCTGTAATGACATTATGGCAGCAACACTGGTCATGCTCCTTCCACTCTCCTACCCAGTGAGCCCTAGGATTAGAGTTTTGCGGAAACAAGTTGGCGGTGCTGGTGGGGTAGAGGTAACCTGTCTGGCAACGGGATTCTACCCCCGACACATCGAGCTGACCTTGAAGAGGGATAACCAGCCTGTTCCGGAGCAGGAGCTGATCAGAGGTGATATTCTGCCAAATGGAGACGGGACGTACCAACTGAGGATGAGCCTGAGTGTCAGTGCCGAAGAGTTGAGAGAGCGACACCGCTACACCTGTAGTGTTAGACATGTCAGCATGGACAACAAGCTGGACATTGCCTGGGGTAGGACAATCTGGCCACCGTGAAGAATATTTTGCGGTGTCATATATACACACACATACATACACTACATGGCCAAAAGTATGTGAACACTTGACACCTCATTTAAAATTATGGGCCTTCTTATGGAGTTAGCCTCCCATTGCCTGCTATAACAACCTCCACTATTCTGGCAATGCTTTATACCAGATGTTGGAGCATTTTTGCAGGGGTTTGCTTCATTCATATTTTTGATTTATTGAATAACTTAATTCTGAAAATATTTTTTTTATGTAAACAACCTACATTCCTTGGCTATGATTACACACCACAGTTACATTTCTGGGACCATTCACTAGCAATCTGTCCCAAAGTACAGAGCATGAAATGTTCCATTTAACACTTTTGCCTGGCTAACAATCCCAGAAAGCCAGCATGCTATATCAACACTATCTGTTAGCCACTAAAAGACTGTTTACGATTACAGACTGGATTACTTGACATACAAACACAGTACAGTTGCCAAAAAACACTTCCGGTAAAAACATTAACTTGCATACTGTATAGCCAAAACAGACTTGCCGATAACTCCCATTCTCGCCGTTCATTGGAGACAAAGAGATGGTAATTCTGTGTGTTTACACATACACTTACATACATACTGTACATACATATTTAATCTCTTCACTGTTAAATCCAGTGTACCTAAACCCTCTTGTAAATATCATTGGCCTTTTTCTTCAGACTCACAGCCAAAGCCAGGCGTTGTGCTGATTTCGGGAGCATCGGTCGCGGCTCTGATTGCAGTTCTGCTCATCATCACTGCCATCTTCATCTTGAAGAAGAGAAAGAGCAAGGTGCCAGAATGCAATATGCCTGGGAATAACAAAGAAGAGATGGAAAAGATCCATGCTGCTGAAGGGGCAGAAAAAGATGCAGAAGAATGTGTGCAGTTGGAAAGATAGGAAGAGTGAAAGATATTCACATCAGAGGTAAAGATGTATATATTCACATCAGGGGTACAAAGCCAAACATCATTAGCAATTTAGCTAAATATTGCAATAAAGGAAGGCAAAATATACTACTATCAGCAAATCCAAGTTGGGTTCCCATTAAGACCTATGAGGTTCTAGTTCTATTAACGGTGCAGAGCCTAATAGTACAGTTTGCTAACTAATTTTTCTGATTGGCAAGAGAGCTGCTATGTCTGCTGGTTTTTGATGTGTTTGTGCACTTAAGTCATCAACCCTGTTTACACTTGGTTTTAAAATGCGTCTCAGGCGATCGGATCACAAGTGGACAGCGCTAAATAGAAGTGTAAACGACCACCAAGACGCATTGTGATCCGATCACTCAAACCACTTGCCGAGGTGGTCTGGGACGCATTCGACCACATATCTTTTTTAGTGTAAACGCTAATGCGTCCTGATGCGTCCCCGACAAGGACGTAACAGGAAAATAGGTCATCAGTGCAATTTTTCGTCTTGTCCTGCACTCTTTTGCAAGTCGCAAATGACTTTGTCCTGCCAGTCTCAACAGTTGGAATAGCCCATACATGTATATTAGTTCTTGAAACATTTTTGTTTTCTTAGCTAGCCCGTGCGAAACAAATCTGACGCTTGTCTGGCGACAGACTTTTGACCTTCTAGCAGAAGTGACGTAGGCAGTAACGAAATCTGAACACAAGTGGTCAGCTGGACACCTTGGAGACGCATGATAGACACAGGTGTGAACGGCGATGTGTCTCGGCTGTCCACTCGTGTTTGAATCACCAAAACACATTTTAAAACCAAGTGTAAACAGAGCCATCGATTGGCTAAAGTTTCCAAGGCTTAAACTGGCTGCTGATTACTTTTTTTTTTTTTTGCCCTTTGCTTTGCACTTATGCACTGCTGCACTTCTTTTAAAAATGTTGTTTTTTACACATTCTATGTATTTTTTATTTTTTATATAGCACTGCTGTTATTATTTTATACTAAAGACCTGTATTACGACAGGCAAAAGACCTCTGAGTGAAAGGCACAAGACCTTGGTGGGATGCATGAGGCAGTAGGCGTTGGGAGGTAAAAGACCTGCATTACGACAGGCAAAAGTCATTTTCAGGGAGGCGAAAGACCTCTGGTAGGTTATATCAGGAGGCATTAAGACCATTATAGTGAGGTAGGATATATGTGTTGTTTGTATGTTATTACTTTCTCCATGTATTTATGAAATTTTATTTCTGTAATTTTGATTGATCGTTTAAAAAATGTTTTATTTCTGTATTATGTTCATTCTATGTCTAATTTCATGTGAAGCACTCGGTGCATGTAATTTCTTTATTGTAAAGCACTTTGAGCTGCATTTCTTGTATGAAAGGTGCTATACAAATAAAGTTTATTATTATCATTATTATTATTATTATTATTATTGTTATTAATGCTGCTGAATGGGCAGAAAAAGATGCTAAAGAATATGTGCAGTTGGAAAGATTAAGACTAAACAAATTTTTCTGATTGGCTAGAGGGCTGCTATGTCTGCTGGTTTTTGATGTGTTCGTGCACTTAAGTCATCGATTGGTTAAAGTTTCCAAGGCTTAAACTGGCTGATGATTGAAAGGAAAATACGAAAGCCAGCAGAGACTGCAGCCACCCAAGACTGGAGTTTGAAAGCCCTGTGCTAGACCATATTTGCCACTTTTAAGTATGTGCAGAATTAATCATAAATTATGTGTATGGCGCAATCCATGACAGTGTCGAGATTTATAAGCCTTGAAATTGTTGAGAAAATGTGCGTAACTGTAAACAAGCTCTGGACCATGTGTACAAACAATTTCTTGTGGTCGTTCAGCTGTACTGCATACATGAGACAGGTTTTCCCCTTCCTGATCTCTCAATAGACTTGATATTTGAAGAGGATGAAGTGTATACAAACAGGACAGTATTAATGCATCAGTGTGGTTGTATAAATACAACAGCAATATGTGAATAATATACACAAAATTACAACAAAAACGATAGGCAAATTGCTTTACAGCTGTGAAATACTAACTCATTATAGACACAACTATAAAAACCTGTGTCTGAGTTATAGCTATTCAAAGGACTATGCTGCGCTAACAGAGTTGGAAGACCTCGCAAAGGAGCGATACACAGTGAGGGTGTTTTTGGGACCGGGCAGATGTCCTTGCACATGAGGATCGATGTCTCACATGAGTCGACACCATTTACCCAGGTCCATCGTGTCACTGCTTGCCAAGCATCATAGTTGCTGGATATAATACTGCTGATGGGCCCAAACAATAGTTGTCCTCTTTCCTAAACCTCCATCAAGTATTAGAGTATTGTGTGCAGTGCCGGGGACTGAACAACAAGAAAAATATAGAGGCACTGGAAAAGGTTCAAAGAAGAGCAACCAAATTGATTCCTGGTATGAATGATAAAAGCTATGAGGAAAGACTTAAGATGCTTAACCTCTTCAAGCTTAGTAAAAAGAGTCTCAGTGGTGATTTGATTGAAGCTTTTAAATTCATAAAGGGGATTAACAAAGGGAACTGCAAGAGATTCTTCAGGTTGAGTTCTGTTAGTAGAACAAGGAGACATAAATATAAATTAGCAAAAGATAAAATTCCATTCAGATATTAGGAACATTGTTCATGCAGAGAGCAATCAGTGTGTGGAATAGCCTGCTAGGTCAGAAACTGGGGATTTTCAATATCAGGCTTGATAGTGTTAGATACTATCTAGTCTGTAAATAAACAGAATGGCCTGTTCTCGTCATTATGTTATGTTATGTTATGTTATGTTATGTTTGTTATGTTATGTTATGTTATGTTATGTTATGTTATGTTATGTTATGTTATTTTATGTTATGTTATGTTATGTTATGTTATGTCAACAGCACTTTAATGTAGCATTCAGGGAATTCTTTTTTAACGTGCTTATCTACAATTATGTTTCCCATAATTGCAACTGTGTTATTTGGCAGAATGTTACTACCATTTCCAGGGGATTTATATAGTGAAATGAGATGTACAAGATGTGCAATGCCACCATATAAGGATAATTGAGGGCATTCACTTGGTGGAGTCATAAAGCTCATTCATGAAGGCATACTTTTCGGGATATTTGTGAGTTATAAATGAATTGTGCGTATGTGTGATAGAAGAAGCTTTATTAATTCAAATGCACATTTTCTGAATTATACATATGCACAATTTGGTCGTACCATAAAATTTAGGATGAAATCCATGCAAATGATATGCATGTCAACCCTGGTCTTTGAATGGTGAGTGTCCAGTTATCTCACCAAACCCCCAGTGTTAAAATCTTGAGATTTATATATGTCCTTGTTACTTTCTGCCATAAATGCACTAAGAAACAACGTTAGCTTTTTTTTCCTTACCCTGTAAATGACATCATGTGGATCTCCATCTACGACGCAGGCCAGAATGAATAATAATAAAAATAAGTGATTTTTTCTTTTAATTTCATGCACAAAATTAAAATCAATATACTGCATGAGTGTACATATTTTTATTTTGCTGTCAAAATGAATGGAGCACAATGGGGAAACTGCCTTTTTGAGCTAAATTCATAGATATAAGCAGGGGGCAACACTATATCCGGTGCTGAGGTTAAGAACCAAAATTGGCTCCTTGGGTCTACCCACAAAACTGTGCCCCACCCATGCTCATTTTTTGTGAAAAATATGGTGAAGGATCATCAGACCATATCACATTTCTCATCTACTCAGTCCATTAAGTATGTTCTTTGCACCACTGTACTCATAAATGTGCATTGCTAAGGGCAAAGAATAGTTTAATCAGGAACATGTACACAATTCAATTGCAAGTTTTGCAGGTTTTTTTATTTGGCATCACACATGACTTTTCATGTTGATATTAATCATACATTTAGGCCTCTATATGTTCAAGAGAGTTCACATTGTCATAGAGTTTCCATTTAATGTTTCATATTACTTATGCAGACCTGTGAGGTATTATTTGTCAACAAAAGTATTTTTCAATCATAATAACTACTGTGCTATCCAATGTGTGTTGTCTGTTTGATTCATGCTTGCTTTATGAAAAATTCTGTTTGTATTATGATTGCTTTAGCAGTAGCACCAAAGGTATTATCATAATGTTGATTTGCATCTCCTCTGCTTTATTCTGTGTATGTCATATTAAAATAATTTCAAAAATTAAATAATGTCCCTGAGCAATTAAGACGTAGCCTATTTCTCATTTGTGAAAATTGTAAATAAATAAAAAAATAAATAAACATTAAGTAATCAAAGTGTACATGTATCCTAAACTGCCATTGAGAAGTAATGTAAATATCAATGTGATCTCAGCGTAAACCCTGCATATGTCTATCTTTTCGCATGTATTAGTACACCCAAGTTAATGAAACAATAGTGAAAGGGCAGGTCTGCCTGGAAGAAAGAAACTGGACAAAAATACCTTATTTGTTATTTGCTTCATGAACAGACGAATTTCTATGAAACAGCCATGCGATAGTCTATACCTACTGGCGATAAATTATGTACTAAATTATAATAACAAACGACTGCCCATAATGGATTTAAATTCGCGCGCTACCAAACAAGTGGGGCTGTTTTTCGCTATGTTCTAGATATTGCTGCTGCTAGAGGGAGACACCTTGCTCACATAAAAGAAGAAAAAAAACGTCTTACTCGACGTGACTCGATTGGCCAAGAGAAGAAAGAAAGAAAAAATAAACAAACCAAAGGTTGAAATTTACAATAAGGACAGACGGAAACGTGAAGGACATCAGCACAACAGGAAATTAGGGAATGGATTTATTTTCTTTGCTAACTCTGCTTTATCTTGTGGAGGTGGTATGTACAGGTATGTAACGTGTGAATAATGCGTTAATTTGTATACGGCAGTTTGTAAGGATCAAGCTAATTTAGAAACATTGTTGTGGTGGGATCAGTTAAAATGGTCTTTGCTTTATTATACCCCCAGAAAATTATACCTCTGGACAGATTGAGAACGGACAGAGCAACCCACAGATTTTAACAAATAAAAAACACTTTACATAACTTCAAAGCAGCTTGTACAGCGCCATATTATGTCTCCACAGGTTTCACGTTTTACATGTAAGTTTGTGTGATGCTTACTGTCCGATTATTCTTTAAAAAAATATTCGTTTAATCTTCATTTCTATGGCACATGCGGCCTGAGATCGATGCGCTCAAGTAAAGTGTGCCTATTAACCGTCACAATGTAAAAAAAATGTTTATGTTTATAATTGTGAATGAATGATATATAATTAATATGTTCATATTTAACAGCCTTTGGAAAAATACCATCTCTGTGTAAGCTGTTACCACAAGAATTGTGTCTGCCTGGTAGCCTGAAACTTCTGAATGTACAAATATCTTTTTTGCAATTATCTGGTCCAGCCGAGAAGGTACACGTAAATTGCAATTTTACAAATACATTTCTGTGACGAAGCGAAGTCTCATCTAGGGGTCCCCGAGTACTAGCAGCAGATGCATCTACCCTCATGTGACTCAACACACACATAAACACACACAGTTTACTTTACAATGTTTATCAGAAATAAGTATACATGATGCAGAAAAACACTTAATAAAACTCTTTTCAAATAAATATTGCCTAAAACTCGTTGAAGGTGTAACCAGAGATGGTTTTCATGGTCATCGATTTGTCTACATATTTGTGTTTTCACTGCTTTCAAATCAAATCAGACCCTTTTAAACCACACACTGAATACTAAGAGCAGTGACCTGCACCTTGAATATGTAGAAACCCAGAAATTCCTAAGTGTATTCTCCATTTTGCTTATAAAACAAAAATCTCAGCCTTTTAAAAATGCAAACAAATTGTCAAACAAGAATAAAATGAGATTTAAATTTGCCATTATGTGCATTTTATCCATGTCTTTATCAATAGGAGGTTGGAGGTTCCAACTGAGAACAGCCTGTACCATTTATGTGCATTTTGTATAATTTACAATATGCCATTTGGCAAATGGATTTTAGGTTATCAACATTCATCCCTTGGTTCTATAATGTATACACAGTAAGGCCAATTACCAATATGTCTGCAAATTTTACAAGTTGTAAATTTGAGAACGAACAACGCAGGCAAAGAAAATGGCAAACATCTGAAGGTGCTTTCATGGTTTGACCTGCAGGTACTCACTCCCTGTGGTACTTCATCACGCTTACTATGGGCCCGAGCCCCTTCCCGGAGATGGCGATTGTGGGCATGGTGGATGATGTTCCAGTGGAGTACTATGACAGCGTTGACAGGACAATGACCTCTCGGTGGCACTGGCACAAGGAAGAGGGCAACGTGGCCTATGCACAGATGAAGCGCTTGGCCATCGCACACGCTGCTCACAGCCTCAAAAATAAACTTCAGCACATGATGGAGCATTTTAATCACAGCGTCAGTAAGTGCATTGTGACGTGCACTCATGCAGGGGAACTAGGGAGGCAAGTATAGACCTTAGGCTACCACAATTATGAAACAAGTTATTAATATAACATATTATGCACAGCATATTTCACAATTTTATTTTCTCTTGCATGCATAGACTGTGCAATACATATTTTGTGCAGGCACATGAAGCGTGTGCACTTCAGCTTCATTACAATTTGCCCCAGAGCTGGCCTGTCCATTATGGCAAACATTGGACAGAGTGGACCTCAGCCACTTAAATAGCATCCTGGCCCAATTAGCTGGGCTGAGCCACCAAAACGTACTGTGAATGCCCACCTATGGTAGTTGTGGCCCACCTAGTTCAATGTAGGCCCTGCTACTGTATATTAATATTTCTGGCTACACTGCTGCCATGATCACTCCAGATGAATAATTTAAATTCTAAATTGGGTATAAAATAGTTTTTCACACAATTTAGATATTCTGAGACTACACCAGCTATGCATTTACAGTTAGTACAATTAAATATGAAAGTGACAAAAAACATGTAGGAATTATGTTAGAAAAAAAGCTTTGATTCTATAATGCTTGATTCGTAATTGCTCTTTACTCATATTCAATGTCGGTTCTTGTCCATATTGTGTGTGTGTTATATTTTGAAGCGCTCCACACATACCAGAGAATTGCCGGGTGTGAGCTGGATGATGACGGCACAGAGAGGTTCCAAGCGAAGGACTCCTACAATGGGATGGATGTGCTCTTTTATGATGTTCAATCTTACACATGGAGTTCTCTTGTCCCAGAAATGCGGAAGGACTATTGGCTGATAGAATCATACAAAGGGCTATTTTATCAGTTTTACCAACCCCTGTGTGTACAAAACTTGAAGAGCTACCTCCATCAGGAAAGGAGCATACTGAAAAGAAAAGGTACAATACACATGCCTGTAATGGGACCTTCAGATCTGTTTACTTACAGTAAATTAAGGATGTACAGATGTTCATTATGTACACAGGCTCAAATGGACCATGAAAACACCTTTAGACCATGTGCGTTTTGTTCACTATTATCAAGTAACTGTTAAATATCTGTATGTAACTTTTTAAATTATCCTTGCCATTACTGTTCTAGCTAATAATAAAGCATACTAGAAAGGTGATTGTGAAATGGCATGTTGCAAAATATAAGCTGCTTCACAGACAAATTTTCAGCATTAAATCAACTCTTACAGAGAGGATATGGTCATGTTAACACAGAGCATTTTACTGTATACCCATAAGGTGCATGTGTAATAAGTAGAATAATGGCTGTAACACTGCTCATAAATGTTTTCTCCTTCCACTCTCCTACCCAGTGCGCCCCAGGATTAGAGTTTTGCGGAAACAAGTTGGCGGTGCTGGTGGGGTAGAGGTAACCTGTCTGGCAACAGGATTCTACCCCCGACACATCGAGCTGACAATGAAGAGGGATAACCATCCTGTCCCGGAGCAGGAGCTGATCAGAGGTGATATTCTCCCAAATGGAGACGGGACGTACCAACTGAGGATGAGCTTGAGCGTCAGTGCCGAAGAGCTGAGAGAGGGACACCGCTACACCTGCAGTGTTAGACATGTCAGCATGGACAACAAGCTGGACATTGCCTGGGGTAAGACAATTTGGCCACCGCAAAGAATATTGTGTTGTTTCATATACAGTATGCACGTACACATACATACACTACATGGCCAAAAGTATGTGGACACCTGACATCTGACATCTCATTTAAAATTATGGGCAGTCATGTGAAGTTGGTCTCCCCTTGGCTGCTATAACAACCACTCATCTGGGAATGCTTTCATGCATATGTTGCAATACCTAATACCTAATGTCTTTTCTGTTTACTGTTATATCCGATATCCCTAAACCCTCTTGTAAATGTACTTGACTTCATCTGCAGACTCACAGCCAAAGCCAGACATTGCGCTGATTTCAGCAGCATCGGTCACAGCTCTGGCCACAGTTCTGCTCATCCTCACTGGCATCTTCGTCTTGAAGAAGAGAAAGAGCAAGGTGCCAGGATGCAGCGGGTCTGGGAAGATTGAGGAAGAGGTGGAAAGGATGCATGCTGCTGAAGGGGTGGTGAAGGATGCAGAAGAACTTTTAGAGATGGAAAGACAGGAAGACTGAAAGGAAGCTAGAAAAATGGCCAGCAGATGCTGATACTCAAGCGAGGGGGTCTTCCAAGTCTTCCTGTTCAACCCCTGCAGTGCACAGTCTTCTTTTATTAGGGCCCATTACCCAGGATTACTTTCATAGCTTAAATTGCACATTTTTTAATCTTTATAAGTGAATACACACTATCAAAACTCCTTTTCATATTTGATCTCTGCCTCACCAAGAAACAATTCTTTCAAGCATACATGCTTGAAGACACGTTTTGAGAACAGCGATCTACAGTGCTGTGAAAAAGTATTTTCCTGAGTTCCTTTATTGTTCATATTTGTCACCCTGAATGGTTTCAGATATTTAGACAACATTTTATATTATACAAAGGGAAACTGAGTGAACACAAAACACTATTTGTTAAATATTTAATGAATGAAAAAATGTATCTAACATCCATATCATCCATGTGTAGTAATGAAGAAGTTGAGAAACATAAACATGACCCTCTCACCAAACTCAGGAAATAGTGGGGTTTTTCTTAACTTAACTTGTTTTGATTTTAAGATTTTTTCTTTGGAATAATATATATAAGATATATCAAAAAAGGTTAGAAATGTTTAGTGTGTGGTTCATTAGTTAACAGTGCTTAAATATCAGCAGTGCTGTGATATTTTTTAATTGTGGTTCACACGTTTGCTAGTGCATTGCCATAATTTAAGTCAATGATTGCCTAAGGAGTGGCTCCTGATTGAAAGGAAATCACAAACACTAGAAGAGACTGTGGCCTCCCAGGACTGGAGCTTGAGACCCCAGTGCTAGAGTGTATTTGCCACCTTTAAGTACTATGCAAACTCCTGGTTTTTGGATTGAACGGTGAGTGTTCATTTCTATCACCAAACCCCCATGACAATTACTGAGATTTAGGCTCTTAGGCACCAGGGAGGGTTATTGCTGTCCATCTCAAATTAGCAACATGGAGTGTCTGGGTGCGGAATGAGGGGAGGCCTGATTGACATGCCATTTAGTTCAACTGACATGATGTTGAAGAATTAGAAAATATTTTAATCACAGACTCAGGTGTGATGTCTTTGCCTTTGGTAGTCATGCACCAATGCAAAAAAAGGTCACATAGTGCTGTTTTCTGAAAAGTAATTAGTATTTTCTTGGGCAATCATTTTATATCACTTACATAAACATTGCTTTGAGTAACTTAAGTAATTAATGTGGGGGAGAAAGGTCAGTCGGTATTTGTGAATGAGCCTAGTCAAACACGTCCAGCGCATACCACTTTTGTTCAACAAAATACTGTCACCGGGCTTTCTTTTTCAGGAGAACTGAATATCAATATTCATGGATAAAACCATTTAGGCTTAATTTGTTTTGTTCCAATCCTTTGTGACAGAAAACAGAGGTGTTATGCTTCATTTAACAACTTCAAAAGCGTTGGCAAGACATTTGCAAATCTTGTCATTAATCATCTTTTTGCAATCCCGGTAATTTTCAGTCTTCATAGTTTTGCTTTCTGGTAACATTTATGAACATTGGCTTTTAACTGTGGTGTACTTTATTTAAACTATCTCACTCTCCAGGTGTATTTATAATGGTCAAATTAACCACTGTGGCATTTCTACTGTTAACCACTTTTTAACTAGACTATTGTAGCTACTCTGCAAATGGGAAGTTTCTGCTATAGATTAATGTTATCTAGCCCTATAGATCCTCGACTGGCATACAACATTTTTGTAGGTCTGTCATGCATACAATACCCCATTAAAACATGTAAGAAAGAGAGAAAATATCCCAAGGCACTCAATCTCCAGATTAGCAATTGGAAAATGGAAGATCACCACTACAAGAAATGAAGCAATGGATTCATTTTTTATAGCCTACTAACTACTTAATTTACTGAAGGTGGTATGTGCAGGTACGTATCTCTTCAACAGAGCAAGACAGTTCTGCAAACAACTTTCTTTATCAGGGGAGTGCAGAGTAGGCATACGCCAACGCCTAAGAAAAAAATAAGCTGACCAAAGGTGAATATTTCCAGTGATAAACAGACGAAAAAGAAAATAACATAGCAACTACAGGAAATGAAGGAATGGATTTATTTTCTGTACTAACTCTACTTTATTTTGTTACGGCGGTATGTGCAGGTATGTAAAAAGTAATTATTAGTTAATTTCATTTGTGCGCGGTATTTGGTATTTCTATATAAAGATCAAGGTAATTTAGAATACTCGTTGTTTACTGCGGCAAAGTTAGTTGTATTGGATTTTTGGACTTCAGTAGCTTTTCAATAGAGCAAGTCAAGGGCTAAAATAACTTTCTCCATCAGGGGAGCGCAGAGAACGCGGCACAACGTATTGTTTGATCTTTCGTCGTTCTTTCGATATTACGACAAATCTCGTCAAGAACTTTGGAATTACAGTTCTGACGGAATCGGGAACAACTGTGTGTTATGATGTGGGGACTAGCATCAAGGCACAACATTTTACTTCCATAGGTACAGGGTTTATGTTGAAAGGATATTTATTGCTTTGGGACCGCCTGAAAAGTGCGTAGTTAGTTCTTAATAATGGCATAATTTGGCATAATTTGGCAATAGGATTTTCACCAAAGCACCCAACCCGTCAGAACAGTGTGTTTTGGGCTCAAGGGGATATGGGCCGAGGCCGAGGTGAAATTTATTGATCCCAGATACGGCACACGTAATTTTATTTCCAGAATCTCTTTCATTTTTAGTAAATATTTTAAAGTAAAAATAATAGATTTTGTTCTCTGGGTTATGTGATAGCTTCCAGAACACATGACCCAGTGACTGAAAACCCATAGCAAATAATTCTACTACATATCCTGCATGGGGCACACCTCTTTTTATTATGAATATGGAATATGTGGTTTTTAGTTTTTAGATTAGATGTGAATATTTGTCGTAACTAAATGTATTTCTTAATATTAATCTTGGTGTGAGTTGCACATAAAGGTTAATCTAGAAGATTTCTCCACCCAACAATTAATTTGGCAATTTAATTAAAATTAGCGTTTGATATATTGACAACAATTAACAAATTAAATCAGCTAAGTTTATTTTACACGTTGGATAAGTGCGGTGTTTCAGCTGTTGGAGCACTTGTGTTCAGTATTCAGAGTCCCTCATGTCAACCAAATGAGGGTGTTAGCTGGTTAAAACTGCTGGATTCAGAAATTAAACATGTTTTGCGTAATTCTCACTTAGCCAACATGCTAATAACATTTTTAATAACAGTATTTGTGCAATATCAAAATGTAGTCAAAATAATATGTTGGAATCATATTGGCATCTGAACATTGACTCAACATTGGAGTCAGAATCACAGTTGACTCTAAAAATCATACATCATACAAGTCATACATCACTACCAAAATGTTAAATTATGACACCGCTGTTTAAACTTTTTACTTTTTAACTTCATACACATGATCACTTAATTCTACAAAACACAGATTTATACTATGTAAAGTTTATGCAAATGCAATAAATATCGCTGTTGTAGAATTTCAAGTCCCTGGCTTGTTTACATTTTTGTTTGGCTTTATGGGCTTATGTGACAGCAAACAAATCAAACTGAGTTTCACTTGCAACACTTTCGACACGAGCAATGTCGGTGTTGTGCCACTGCACTCATGTAAATAAGTACCATGCCACCACAATGTAAAAAAAAGTGATGTTTATGTTTGATGTATGTTTATGTTTGATGTTTATGTATGATTTTCATGGTCATCAATTTGCCTATGTATCTCTGTTTGCAGAGTTTTCAGATCAAATCAAGCAATCTTCAGGCAAGAAGAAAATTAGATATATTTTACTTTTACATTAGGTGCATTTTTAGATCATGTGTTTATAAAGTGAAGTTTAGAAGTACCCATTGAGAACAGCCTGTACCTTTTATGCGGACTTTGTATTGGTGTATCAAGCCTGTTTATAATACACCATTGGACAAATTGAATTTTATATTATTAACATTCATCCCTTGGTTTTTTAATGCAGCTTGTAAGGCCATTTACCAGTATACTCTTAACAGAACTATAGGTCTGCAGAGTTTACAAGTTGTGAATTTGTGAACAAATAACACAGGCAAAGAAAATGTCAAACATCTGAAGGTACTTTCCTGGTTTGACCTGCAGGTACTCACTCCCTGTGGTACTTTGTCACAATTACTACTGGCCCAAGCCCCTTTCCAGAGATTGTTATGGTGGGCATGGTGGATGATGTTCCAGTGGAGTACTACGACAGCATTGATAGGATGGTGACCCCACGGCAGCACTGGCACAAGGACAATGAAGTCTACGCAAAGTGGAAACGAGTGGCCATCACACGCACCTCTCACAGCCTCAAAAACAGATTTCAACACATGATGGAGCATTTTAATCACAGTGTTAGTAAGTGCCTTGTGACATGCGCTCTTCCAGGCAAAGTAGGGTGGCAAGCATAGATTAGTATTAGCTGTCCACATTTATGAAACAGATTATCAACATAACAAATTATGCACAGCATAATATTATGCAGAGAATTTTAATTTCTCTTGCACGCATACATTGTGGAATACATATTTGGCAAAGGCATATGAGGATTGTATGCACTTCAGCTTCAGGATTCAGGGTTTCCCCCAGAATAGTTGTTAGGCCCGGTGGCAAGTATCTTTTGACAGGGCCCGTCGGCCCGGCATGGGCCAGCGGCCAAGTGTCTTTTTTGAAGGGGGCCCGGCGCGGGCCAGCAACGGACTGATGGCTGCATTAAGGTAGGGCCCTATATTTTCTGTGATAACAGAATCACGGAAGAATTGAGAATTTAAAAAAGCTATAACACAGATTCCATAGGGCCCTACATTATGTCAGTGTTAAAAGCTGACTGGAGATTTGAAAATATGACTACGTAATGTGAATGTTGTTATAAATAACTCATTCATTCAACACACATTTAAATAAATCAACAACTATTTACAGCATAGCTGTCTTAAAAAGAATCAGATGTGGCTACTGGGTAAATCTATCGTTGTTTCCGTCACAGCACTTTAGACACAAGCAATATCGAAAAAATCCTGAAATTTCTTTTTACCGTGAAGAGTGCCTGACCCTCAACCGTAGCGTTTTTTTCCACAAAGATGGTATTTATAGATATAGCCTAATTTTGCCGCTGTGTTAACACATTTCTACGGTTGCCGGTCAGGCATTCTTCACCTTAAGAAGAAATTTTAGGATTTTTCCGATATACTTGTGTCAAAAGTGCTGCCACTGAAACAACGATGGATTTACTCTGTAGCCACGTCTGTCCAAAATGTAAACAAGTCAGGCAGTTTTCACGTTCGGAAAAAAATTTGTGACAACGTTGTCCTGCACACCAATGTCATCAAGCTAACGTTACTCATAAACAAGTGAAGTCCTTGTTTCGATGGCAATTAATAAGTCATGTAATGTTACAGTATATCGGACGTTACATTCATGCTACTAGTTACCTACACACTGCTTAAGTTACTATAAAAATAATGTACTTAGCGACGAGATGAAGTGATAACGCAGTTTGTAACGAGGTTAGTTAGCCTACTAAATAAGAAATGCTAGGTAATGTTAGCTTGTGATAGTTGGAAGCGTCAAGTATTGAACGTCACTACGCACAATGAGGGGCAAGAACACTGATGTCAGACCTGCTGTTTTCCTATAGTGCGTTCACGTTTTAACCAACAGATGTCGCTGGTGAGCTTTTCAACCGAGCCGCCCCATTGTAACTGTAGTTTAAAAAACAAAAAAAATATATTAATTCCCGGCCCCGAAGTCATTCTTTTTGACTTGAAAGAATTGAGGAAATATTGGGTATCATTGCTTTGGAATACATCTTATTTAATTTTGGTGAGGCAAGATAGCCTATATTGTTTGTAGTACCGTAACTTGGCGTCATTTTGATGTCAATACTTTTAATGGCAGGCCTGGATTTTGGCAGTCTGAATGAATGAGTTATAGACGGTGTATGTCTTGTATGTGTGAGTAACTTGGCATTTTTGTATGTTGAAAACGTGTTTTTTATGAGATATATATATATATATATATATATATATATATATATACACTGTATGTATATGCTTCTTTTGTAATTGCTGTTGCCTGATATCCTCTTATATTTCTAAGGACTCCACACATACCAGAGAATCGCCGGGTGTGAGCTGGATGATGACGGCACAGAGAGGTTCCAAGCGAAGGACTCCTACAATGGGATGGATGTGCTCATTTTTGATGTTCAGGCTAGTGCCTGGAGTTCTGGTGTCCCAGAAATATGGAAGGACTTTTGGCTGATAGAATCCAAGAAAGGGATATTTGATCAGTTTTATCAAACTGCGTGCATATACATTTTGAAGAGCTACCTTCATCATGAAAGAAGTATACTGAAACGAAGAGGTACAATACACATGACTGTAACTGTTTACTCTCATGAGGGATGTACACAGTTTCACAATGTCAAATGGACAGTCACAGAAGCTCAAATGGACAATGAATACACTATATAAATAAATATCAATATGTAACTTTTTTTTTAAATCACCCTTGCCATTTCTGTTCCAGTTAATAATAAAGCACGCTAAAAAAAAAGTTATTGTAAAATGGCATGTTACAAAATATAAATTGCTATCTGTAATGACATTATGGCTGCAACACTGCTCATGCTCCTTCCACTCTCCTACCCAGTGAGCCCCAGGATTAGAGTTTTGCGGAAACAAGTTGGCGGTGCTGGTGGGGTAGAGGTAACCTGTCTGGCAACGGGATTCTACCCCCGACACATCGAGCTGACCTTGAAGAGGGATAACCAGCCTGTTCCGGAGCAGGAGCTGATCAGAGGGGATATTCTGCCAAATGGAGACGGGACGTACCAACTGAGGATGAGCCTGAGCGTCAGTGCCGAAGAGTTGAGAGAGGGACACCGCTACACCTGTAGTGTTAGACATGTCAGCATGGACAACAAGCTGGACATTGCCTGGGGTAAGACAATCTGGCCACTGCAAAGAATATTGTGTTGTTTCATATACATATGCACGTACACATACATACACTACGTGGCCAAAAGTATGTGGACACCTGACATCTGACATCTCATTTAAAATTATGGGTATTCATATGAAGTTGGTCTCCCCTTGGCTGCTATAACAACCACTCATCTGGGAAAACCTTTCATGCATATGTTGCAATACCTAATACCTAATATCTTTCCTGTTTACTGTTATATCCGATATCCCTAAACCCTCTTGTAAATGTCCTTGACTTCATCTGCAGACTCACAGCCAAAGCCAGACATTGCGCTGATTTCAGGAGCATCGGTCACAACTCTGACCGCAGTTCTGCTCATCCTCACTGGCATCTTCGTCTTGAAGAAAAGAAAGAGCAAGGTGCCAGGATGCAGCAGGTCTGGGAAGATTGAGGAAGACATGGAAAGGATGAATGCTGCTGAAGGGGTGGTGAAGGATGCAGAAGAACATTGGGAGAAGGAAAGACAGTAAGACTGAAAGGAAGCTAGAAAAATGGCCGGCAGATGCACATACTCAAGCGAAGGCGGTCTTCCAAGTCTTCCTGTTCAACCCCTGCATTGCACTTTTACAGTCTTCTTTTATGAGGGCCCATTACCCAGGATTACTTTCATAGCTTAAATTGCACATTTTTTAGTGAATACACACTATCAAAATTTGAACTCCTTTTCATATTTGATCTCTGCCTCACCAAGAAACAATCCTTTCAAGCGTACATGCTTGAGGATACTTTTTTTTTTTGAGAACAGCGATCTACAGTGCTGTGAAAAAGTATTTTCCTGAGTTCCTTTATTGTTCATATTTGTCACCCTGAATGGTTTCAGATATTTAGACAAAATGTAATATTATACAAAGGGAAACTGAGTGAACACAAAACACTGTTTGTTAAATATTTAATGAAAAATAATCTAACATCCATATCATCCATGTGTAGTAATGAGAAGTTGAGAAACTTTAACGTGACCCTCTCACCAAACTCAGGAAATAGTGGGGTTTTTCTTATGTGTAGTGTACAGTTTACTCTGTGTTGCTGTTTCGTTAACTTGTTTTGATTTTAAGATTATTTCTTTGGAATAATATATGTATAAGATATATCAAAAAAGGTTAGCAATGTTTAGTGTGTGGTTAATTAGTTAACAGTGCTTAAATATCTGCGGTGCTGTGATATTTTTTAATTGTGGTTCACACGTTTGCATGGCAACTGTTTGATGTAATCTTACTGAATATATCCTATTTAAATCAGATGCTTTATTTTTATATCTATTAAAAATACAGTTGTATGCAATTGCTTACCTTTGTCCTGATTTGCAATGGCAAGGACTCCTTTTCAGATCATGGGGTGCTTCGCTGCTAGTGCATTGCCATAGTTTAAGTCAATGATTGCCTAAGGAGTGGCTCCTGATTGAAAGGAAATCACAAACACTAGAAGAGACTGTGGCCTCCCAGGACTGGAGCTTGAGACCCCAGTGCTAGAGTGTATTTGCCACCTTTAAGTACTATGCAAACTCCTGGTCTTTGGATTGAACGGTGAGTGTTCATTTCTATCACCAAACCCCCATGACAATTACTGAGATTTAGGCTCTCAGGCACCAGGGAGGGTTATTGCTGTCCATCTCAAATTAGCAACATGGAGTGTCTGGGTGCGGAATGAGGGGAGGCCTGATTGACATGCCATTTAGTTCAACTGACATGATGTTGAAGAATTAGAAAATATTTTAATCCCAGACTCAGGTGTGATGTCTTTGCCTTTGGTCGTCATGCACCAATGCAAAAAAAAGGTCACATAGTGCTGTTCTCTGAAAAGTAATTAGTATTTTCTTGGGCAATCATTTTATATCACTTACATAAACATTGCTTTGAGTAACTTAAGTAATTAATGTGGGGGAGAAAGGTCAGTCGGTATTTGTGAATGAGCCTAGTCAAACACGCCCAGCGCATACCACTTCTGTTCAACAAAATACTGTCACCGGGCTTTCTTTTGCAGGAAAACTGAATATCAATATTCATGGATCAAACCATTTAGGCTTAATTTGTTTTGTTCCAATCCTTTGTGACAGAAAACAGAGGTGTTGTGCTTCATTTAACAACTTCAAAAGCGTTGGCAAGACATTTGCAAATCTTGTCATTAATCATCTTTTTGCAAGCCCGGTAATTTTCAGTCTTCATAGATTTGCTTTCTGGTAACATTTATGAACATTGGCTTTTAACTGTGGTGTACTTTATTTAAACACTCTCCAGACAGCTGCAGGATTTTCCTTCTCATAAAATCACCTGATCTGGATTGAATATTGAAAGGGATTACTGACCTCCTCCATGTCATTATTCCAGGAAATGGAAACAATGCTGCAATTTTTTTCCCCCCTGAATGCAGAACAGCTCTGAGCTGGCCCTAACGCGATATTGATTTACGGCTGTGCTCTGGGGTGTGTCTAGCTGTGAAACCACCTTTGAACTACATGCATTTTTCAACCCCTGTCACAGGTTTAAGTAAGACACAGTTAACTGCATGCATGTTTTCAAGGCTACACAAACAAAGGATTTGCCACAATAACATATATAGCACATGAAACGGTTCTCTCACTATGAGGTGAATGTTTTTATGGTTACTGTTTTTTATTGAGCTATTTTTTCACAGTGCATGACAAATTTACTAGAACACATTTATGAAAATATACCTTTTCTAGTACTTACATGTTATTACTCAATTAACCATGGACTGGGTTTAAAAATAAATGAATAAATAAACTAGGTGAGAAAGAATATGCAGACTTCCTTAAATTTTTTGACTCATAACAGGTAAGCCATTATGTTTTGCCCACATAAGGCATGCTGAAAAGACGGTTGGTAAAACAGTGGCTCATTCTACAAACACTGAATTAATGAGAAGTAATTTCTTGGCAGAAACTTCTGTCTTAAGGGCAGACTATTTTATTTGTTCCATGGTATAACAAGGTTTCTCAAGAGCATACAGTGACTCAGTGCTGCCCCCTGCTGATAAGAAAGTGCAGGAAGGTGAATTCCATTCAAAATGTTTGGTTTTATCCTGCCATTTAGATCTATCACTGTTCTCATATGATCCTTGTTCTATAGTACAGTAATACTGTCACCACCATCATCACAAGTCTGTGTTTTGTGAACATTGGCCCACTTGTCTCAATTCATTTAGCTGTGGAATGCAGTTCATTTGGCTGTGCAATGCAATATTTTTAATTATGGAAAATTACATTTGGCAGAAATTTAAAAAATTTGTAAATCTTATTCATCCATCTGTAGTGAATGTAAAGACACCACAATTGTAATCTGGGCCAAAGAGTGCCAGAGTGCACCAAACGCGCGAAACGTGCCATATTTGATGGTGCCACTATAGAGCATAAAAAACAGTGGTCAGACTTTCTTGTGGCCATGAGCCAAATGCATCTGTGAAAGTTTAATTCCATTCAAAGAATAGATAGAATAGGATAGAAAAAATGATCAAATCAAAATCAAATCAATTTTATTTGTATAGTGGCATAGGAGAGGTTAGAAAAAATAGGTTTTTCAAAAATCGCAAAATTGTGAAAAATGCATTATGGTGGAAATTGTAAACAGGGCATTCATTGAATTCTACATGACTCAATGAATCAGACAAAAAAAGAATCACGTTTATAGGCCTTAATAGTTTGTGCAACATAGTCCAAAATGTAAAATGTCTTGTTATAGGACCATCATCATGTTGTCAATGTAGATGGGTATTTTGTGAGTGGGTAGGGGATGATATTTTCAAGCTATCTATCAAATTTTATATCTCATCACCAAATAGATTCTCAGGTTCAGATATTTTTATAGCAGACAAATAATGAAGAATGATGATAATCAGAACAATCCCAAAACAGTTCCTGCAGCTTTGCTGCTTGAACCCCCATTAGTAATAATAATAATAATAACAACAATAATAATAATAATAATAATAATAATAATAATAATATTAATAATAATTTGAAAATCAACTACAGAAGATGTGTTCAATGTATTAGGCAAATAGAATATAATTGTGATAAAAATCAAGGAAATAATTAGATAAAATTTAGAGCTTAGACCAAATGAGACTGTTTACAAATTCAGCAAGCAATATGCAGGAAACAAAAGGATCATTAAGAAAACACATTTTCAAAAAAAATGGCACAGAACCTTGTAACCCAAACCCCTGAAATACATAAATTCATGATGAATTATAAATGTTGTTCAAAACGCACTCAAATCAGCAGACCACTCAAGAGGAGTAATCAGTTGTGAGTGGGAGGAATTCATTTGAATAAACCATGAAGGGAAAAAAAATCCAATTTTCCCTGTACTTACATAGAGGACAGAATTAGCACATTAATGGATTTTATTTAGGGAAATTATAATTGAAGCTGAATGCTGGCAAAATGCAATGCTTTGTTTCATGGTAGATGCTCGCAAAACGAGACAGAATACATTTGCATGCTCTTTGGTCAGGAGAGAAATGTGCCTGACCATATAACCTTATCCCATTACATCTTTTCAGAAACTGCACATGCAGTCTTAAAAAGGAAGGTCGTCTTAACTGAATTTTGTGTAATTAATTCAGTGATTGCATGTCAGCCTTTACAGAGTATGGGGAATTGTATTAAAATTGCAATACCATGGTTAACCCTAGTGCATAGAAAGAGAGGAGGGTGTTATGTGTGTGGTGGGGGGGTCATGCATATGTGAGTGGTTCACTTTGTCTGTGAAGCCTGCTAGTAATATGTGCATCACCACTAGATGGCTCTATTAACTTCTTCATTTGAAATAGACTCGTAGAGGGAGATTGTACAATTGTACAGTTATTTGATAACACCAATCACCTTCGCAATGATGTATGTAACATAAAGTAGCATATGGGGTATAGCTTTATAATAGGTTTCATGTTTATAAAAAGGAGAAAGTGTTAATAAGCTGCCAGAGAAAAAACTCATTCCAAACATTTGTAGTGAAATGGATACTGTATGTCACCATCTTCCAATCGAAAATGCTTGTGGCTGTTTATGTATTCAGCCTATGTGCTACATGTTCATGTACAATGCTTATGCAGGACTGCACAAGAAATGTATTGTTGCCATTAATGAAAGCATACATGTAAATTTCAGTATTGACACAAAACTGGTCATACATATTAAAAATCATAAAATGTCTAATTGAAATTAGTGTATTTAAGATGCAAAACATTAAAAAACGAATAAAAAATAAAGTGCAGTTACCTTGTGGCATGCTCTGGAATTCATCATTACGGTCACCATTATAGTGAAAATAGCAATTACAAAGCTGTGAGTCTCATGTAATTGATTGCCTTGTGCCTTGCTATTAAAGGCCACCCTACAGGCATGTGCATGCACAATATCCTTTGTCATTAGCTATAGATCTAATATATTTGTGAGGTGAAATCAGAAGTATTAACATAAGGCTCTTGGTTTTGCCGGAGGCCAGATGTGAACCAAAAACATGTGCTACTGCCCCTTTAAAAGGTGGATAAGTGAAGCCACACCCCCACCTTGCCTCTGTGGGTGATGTCATTGTGGCTTCCCCAGACTCTGGGCTGTGAGTTGCAGAGTGCTGATGTTCTTCTCTGTGGTGTTTTACGCTCTTTCTCTGGCTGCAGTCTAAGGGGACTGTCCTTGTTCTCTTCCCCTTGTCTTTTTTTGCTCTCACTGTTCACTGCTCTTTTCTCTCTCTCCCTCCCTCCCTCCCTCTCTCGCTCTCCTCATCTCCTTGTGGATGGATATAGAGCTCTTTCCCAAGGCAAACTTCAGCTCTTCTGTGCCAGCACTGCACTGGATGCGTCTTTCCTGGAGGGCCTTTTCCTCGTTCTAGTTTCCCTTTATTCCCGCCGTTTTCTCCCAACGTTTTGTTGGGCTGTGATTCGTTCCTGTCTGGATTGCGGTGGGTCGGAAAAGCGTGGGGGGGTGTGGGCGCCGTGGGGGGGCAGGCGCCATGGCTCTGCGGGAGAGCATCCTGCCCATAAGCGAGGTGTCCAGCCCTTTCCCCGAGGTCGTGGAGCTCAACGTGGGGGGCCAGGTGTACGTCACACGGCTCTCCACGCTGGTAAGCGTCCCCGACACCACCCTGCACGCCATGTTCGCCCGCCGCCCGCCGCGGGAGCTCCCCCGCGACAGCAGGGGGCGCTTCTTCATCGACCGCGACGGCTTCCTCTTCCGGTACGTCCTGGACTTCCTGCGCGACCGACAGCTGGTCCTCCCCGAGCACTTCCCCGAGAAGGAGCGGCTCCAGCGCGAGGCCGAGCACTTCCAGCTGGGGGAGCTGCTGAGGCAGCTGGCCCCCCGCGTGGCCAAGCAGGGCTCGCTGAACGACGAGGGCTGCCAGAGCGACATCGAGGACAGCTCGCAGAGCAGCGACCTGGCCCGCGCCAACACCGGGGCCGCCGCCGCTGCCGTGGCCGCGGCGGACAAGAAGTCGGGATTTATCACCGTGGGCTACCGGGGCTCCTACACCATGGTCCGCGACAACCAGGCGGACGCCAAGTTTCGGCGGGTGGCGCGCATCATGGTGTGCGGCCGGATCGCTCTGGCCAAAGAGGTCTTCGGAGAGACCCTGAACGAGAGCCGGGACCCCGACCGGCCCCCGGAGAAGTACACGTCGCGCTTCTACTTGAAATTCACCCACCTGGAGCAAGCCTTCGACAGGCTCTCAGAAGCTGGATTCCACATGGTGGCTTGCAACTCCACTGGCACGGCCGCTTTCGTCAACCAATACAGGGAGGACAAGGTCTGGAGTAGCTATACTGAGTACATCTTCTTCAGTAAGTACACAAGGTTACTCTCTCTCTCTCTCTCTCTCTCATACTTTATGCGTGCCTGTTCATTCTTTCCACCTCTGTCTTGTTCCCCCTCTTTTTCCCCAACCCCTCTATACAAAAAAGTTTTGAATCTCAGTCAGCAAAATGCAAATTAAACAAAATCTTACCTTCTCTGTCTCTTATCCTCTGCTCTTGTAACCTTCTCTCCATATCCTTATTCTGTCCTTATCCCACCATTGTCTTCTTCAAAGGTAGCTCTTAAATTCTAATCTCAAAGTTAAATGAATGAGAGATTATACATTGCTCCCATTACTCATCCTCTCATCTCTCTCTCACACTGTATCTCCTCCCTCATTCCTTCTCTTTCCCCGATACATTTGAGCGCATGATAGACTGCTCAGTTAATCCACATTAACATATTTTGCTTAGCATTCACCATTCAAATGAAAATAGATACGCTCCAGCTAAATTCTGAGAGTGAAAGAACAGGATTTTAAAAAGTTATGGGGATTTATCAGAAAGATTCATTGCAGTTTGTATATAATGGCGCAGACTGTACCATGAAGACAGGTCCTTGTCACTTAATATTAGCTTCAGGTTCAAACACGTAAACTGTTTCCTATGAGATGATTCCATTTCAGTTGATTACAGGTTTTCTTCACCATACATGCATGCTTGAATGCGACTGCTTCAATTTTAATTTTAACTGGGGTCTGGCAGATTAAGTATAGATTTGTTTAGGGAATCTGTAGCCTGAGCTGAGCTGAGCTTGTTTGCTTCCAGTTCTTTTGTAGTACCACTCCTCTTATGTGGAGTATGGTAGCTTTTCTAAATGGGATATTATCCAAGGTCAGGATCCGTAGGAGAGAGTAACCAAGACAGAAGGTAATATGAGCTGTAGAGGGCATCAGAACACCTCAGTGTCATGAAGGGGGACCCTCACATTCACTTTTCACACTTCACATGAACTCACATGCTTGGAGGTATACGCACACACACGCAGACAGGAGCCTGACAGCTGGTTGTGGCATGATGCACGCTGCGTAGTGGGACTTGTTAGCAAATGTCTCGCTCTCTCACCACACATCATAAGATCTCCAGGACAGGGAGGATGGATCTTTCTAGATATCACGGCACAACTGTGCATTGACACTCCCACAGGCATTTATCATTATTGAAATGAGAAATGTAGCTAAACCAAGGAGAAAAAGACCTTTATCTGTAGCGCTAATTATTGCTATTCTGAATCGGCTAAGCATTCAAAATGTCATATTAAAAAAAGAATGTGTTTGATAGCCTTTTTTACTCTCTACATACAAAAAGAAAGGACCGTGAGAAATATTGTCCATGTTTTTGTGCAATACTTTATGATTTGTTGCTCATTCTAATCTCAAATACAGAGCGCTTTCATATTTACAGTGTGTCTTAATGATATGTGACTGTATTGTAGTAGGAACATATGTACCTTTATGTATATTTCAATGTATCTATAAATTAACGTTGATAAACAAAGTCAGTTTGAATAAGTGTTTCCCTGAAGCATTTAGAGACCGGGTAGAACTGATACAGTTATTTGGCCCACCTCTCAATAATCTGAGAAACATCCATTTTAGGAAGGTGGGGGTCACCTGTTGCAACCATTGTAGAGTTTTAAAAAGCTGAAAAGTAAATAACTAAAAAACCACAGGTTATAGCACTCCCAGGTTACTGCCCCCTTTCTGTTTTCTGAAGTTTTCTGTTTAGACTGAATACAATCATCTTGAGTGCAGGAGATACTTCACTGAATTTGTATAAATGATTGGATATATTGCATGTTGTTCAATCATATGGGGGCTAATGTTGCAAGTAGGAGGGTGTGAATATATGTGTGTGTGTGTGTGCGTGTATGCATGCACATGCGTGCATATCCCATGCATCCATAAATATGCAAATATCTAAAAATATGTATGTGATAGTTTGTATTTTCTATGCAATATTAACTGACATGTAACATAAATGTTGTGTACATAGTAAAGGGTACCAGTCTCATTTAATATTAAGGACTCTTTTGATTGATCTGAGAGTGGAAGACCAGCTACCTCAAAAACATGTGTTGTTTAATATGACTTGATATGAATTACAGTTGATGAACTATCACTGTTATGATGCGCTGAATTGGACATAACAGTTTCAGCCCTGGAGGACCATGGTGTTGGCTGGGGCTTGTCCAGCCTTAAGCTCTTAATTATTAAATTAATTTACAACCGAGACAGGAAGCTAGTCCTCTTGGAGTTCCTGGTGTGAATTAATCTCTTAACTGAAGCTGCCCTGTTAATGTAAAATCACTGGCATATAAACAAATAAGCACAATGATCTCAGAAACCACTTACCTGCCTAAATCAACATAATCATTTAATCTGACAGATAGTTATTACATGTATGCCTTTTTAAAGGGATGCACTGTTTAAGGTTGCTTCCACATACAAACTTACAAATAAAAGAAAAACCAATAGATCTCTGTGTTAAAATATGAAATAGTACCATCTCATTATTAATTTGCTCCCAGTTTTAATGAACTGTTTTAACATTTAACTTTTATATTTACCCACAACAGGTTATATGTGTACGCACAGTTTTACACATAGTTTTTTTTTTTTTCACTTACTTGTTGTACTCCCTTAGTCCACCATGGTGCTATTCCACAGAAATGCCATCATAAAAAGACAGCAATAACCTGATTTGACTGGACTCTTTATCCTCATCCTGTTCCCAAGCCCAAAATATGGCATGCTGGGCAATCCAGGCTGCATACCCAGTAGAGGCACTTCTGCTCTATAGGGAGGATAGATCACACCCAGCACTGGCGCAATCAGGATTGGGTTCAGACTGTTTGGCTAGTTAATGAATTACTGCCCTAACACCAGATATGCCACCTAGTTGTGTGACATCAGCAGGCACCAATGTGTGCCAAGTTCAGAAGCAATTGACAAAATGCTCAGTCATTTTTACCATGCCTCTCTGCACAACATGAAGGATGGCAGTGTTTTGCATATCAGCCACCGTGAATCCATCCACAGCCGCTGAGAATATGAATATGTCACTCTCAGCTGCACGTACATACAGTATATCGCATTCATTATTTATCCACTGAGCATTAATTGTTGCCCGCAGGGACATTAGAGTGTCACAGGTACAGTGGCACAATTTGTGTCACAATTTGTACATATTAACCTGAGGCCAATGCAGTTCTTTTGATGTATTCTGCTGTACAGGTAATTGTTTGACATCATCAAAGCTCTGTGTTAAAACCCAGCTAGGTTGGACCAATGAGACCAATAGCATGCCGATGACTTTTAATGCTGTCAGATGCAACCTGTAAATATTGGGGAGCTTTGGAGAATTACATTTTAGCACTGCCATATAAAAGTGGGAAAAGATTGTGATAGTCCTTCATTACATCACATAAAAAGAGTATTTGTACATGGTTTCAACTCAAGTTAAGCAGCACTAAGGAACAACACAGGCCTGTGTATAAAAAGTGTACTCTAATGGAGAATGGAGTAAAAGGGAAGCAGACCAACAAGCCACAATTCACACCAATATTGTATTTATTTATTTTTCAATCAATAGGACATTAGCTTAAAAAAGACATTTGGATCTTTGCCACAGGGGAATAAACGAAATCTGATTAATTAATAGATCCTAGTAGAATATTTGTGTGCTCAAAGTCAAACAGGTCACATCAGAGATAATTTGCAAAGGTAGGTGGACCAACAGGGAAAAAGCAAAGGGCATTGGAGATGTCAGGTTCAGCAAACCATCAAACAGACAAGACCACATGATCAGTTTGAACTGCTAGTGCATCGCTGAATCTCAAACTGGCTTACTCTTACCACTAAAGGATGCTGGGAACTTGCCCTCTGGGTACTCGGGACAAATGCAATGGAGCATTTCATTTAGTTCTTTATTTATCCATTCCATTTATTCAGCCGCCAACTGATCTTTCCCCAGAGCAGTCTCAGAACAGTTGAATTGATGGAGGTCAGTAGTTTTCCTTTATTCAGTGTAAAGCACTTTGACATTGTTAAAAGATTTTTCATTTCATTTTCCTTTATTAGGATTTACATTAGGCCCGGAAAAAGCAGCAGCTATTAAAGATGAAATATAAATGTATGATGATGATGATGATGATGATGATGATGATGATAATAATAATAATATGATTCTTATTATTTAGAACAATTTTACTTTTAGGCAAAACTGCATGCACAAAGTATATTCAACCTTTTCACCTCTCATAGCTTGATGATCAAAGTTTTGGAACTATCTGCAAGACCATGCAGTAAGAGTAACAGAAAAAAAATGATTGATTTAAATTAAGATAAGGCCAGTTGTAGCCACACGGGATGAATGACATTGTCTAAGCCCTGGGCATGTGATGACCTTGCAGTGCCGAGTGAGATAGTTCACCCAATTTAATTAGGCACTATCAGAGATAATCCTGCAAGTTGAAATCCAAAGGCATTGTTCGAGGCAGGATGGACGGATGGATGGATGGATGGATAGATAGCAATGTGTGAGTGAATGGTGTGCCGCTTGGTATTGATATTTGTTTTGGTCGTCATACCACCACATAGCAACTTCCACTTGGTTAATCTTGCTCGAGACACAGAGGGAGTAGCTGTCTCTTACAATCAGCCCTGATTGCATCATGCTTTTACTAGGTTCCTCCAAAATGCCCAGTCAAGAGACTAAAAGCTTAGTCACAAGCCCAAACACACTGAATATGTAACATTCTAACATAAAAATATAAAGTGCTATATATATAACTAAAAAAAATGCAAGTAAAATCAAATTAATAAATGTAAAAAATCAAAAAATCAATTAAGCATGCTTACTGGCTGAGATAGCTGATATTGAAATCAAACGTGTTGCTCGCTATTGCTAACATTGCTATGAGCTTTGAGCCGTATGTTTTTGTATGCATCAAACATCCAGAGATTTGACATTTTCCAAATATGTAAATGTCATTACGCCTCGATTCGATATGGCCTTGGGCAGATCTGCAAAATGATTTCACAAGCAACTCAAATCAGACAAACTGCAAGCAGATCTGGGATGGAGCAGCTGAAAAAAAGGCATTTTGTAGTCACAGTCGCTACGCGTAAATCCTCACGGTTAGCACAGACTGAAAGCATCCCCAAGCTGAGTGGGAAAGGATCTCTTTACCAGACTCAGAATGAGAAGCAAACAACAAATGCACAGAGAAATAAATTTGTCATTCGCTGCCTTTCACCGACATGGGTGTAATTCTGTCAAGCCAAAAGACTGGAGACTGCTGATTGTCAGTCAGGGTAAAAAAAAAAAAGATTGATTGGAGCAAGTAAGGGTTTCAGAGGCCCCGGTAACTAAATTATTCGATCAAATGTGTAGAATATCGCTGTGGGAGATGGGAGTCAGATTAAATATTTCAGTCACATAATCAGTAACATAAAAGAAGTGAAGGATCCACTATGCTTTATGACTAGGACCACCAGTTTGTCTCCCCTTGTTTTCTTGCATAGTACTTCAGTCCTTCACCAGCTAAAGGTCATGATAGCCTCTTTGTCAAGCCCCCTCTCTAACAAGTATCCCATTTGCACCAGTAATGGCTACTAATTAAGCACAGACAATGATTAACAGCAATGTTTGCAAGCGCACTCAAAAAATTTAATTCAGTGTTAAATTCAGTTTGATTACTTACTACCATGGACATGCTGAAGTGCTTCTAAGTGTTGTACAGGGGCAAGATAGATTTTGTTAGAAGCATTGGGAAATGCCCACATTAAAAATGAGACCAGTCGTATAACATTTCAATTGCACAAAAAGTAAAATTAAAAAAAACATGAATTCATGAGTGAACTAATTAATTAATCATGGCCTTCAGTCAAGACTTTATGTAGAATCAGGTATCCTAGGGCTGGGCTAAAAGAAAAACTGAACCACACCGGCCCGTTTTGGATAAGATTAGACACCTCTGCTTTATATGGTTGCATTTTCATTTTTAATGCGGCAATACTGATTCTGAAGTATGGAGTAGCAACAATGGCAAAAATTCATACCACAGTTTCCACACCGGGAAATTCGGTTGTTTTTGTTTGTTTCCCCTTTCAGCATTCAGCAAACAATTTAGCTTAGCCGAACAGCGGGGCATACGGAGTGGCTTTCAGCCTGCTGTTTCTAAATGGGAACGTCATTAATACAGCAAATCATTGTTGAGCACTCCAGATGTAGTGAAAAACCGAGACGAACGAGGTCAGACGAACCAGACAGCTGTTCACCTATGATGAATACTGCTCACCCTCAAAGCCATGTTACGGTTACCTTCCTGGCAGTAAAAAAAAAACTGGTTGAATGGTTTGTGATGCTCTCCTGCCTATTAGCATTCAAGCAGTTAACTATGTTTTCCCAAGCCTTTGCTCAGATTGCACATATCCTCTGAAGATAAGTTTACAGCCGCATACTCAGTGTCTGTATCTGTCAATTAAATTAGAATCGCTACAGTCCATGAATTCATTCAGACAGGCGGTGTGTGTGGTTTGGCTTGGAGACATCTGATACATAGTCCATGCACACAAAACACAATCGTTTTCATTTTGTTCAGAACAATCCTGCACATTGTGTGTGTGTGTGTGTGCGTGCGTGCGTGTGTGTGTATGTTAAGGTGACCAGATTTAAAATCACGGTCCTCAAGGGCGGTGCTGGTTTTGCAGCCTCCCTTTACCTGGGAGTCAGGTGTGAAGACAGTCTGGCCAATCAGTAGCACTAATTGTTCAGTTAATTCCCCGGGAGAAAAGAAAATAGGGCACCAAAAACGGGGGCTGTCCCCAGAAAATGGGGACGTCTGGTCACCCTATTGTATGTATGAGTGTGCAGAGGCGTCACTAGGGGGGTGCGGGGGGTGCGGACCGCACCTGGTGACACCATCAGAGGGGGGTGACACTGAAATGACTGCCAATAAATTTTTGTGCATTGTTTTGTGTAGCAACGAGTTGAAACAGCTAATTTCTCCAATTTAATTAGCGGTATTAATGTGACAACATTAACATCCTACAGCACCCCCCCCCCCCCCCCCCCCCCCGTCGACAACATCGGGTGACACCAATGCTCGACCGCACCGCATGTCACCAACCCTAGTGACGCCACTGTGAGTGTGTGCGTGTGTATTTGAGGCAAATTTAGGGGAGGTGTGGAGTACCATCATGCTCAGCCTAGTTCATATTTCCCAGGGTCTCAAAACTGCTGTTTATCACTTTGCAATAGTACTGCTGGTAAGTATAACGTAATAAAATGCCTATACATTTGTTGTTATTATCAGCCAGCATGGCTTCAAGAAGGCTTATTTACATTCATTACATAACTGCATATTGACGTCTATAATATTAAATGTTTTATAAAGGTATTGGTTAGTTTTGAGGCTTGTGTTTTGTAATTATTAAAATGTTATTTTTTGTTTAATCATTCAGGTCATGAGGGCAGCCTTGTGTCAAGGGGGCAGCCACACCCACTCTGAAATTCGAGAATTTCCCAAAAAGCAAGGCATGTTTCTTAGTGAGGAATTCACGTTTTTGTCTTCAGGCACAGTTCCCTGCCCCCCGCCCACAGGAATACTGAACAAAAACAAGATACTGTATTAGAGAGGTACAGACTAACCAACATGTACTGCTCTACATGGTAACTAAACAGCTTGTGTGTTGCCCATTATTGTCATTGAAACATGACTACTGCAGTTTGTTCAAGAACATTAAAGCAAAATAGGTTGTAATGCACAGTTTTTATGAGGACATTAGTCCCTTTTGTTTTGATCCTGGCGAGACCAATGGGGAACTGCATGAGAGTGAAAGGCAGCAACGACATGCAGCTGTTCCAGCTAGCACCTCTAGCACCTAGCTATTGACAGCTTGTACTGCTGAATCAGAAAAACACCATGCATCAGTCACATTTCAAGCAGCTTTATAAAAATAATGTTCTGTAGCAAGCTAGTTGCTAGCTAGTTAAATAGATTGTGAATTGTTCAGCCTAGTTTATAAAGCAGAAACCAATATTAGACACCTTACCTTAACCTCACACAACAAGCTAACCAGAATCAGCTATCAATAAATCAATCAAGTACAATTGTGAAACAATTAGCAGTCTTTGGCTCATTGGACCAGTGTCTAACTATAGAAGCAAACCTAGCCGCTAGATAACATTGCCAATTTAAACATCAGATCATAGGTTTTATTTTATATGCTATTCATTGTGTTGTGGAATGATCTATCTATTTTATGATATAATCATTAACAACACACACCATTGTATCATGATATTTGCACCTGCTAAAAGGGTATAAATCAAGAGCAGTACAATGGGAAATGTTGGGTCTGGTGATGAACCGTTTATTTCATGCCCTGTCATATTATGAGAAGGTGTGCAAATAAATTAATAATTTGTTTATTTGTTAAATGTAATTTGCATTACTATAAAAGGGGAGAGGGAGACCTATAGACCTTTACCTATTTGTGTTTTAAATAAAGCACGATGATACACACTGTCAAAGGGGTCAAATTAGTTTAAACTGTGTGGTGATATAACATATGAGATAATATGAGTACTTGTGCTGTCATGCTTGTGATAGGTAGGTAGGATTTATGGCATACAGTTCAAGTTAAGTGTATAAATACACACTTTTGTAATCAGTAGTACATTACAGCCCCATTGCATTGAGCCTTGATTATGCAGGTTATTTTCTTGTGAAGATGAAAGCCTCTTCGCTATAAATTTGTCTAATAACTGAAATGTGCTAATAGCATATGGGGCCATGCCTTTTTAACACATTATAATTTCAGTCTGCTTAAAACCGCCGATGGGCTCAATCTGTGACTGATTAAGGGCATTTACACACCTGCTGTTGATTGCAATTAATGAGTTGTGTGACGCAGGTGTGTGAAGAGCAGAAGGGTGGCTGTTTTGAAAGAAATACATTACAACAGGTCACTCATCAATTGCATTGGGTTTTTAAAAAAATGATTATTTGCAGCTGTATTGAATGCAGTCATAGTCCTGATTTAGTTTTTGCAGTTAAAGACATGGTAGGAGGGGTGAGGGGGATGGGGCAGACATGGACATTTGTTGATAACTGTTAATGACCGTGACTGAATTAAAAACAGTAGATGATGTCTGGCTGTATGCAGCCCCCCAAACCCCCCCCCCACCCCCACCCCCACCCACCCAACCACAACCTCAAACAAATCCAGGGCATCCAAATGTATTTCAACCTCACTTCACATGATAAATAATTTAATTCTTGTGAAACGAATGGCCCCAGGGGCCGACATTTTTCAGCGCAATTGCTTCTGAGTGTCCATTACGTGTCCCCATTTTTCTTCAGTATTGTAATGAAATGCTCCCATGCTACACAACCTGCCATTATACCACCACCACCAAGGCTGCAAAACTTTCCTTTACCTGAGATCCCAGAAGGGTAGTGACCATAAACAGTCATTTGTGCTTTTCGGATATGATTAACCAATCAATAGGGCAGGGCATTGAGAGTTGAGTTTTTAAATATGACGAAACATAATGGGTCAAGTAGTATGTATTTACAGTGTAAATTGAATAGAGAAGACATTTGACGTTCAATATACTAAACCCTAGTAAACACTCTTAAAAATCATTAGTTCACATAAATAATTTTCCTTCTACAGTTAAAATTACAGTTACTGGCAACAATTAGGCAGCCTCAGGAGCATATTGCTACACTACTCCCTCCCCTCCCTCCCACACGCTCACATGCCACTCAAAGCCTGACACACCCATGAAGCACTGCGCCGTCCATCAAGGCCACACCTTCGCTTCTGACAACCAATGTAACAGCGGGAATCTGGCGAGGCTGGAACAAGGGTCTCCAGAAGAGAGGCAGCTGCACTAACCACTGTACTAAAGATTAATTCACCATTAGCGGAGCAGTTAGGCTGCCACTCAGGTGGACCGCAATGCTACAATATTTGTGTTACATGAGTCTAACGTTAGCTACGTTCTTCAGCATAAGTTACGCAGTGTGTCTGTTCAGTTAGCAGTAACTCCTCATGCACCAATACGAAGCCAGTACACACTGTTGTTCAGCAGAATTTCATGTAGGTTTTTAGCCCGGCAGAAATTATTATATCAAGTGATCTCTGCCAAAAATAATTATTACGCTGAATATTTCACCTGATTATTGCTAAATACTTAATTTGGTTTAATAATGGGAGTGATTTTCTCTAAAATATAAAATAATAATTTTCGGCCACTTAATTGTTTAATAAAAGACTAAATTTGGTCTTACAGTGCAGAAGCATGAGACCAGATGAGGACCTCTGCAGATTGTGTCCAGTTGGATTTCTGCACAAGAGACTTAAATGCTGTCACACTTTTATTCGGCTGCACATTGTGCCTGTGACATCATTTGTTCCCCTGGAGAAAAGGCTTTACTGAGAGCCCATCTGTTTCCCTGGCACAGGTTGTAATCCTGTAGTTTCCTCATTAGCATTTTAATTTGTGGTAGCAAAGCAGTTGTAGTTGTCAGTGAAGCATTGTTATCATTGCATTACATTATGCACATGTTCAGCTGCTGTCCTTATCTTACAAAGCCCACAAGTTTCATTTGAGCGTTATTTATTTATTTTCACCATTCTGGAATAATGGAGGTAGAATACCTCAAGGGTACAAATGAAATGTTATTCCTTGGTTTTGAACCTGCACACCTCTAACCACATCTCTACGCCACAACCACTGAATCTGAACTATAGTGTGTGGATTCACAGCAGTGGCATGTTGATATGCAAATGCTGGTAGAAAAGGGTATGGTGCCATTTTAAACAGCTAAATAAAACATTCAAATGCTGGACAGTAAAATGAATGAATCCATGTCTTTTCTTTTTGAGTCAAAGAAGGTAGATTTTATTCAAGCACTGGAGTTTAAGTCTAATCTGTCCAGTGCAGTTCTTCTGGCTCTCTCTTTCTGGTGAAAAACCCTTTAAACCTTTACCTTGACCTTGTCACTGCCTCTAATACGCAAACCCCCCTCCCCCCTAAGACCAAAGCCTGTGTTTCTTCCATGCAGGACTGCAACTGCATTGGTAATTTCTTTCAGACTGTTTTTAAACCCCCCTCCCCAAAATGCCTCTCATGGACCAAAGCCTCCTGTAGACTGTAGTCCGACATTTCAATTATAGATAGGTATCACCTCTCACTTGTCTTCCCATAATCCCTTTCCCCTCAGCAGAGGTTGAAATTCCTTCCATGCGGGAGTGTTGCTATGGCTTGAACCTGAAAGCCGCTAAACAGACTCAGCGTGTTTCTGCCAGGATCCAGGCTTGGCACTACACCCTACCCGTGGGATAAGCCTCACCCACTTTCTCGTTCCTTTGCTTTACCAACAACAAACGAACAAGCAAATACAAAGCCCAGCCAAGATGGGCAGTCTCATTTCTGCCTTGCTGTTCGTACCTGACCTGAGGAAATAAAATCATAGCGATTCCTCTCTGTCCTGCCTCTCCCTCTGTGTGCAGCCAGATAGTGCACGCAGGAGGCGACCACAGAGTCAAATGCTTTTTGGTCTAATCTTTTGGCCCAGGTCAGAGAGCACCTGGATGAGAAATGAAGTGCAGAAGCTTAGATAAGTAAATCACTGATAAGGTGTTGTCCACTGTTGCAGATGACACTTCCAAGTACAGTGTACCTTTTCTGTCATTTTGACATGGCAGCATGGCTCTGTGCTACAGTACTTATTTAAATCTGAACAACCTACACCCCCCCCAACACCTCATGTACCCTCCATGCCTGAAAGCAAGAATGAGTTTGTCCCACCACTGGTCCTAGGCCAGTTCAACAGAGGGCATACTGGCACAGGACTCCTTTGACATGTTTCTAGCCAGGCATCACTTCTTTTCGCTCTGAAAACTGGCAGCTGTGTCACATGGTTGTGGCGATTGTGAATGTTGTTTGTGCGGCTGACTGATGAGAGAGTTGCTTTGGTCTGGTTGGTGGGTTGGTGGGTGGGTGGGTGGGGGGGTGGAGTGGGGGGGGCATCTGCGATCTCCTCCCAGAGAAACACTATAACTAATTATGTGCCACCCCCATGGGGCTCCTTTCCACAGTTGGCTCTAATACTGTCTGGCTGCCTGGATTAGATTGTGGACTGTGGGGAACCAAAGGGCTGTGTTTGTTTAAAGTAGACCTGATAAAGTTTAAATGGCCAGGTGGACTGATATCATTTTTATCATTTTATCATTTAGTCTTGTTGGACAGCAACATATAGAGCCCAGTATTTTTATTTTGTATTTTTCTGAATAAGGATATGGATTTTGTACCATTCTTATTTTAGAAAAAATAAAAACAAATGTAAATATGATGTGCAAACATAAACTGTTATTATTATAGACTGTTCATTTTATACTGGAATAGAAATTCGTATTTGTCAATTTCTGTGTTCTGTTTTCATTTCTGATTGTGCTATAATATGATCTGATGAAAAACATGTTTTCAACGTACCAAAATGCCTCACACATTAGTGGAAATATTTCTGGGGTTTTGTTTTATCTAATCTTGCAGATTTCCCAAGATAACCATTTTGTTGTATGCATGGTGATGCATACAGCTAAGTAACTAGAACTTGGTACAGTAATTTTTTCTTATTTGCAGTAATACATGCAAACATACACACATGCATGTTTCATAACATGGGAATATGCACAGATGAAGGACATTCCACCCATCTTGTTTTCCAATATATACAAAATAAAAAATGTTATATGACCATGTAGATATATCCATACTCAGACATAAAGACCCAAATGTTATTATTATAACGCAACACTTGCCGTAACTGTTCATGACATTTCATACAAAGTTATGAAATTTATTAATGTGTTAACATTAAATCAAATGTCACACTCAATATATGTAACATTCAATGAAATGCAACACTCATGTATCGTATGCTATTTGAGCCCCAATGCACAGTTTATGAGCATGCGTAATGTAAGCTTCAATGTGCAAAGTCAGTTTTGATAAACAGGCATGCATGTGAATAGCATGTTGATATTAAGCACATCTAATGGAAAATAATATATGCTCCAGTACTTTGTTTGGTCATTTGTTGTTAGTGAAGGAAAATATACCCATATCTCTTCCCAGAGACAGCATTTAGTATTCTATTCTTCTTGCTGGTATTTTGAAATGGTGCACATCACCTTCTCCCTCCAGAAGTTTAATTGGCTGCCATTTCATGTTACCACTCTCAGGGGAATATAATTTGGTAATCCTTCTTGACCATTTGATTGACAGCCGATGGGATAATTGTTGTGTTGAGTTGCATGGCGTTTATATCGTTTTTCAAGTCTGTGCTTCAATTTTTGCGGCAGGGGAATAGATTTAATTTGAGCGCATTGAAATGGCATATGTTTACAGTATTGTGCAACATTCTTACCATTTCATGAGTGCTCTTTGAGAAAGATTCACTAAGGCTGTGCCTCAACGTTTTTGAGCTGAAGCTTTTATTCTGCCGTTTGGTTTCGACTTCCTGACTCCAGGCATGTGGTGCTGACAACATCTTGATTTGACGAAAGTAGATTACAGGACATGGAACAGCAACACAGGACAAGCGCGGTCTAAAACAGGAGCGTTCATTCTTATCTGAGGAGGCTAGTGTGGGTACAAGCCTTTTTCACTCTTACACACTTACAATCACTACCATCTTGGTCTTAAATCGAAGCTTAATTTGTGGAATCAGGCGTGTCAGTGCTGTAATACAAGAAAGCCTTACAGCCATACTAGTCCTTTTTTAATAAGACACCCCAAGGTCTTTGCTCTGTTTTTATTTTTAAATAAATTGCTCTCAGCTCAACAGCACTGGGGTCACTGTCCAAAAAGCACCTTTGGAAATTATACACATTCATACAAGTCATGGAGACCCTGTCATGAATGCATACACTTGTGTTTTGAGTATGACTGATAATTTGTTCTTTCTCCTCTGCCAGTGTACATGCCTGTATTTATGGATGTGGTAAATACTTTCCAAAAATGTATTCTGGGAAATTTTATGAGAGGAAAGTTTCGTGTATATATGGAACATAGAATGATCGATCATGAATTATCTTTATTGATTATGGTAATCCTTGCCTTTTGGCTTTGCAAAGGTCTTACCATTCATTAAAAAAAACCCTCGATTCTATGTGCTTTCTACAATGATGGGAAAATGAGGGAGGGGATCTTTTCTATTAATTAAGAAATATTTCATAATTAAGCTCAGAAAGGTATAACAATGAAAAGGGAGAGAAGAGGGGCTGGAATGACCGAGTGAGGGAGAGAGTGAGAGGGATAGAAAGTTAAAATGGGTTTTATGGAAAGAAAGGAAAAGAGAATGCATGAGAAGAAGAATGTACGTAGGGAGAAAGCAAAAGAATGTGGGTGGGCCGAGCATAATTGGAAAGATAAGGAGGCAAACATTCTGGATCACTAATAGACAACAACACAGAAAGAATGGCACCCCATTAAACCAATTCAAAAAGATTTCACACAAATGTGCAAAAGAGCACATTGGAAGCAACTCTAGTTATTTAAGCACAAAATTACATTGTTTGTACATGTTACACTACACTAAGGAGAACCATGCTTCTAAAGTTGCAGCATAAAGCTGTAGAAGAGCACACCAGAACATTATAATCAAGCCAAAGTAGTTTTGAAGCCTAACAGAAGATATATGCACATCATTCATACTCCTTCATTAAATTGTATTGGGTAAACCCTTTCAGCAATACTCAAAAGAAGAAGGGCACTGTACTGCCGTCAACGTTGCAGACCTCTGGGGAAAGACTTATTGGATTTTTTATGCTGATAATTTTGATATGCCCTGGCAGGAAATGTCAGGTACAAAGAGTGATTGATTGACAGGAGAGAACTAGCTGGTGCTCCAGCGTTGGCCTCAGTGACGGCTTTCTTTATTTTCCCCATGTGGGTGATTCTGATAGGCTGTGACAGGTGTGAATGCTTTTTTTTTTAAGTTGAAGAAAAGCCTTCCAAATGAAGGCTTTCATCTAGTCTCTTTTGGGTGGGGGGCTCTTCTGTGATGGGCAACGACCAGACGAGGGTGAATGGTTTAAAAAAATAAATTTGTCAGTGTTCATCCTCTGTGAGTCAGAGTCCAGTCCGTATACTAACCAGAGGTTCCCCCATCATAATTCCTAATACTCTTCGTTTTTTAATTGTAGCATGGCATCCCGGTTTTTTCTTAACCCCTTCACGCAAGCCCCCTGGTGGCCAGGACGCCAGCATCCTAAGATTCCTCAACTCAGACATTAAGAGCTCCTGCAACCAAACTATGACTGGAAACAACAAACTCTGTGTTCTAGCTTTATTAGTACACAATACACAACAGCTGTGCCAAATACCACCATTGTCACATAGGTTGTCTATTTAACAACCACCCTCTCTCTGCAGTCTCATATGCTACTACACCCCCCAAGGATGACACACTGAACAATAGTATCTGGGAGTTCATAAAATATTATTTCATGACCAAACGTTCTTATTCGATCATAGGGAAAAGACATTAGCATGAAGATATGTCAATACAGTGGAGAAAAATGCTGCTCACTGAATAGAGAAATAAATAAGATCAATTTTTGTGTAATTATACCATGCCATTCACCTATCAATATCTGTGACGAAATATGGAATTAATGTACAATCTTACCATTGGTTTTACACATGAAGATGTCCCTTTCAAGCTTCAGGGGTCATTTATTGTCTTGAACAAACCGTTTAAGAAATAAATGCGCAAGTAGAAAGCTGGGTAGGTATTGCACCACACGCAAAACCCCACTCACAAATTAGATTGGCTTAACTTTTCTCAGTCTGTTTTGGTTCGATTGAACATCCTGTATTCAGTAGAGGAGAGTATAAGCTTTCCAACTGTGTATCATATGTTTCAGTAAAACCTTTTCTAAAAGATTTTTAGAAGGAACTGTTGCTTTGTGCAGTAAACCATAACATTAAATGGTAATATACTAGCACGCATTGTGGTGTAATTGTTTTTTCCTTCAGTTTATGTAAGATTTTACTAAATTTTCCAACTCATCAGCTTGGCTAAAGCAAATTCTCTGGGAAGTGGGTCAGAACAGAAGAAGGAAGTATGAAATCTCGTCAGGATACATATGTATATACATACGCATTACTGCTTGTCCATCCATCCATCCATCCATTATCTTTACCCATGTATTCCTGGCCATCACTCACACATGCATACCTTGGGGCAATTTACACCCTCCAATTAACCTAACTTGCATGACTTTGGAATGTGGGAGGGCACCAGAGTGCTGTAGGCAACAGTGCTACCCACTGAACCACCATGCCACCCTATTACATATTTCTGCTATTGTCTCATAAGAGACAACAGTTTGCCACTTGTATAGGGGCATTGTTAATATACCCTGTGCAGTGTCAGCGTAGTGTAGTGGCTCATAGTGGCCTGCTTTGTTAGAATTTACACCGCTCACAATAAAATTTGATTGTCTTTTAAGAGGTTTGTGATATTCTCTAATGCAGGGATTTATCATTCTGTGGTGCAGTCATATGTTATGTTTGATGCTCTGATTTATTGATTTTAAACCGGAAAATCACCAACATGTTTTATGATGGTCAAATGTTATTTTATTGTAATCCTATTGTACATAATGGGGGGTAGTATGTTCTTGGGCTATACTTCTCACAGGGCATGGGACATACTAATGTGCTGATATGTAGTACAGTAGATGAACGTAAAATTTCCCTTAGAGTATTTATCCATGATTTCAAACTGAAGGAGAACTTCATTTGTACATTTTCACCAAGATAATCTCATTTGTGGCACTTTATTTCTACCTACAGGATGAATATCCATCCATCCATCCATCCATTCTAAACCGCTTAGTCTAGGTCAGGGTAGCGGTGGCGAATATAATCTAATCTAAATTAGTATTGTAAATGGTAGACATGCCTTGCTTCACTTAAGCCATTTAAGTCACTGTGATGCTCACATCTGGCGTTTTAAAGCCTTTAATAGAACATCGCCTGGGCGAGTATTGCTCAGATTTGGTATCTGCACAAGGGGGTTAATAACAGATGAATTATGGATATTTATGGAGTTTATTTGAAGACAGAGACACCCAGAACAAGGAATTATGGTACATAGAAAGAAAATAGGAGCTACCAATCTTGTTTGCACATAAAATATCTCTTGTGAGTGAATAAGTTTTCAGAGGTGGCTTTGTGCTGTGTATTTCTTTAATTCATTGAGTTAATTTTCTATTTAATTAAATTAAGAAACCAGAGAGGACTTTGTATCACACCACCTCTGGCTGCACTGTTTGTGCGCAACACAGTGAACTAAAGCCTGTGTTTACTAATGGGCTTCTATCCACTTGCTGCCACAGAATGAGCAGCCCACGTGTAATGTATATCAAAGAACAAGGGCTATGGCACATCAAAGGTCTGCTTTCTTCTTTTGCTGTAGCCACCCCCCCCCCCCACCCTCCCTTTCTCCCACATCCCCCTCTCTGGTGGGTGGAAATGGGTTACGTATTGCCTATCAAAAAGAACACATTTGTAATATGAAGGTGGTTTCTGTTAATATTTTTCCACTGCATTTGGTTTGGCTGTTACCTTCAAATTTCATTCATGCATTGATGTTCAAATCTATTAAAATACTATTAAAATGTGCATGCAATTTACTGGCAAATAAGGGGGGTCCTTGAAAATATGTGAGTTGTACATTTTGAGGAGCTTTTTTCTAAATCGATAAAGAATAATTTCATGAACATGTAATCACATTAACTATTCTGATGTGTCAGGGTTGTTGGCCTCTTTTTCATTTCTATAAATTTTCAGTGAATGTTAAGTCTCCTTCCCTCACTTTCAATGGCCATTTGCCTTTTTGTTTGATTGTTTCCACTGTATGTATAATTTTTTAAGATTAATTTAAGTTCATCCTGCTGGACATAAAGCTTTATTCTTTCTGGACTGATATCTGTTTGTGTGTAGTGTGTTAACCTTCCTGTTTGCATTTCCGCTCACACTGGGTGGTTAATGCCAGTCAGCCTCATGGACGTGTGCATTTCATGCAGTACACCTGACATAAACTTCTTCTGCATGCAACATTACAGTATTTGTTTTTAGTTGACCAAAATGTTGGTTCATGCAGGATATCGAGGATCTGTATATATGTTTTGTGCTATTTTGAAAAGCAACCTCTAGAGGCCTGTATCTCATATATTATTCACACGCACACAATCCACAAACTTTGATTTTTACTGAATTTTACTAGCAGCTGTATTCCAATGACTGGCCATCTCTGGCAAAGACCGTACATCTCAAAATGACTCAAACTCAAGCTAACCTAACTCAACCAAAATGCCCAACTCGATAAATCAACCCAACAGTAAGGGTGGCATGTGTATTGTCTGCCTTTAGGAAAGAAAGTTGTGTTGGCTCTGTCAAAATGAAGCAACCCTGACTTTAGAAAGATCTATTGATAGACAAGGCTACTTCTGTTTAATTTTTAAAATGTATTTACTTTCATAGTACATCATTTTTCATATTATATTCAGTGCACTGTGGAAATGTTTATATAAAGAGATTTGTGAATAAAGTTGTGACCAAATTCTGGGTATAAATGGAGTTGTGGGTTATGAAGAAAGCCATTATTCTACTTTCTCAAAGAATGCCAACTGACTTAATCCAGAGGAATGCCATCAGCAAATGTGAAAATCTGTAATTAAAAAGCACAAAGAATATGTCATATGCGTGGGAAATAGATCTAAGCCAAATTTAAAATAATGTACAGCCAGCCAGTGCATATCCGATCCTGTAGTTTATTTAAAGCAAGAACAAAAAATATATAATCCATATTTATTATAGCACCTTTAGAATAACTCTCTGTGACCATGGCTTCTAAGCTGTGGGGTTGTAAGCCTTGATGAGACAAATCAATTATAGATTTGAAGATTTCATTAGCCAGAGCCATGAAGACTTATGGATGGTATATTTACACAAATGTTTCCCACGCCATATTTAAAGCATATCAAGTGAGGCATTAAATATTTTGAACAGCTGTGTTTTCCCAGCTCGCAATCCCCTTTGGATGTGCTTGGACTATTCTTGTTAAAGCTCAATTCTATAATAATATTCATACACACTTAAGCTCTCTATGAAATTGATATTACATATCTTTGGGTTGTAATATTTAAATGGAGACTGGGAATAAACAGCACTGGGGAAAATACAATCAATTGCTTATGCTACAAATCAATAGTCACATCAACAGAATTAACAATTGATGTAATATTGATGTGATACCAGCAGACTAACTCAATATGTCCATACTCATACAAACACGCTCATAAAAAACACACAGTAACATTGATTTTTTTGGGATTGTGAGTGTCTGGCAGCAGTTGTAGCTGTGAATATTGGCAAGAGACATAACTTCTGTTCATCCAGGTTTATTTACAAATGAAGTGTAGGCAATCTCTAGAAAACCAGTGCAGAATATATGCAAGATAAATTTGGACAAACACTACATGCTCATCTACAAAACAAACAAAAGAAACTAGTAAAGCCCTGTAGGCTATGCCGTGGAGGCCCTAGTTTGCCAAATACAGTGCAGTGAAAAAGCATTTTCCCCCTTCCTGATTTCCTCTATTATTGCATATTTGTCACAGCCAAAATGTCATATTAGACAGGAACATGCCTAAACACAAAACACATTTTTAAAATGATTTATTCAAAAGTTATCAATCACCTATGTGAAAACATAATTGTCCCCTTAAACTTAATAACTCGTTGCACCACCTTTAGCAGAAATGTCTGCAACCAAATGCAGAGCATACTTCCTTTAATTTGATATCAGTCTTTCACATTGCTGTGGAGGAATTTAGTCTACTTTACTTTGCAGAACTGCTTTAATTCAGACAAATTGTTAGGTTTTTGATCATGAACTGCTGGTATCATGTCCTGCCGGATCATCTCTGTTGGGTTCAAGTCAGGACTTTGTTTAGGCCACTCCAAAATGTTTTTTTTTCTTTTCAGCCATTCAGATGTGGACTTGGTTTTGTGTTTTGGATCATGTTCTTGCTGCATAACCCAGTCATGCTTCAGCTTCAGTTCACAGAGAGCTGACTGGACATTCTCCTTAAGAAAGGTTTGGTGCAGAATTCATGGTTCCTTCAATAATGGCAATTCGCCCAGGTCCCGAGGTAGAAAAGCATCCCCACACCATCATATGACGACCACAAGTATGACTGTTGGTACTACGATGCTCTTACTGTGAAATGATGCACTTGCTTTGTGCCAGATGTAATGGAACCTGTGTCATCCCGTCCAAAAAGTTCTACTTTTATATGCATATACTATGTATGCATATACATACAGTTAAATATAGTATCTAATAAAAAACATGTTTTCAATGTACAAAAATGCCAAGTTACTCACACATACACAACATACGCTGTCTATAACTCATTCATTCAGACTGCCAAAATCCAGGCCTGCCATATCAAAATGACGCCAAGTTACGGTACTACAAACAATATAGGCTATCTTGCCTCACCGAAATTAAATAAGATGTATTCCAAAGCAATGCTACCCAATATTTCCTCAATTCTTTCAAGCCACTTGGCTCTGTGTGTATAAGCATGCAGTACATGAGCAGGCCAAACATATGTGTGGATGGCTTTCTCACAGTCAGGATTGATTGAATAAGCGTCTATATGTCCAATTTGTATTGGTATGTATGTATTTCGCTGCCCAGCCTTTCTGTTGCGTGAATGATTGTATGGTTCTTGGTATAAATGTCTGTTCGTAAATGCGAATGTAACATGCAGTGAGGGAAATGTCCCCATGGGGATAAAGAAGTTCTCTATGTATGTATGTACAATACGTATTTTACATGCAGTATTTATTGTACATAGCAAATATAGAATCACTTGTACATTAACTCAAATTCAGTTCAGAAGCAAGTATAAACATATGTTTTCTGGAGAAATATGCTTCCTGTAGTTACTCACAAGCAGTTTTCTACACAAATTTCAATGTGTTCCATGAGGCAATTCGAAATATTTGACACTTTGATCTGACACAAAGTTTGCATGACATTGTAAAATGGTAAGATTACAAAACACAGGGCCAAGTGACTTGTGCCATTTATTTTGCAGGCTAATCGTATTTTTTCTTACTTCTAAGAACTCTTATTGGTTATACAACAAATGCATTAAAACTAAACCTGCATTAATGTCAGGCATAGTAATTTCACAGGCAAATTTCTTTTTAACTGGGTACAGTTAAAAAGCATGCAGAACTCTATGTTACTGAAGTGTTATTTCTGTTTTATTAATATCACTGTTTTATTTATGTCACCCAACATTGATCTTGAATTGAGTCAAGACACTTCACTCCACTGGTGTCCAGTGACTACATTGCCCATCAACTCAATGTGCAGGGGAAACGGTTAATTGGAATGAATAGAGAATGTTCCAGTGTCTAGTTCTTTGATTTTGTCCTTGCTGTCTAGTAACTCTCTCTCTAGCAGGCACACACATTAAATGCTCGATCAGAGTATTTCCGTAAATCACCTCCTCTGCAACTATTTAAGACACACTAAAAGGCATAGGCAATTAAATTTATTGGCCTGTCAGTATTGTTCCACCATTACGTTGAAAGCTAAAGCTGAGATTAAATGTTTCTTCCAGGTTTCTAAGGCTCTGCAGCCTGCAATGCAGCAATGCAGCAGTGTTTTGCGTGTTTTCAAGCCACAGAATTTCAAATGCTGGTCATGCTTCCTCGCAAGTGATTTCAGTCTGATTGACAGGCTTCTAATTGCATCCGCTTGGAACTGCTGTACGTTCTTCTGTGTTCGATCACACCCAGGTGACTCTGAAAGAGTCAGGTGTTGCTCCCTTTTATTAATCCCCTACCACTCAGAAACAAAGATGTAGCCTACAACGAGTTTAATTCAAGAGAGATGGTTAAATTGTGTCAAGTGTAGTTTTACATTTACTGCCCTCATGGTAACAATGCATATTTCATCAAGCCAGGCGATGTCACAGGAGAGTGCTAGTGCCCCCTAGCCCTGGGGATGAGTATGACTGTGCAATCAGTCAAGCATTCAGAGGGAGGGTAGAGAAAATCAAAATTAAGTAGCAGTTCAAATAAAATCACCCAGCTCCATGTCTTTTTTTAAAAATATTTTTTTAAATAATTCTCTTCTATATTTAAAATTTAATAAAAATAGAATCATGTTTAAAGAACATTTTAACCATTTATTTGTATTGACCACTCAAATAAATAAACAAATATTGAGACTTGCTGGTCCTTGGTATTGACTGATTCTAAATTTATTTAGCATTATTTTTTACAAGAAATCTCTTCCTGAGAGCTTTCATACAGCACTCTGTTTGAAATATCTTCAAATGACAGATTAAAACTACATTTGTCACAAGACACCAGGTGAGACTTCTGATGAGAAATGGTCCTGTTGGGTTTTATTATTAAATCCCCACTTTGTTATTTCCTCACAGTCAGGACCAGTTCTAACTGACTGGTTTGCCTCAATGTCTAATTAATATGTTTTCTTTCGATCCTAAACTAAACAAATGTTGCGTTTGCTTCATATTGTAAAGGCACCTTTAAGCTGGCGTGAACCAAAACGATTCAGAATATCATTACTCCACAGAATAAAATCGATTCCTGCATGTCTGAGCTGAATCTTACAATGAACACAAAGGCAAACGTAAGCTCTGTATGCATGTTCATATGGATTTTCTTTAAGTCTGAAAGCTGATTTCTTTGAGTTCATTCAGGTACAAAATAGAAGCTGTTATCAGAATGGTCTCTTTGCGGGTTTTTTAGGTGAAAAAAGCTTTCCTTTATCCATTTTTCTTTTGGCACTGCTCATTGTTTGTAACAGTTGAAGGTATTGCGCCTGAGAACGGCACGTCTTTGTGTTCTGGTCTCTCGCCAACAATAATTGGCACCAACAGCGAACAACTGCTACGCAGTAAAAGAGCTCCGGGGCTTGAAGTTATTTTGCATTCTCTTCTTGCCTCCCTGCCTTCCCTTGGGTTTTGCGAGATGCACAAAAAGGTTATAAGCACCACATGTTGCCTTCCATGACTGTGAGATGTTCGGGTGACTTAATGGAAGGAACAGTTCAGTCTCATTTTGACATCACACTTGCATCCGGCTACATTAATGCATTTGTATTTTATGTATGGGAGCTGTTTGAATCCTTATGGGCCTTTGACATATTTTCTGATAGCTATGGGGCATTCAAGGCTTATAAATTCTACAACAGGCATTTATGAAGTTTGTTGGGCATAAGCTTCCTTGTTTATCAGGTGTGCCTGTAACCAGATTCTTTCTTCTTTTTGAGAGAAACACTTTAATGAGTTTCTTAGCAAATATGTTGTATTATAAATTCTGTCTGCCATCAATCCTGAAGTGGTGGGAGAACTAAAAAAATAAATAAAAGTTTGGTTATGATATTTTCTAAATGGTTTTGTCTCGATCCCCAGGGGATGGCTGAAATTATGACATTTGGTCTTTGTGGGCAGGGCAAAACACATGTTATTTTAAATAATACAATAGCTTCAATAGCAGTATCGAGGATGTGAGGGCAATTTACTACATAAGTACTTGAAGCACCAAACTGTAGTTACAGTATATAGATAAATATCCATTCTCTCATCATGTTCAGCCAGCAAGCCACATTATTGGAAGAAAATATGAGTACATTTAAAAGAAAAACAGAAAATTTTGTCTAACATTATATACCAAATTTAAATAAGTGACTGATTTATCATGACTCTTCCAACTGAATGAAAATTTAGCCTCTTTGGAACACTTTTAGTTTCCCCATGTTGCTTTGCAAACTCACATATCAAAGTGCTGAATGTCATACCTCTTTTATAGCTGACGCACACTGCTTATTGGTATTCAACTTAATATGACTCACCTGTGTAGTTGCCTTTGTAATTGTGATTTAGTTACGTCAAAGCTAAAGCTCTTTATCCGAACCCCTGTATCTCTGGGAATAAATTAGGCAGTCCTGGACAAGCTTGAATGAAATGTGTACCAAATAGAAATGGGATTGGATAACCAATGACTAACTGAACTAAATGTAAGAATATGTGTCTTGACTGACAATATGACACAACAACTCTACATTATAAGAGTGCATTAACTAGGTATCACAGGATACAAGGGGGGAGGGGGTGCATGTGGTCTCTTGTAAAATTCATATTTATTTCTTTTTTTTGCTCCCTGTGTCACAGTTCCAGGTGCGGCCACTGGCAAGGTAATGACTGCATGAGATGGTGTACTATAGACCAAGAGATCCTGAAATGGCTGCTTGGTTATTTTATTATCCTTTCTGGGGTAACAACACAGAAGAAACAAATCACACAAACAGCCAAACAGCATTGCAAAAAATAAATCAAAGCTGAAACGAAATAGAGTATACATAAAAACAAAGACCGAAATATATTACCAGTCAACTGCAGATGTGAGTATCTGTAGTTGGTACTATTCTTTTTCTCCTTATAGAACAGAAATGATACATCCATCTATCCATTATCTATATCCACTTATCCTTAGCACGGTTGCAGGGGGTGCTGGAGCCTATCCTAGCATGTATTGGGCGAGAGGCAGGAATAGACCCTGGACAGGCTGCCAGTCTATCACAGGGTACACACACTATTCACTCACACACTCGTACCTATGGGCAATTTAGGGTCTCCAAATAACATGTTTTTGGACTGTGGGAAGAAACCGGAGTACCCGGAGGAAACCCACACAGGCACAAGGAGAACATGCAAACTCCACACAGAAAGGCCTAGGCCAGATTTCAACCCAGGACCTTCTTGCTGTGCTACCCACTGCACCACCGAGATACACGCATGACACAAGTAAATGACAGAGATAATCAAAACTTATTAACGTATAATACACTGTCAGAAACAATACAATTGTATCCTGTCACACATAACTGACAAGAGGTCTGTTTCCTTTGAGAGTTGGACCCCTGTGGCTGACGCATGTCTGACCCTGGACCTGTCATCTCTTCCCAGGGCCACCGGTGAGGACAGTGTCCCCCAAGCAGGACTGCGAGGACTGCAAGCCAGAGAAGCTTCCAGACAAGGGCAGCGAGAGCGGAACCTCGCTGAACGAGCTCTCCACCTCCAGCTCTGAGACCCACTCTGAGCTCACCTCGCCCCAAGACGGCCCTGAGCCAGCGCTGGGGGGGACGGGCGGGGAGTGCGGGGGCTGTTCCCCAGCGCCGCGAGGGGCCCTGCAGCCTGTCTCCCGCCAGCCAAGCACGCTCACGTTGGGCCGGCCCTCCAAGAAGGGCTCGGTGCAGTGGATGCAGCTTCCGGACAAGCGGCGCAACAGCGAGCTCTTCCAGTCGCTGATGGGCGGAAGCCCCCGCGAGGGGGGTCTCAGCAGGAGGAAGACCACGGAGAAGCTGAGCACCGAGGAGGAGATGAAGCAGTGCATCCAGGACTTTCACAAGATCAAAATCCCCCTTGAATTCCCCCAGCGTAAGCGGCAGTGGCAGTCTGAGCTGCTCCAGAAATACGGTCTGTGAGGCCGCTCCATATTTTCCCTCTAGTTCTCTTGTTTTTGGCTGGAGGAAGCAGACGTCCAGACGGTACTGTTTCTCATGTCCCTCATTGAGAGAGCAGCTCCCTGTAGCACAAGCAGTACCCTTAATTACCTCTAGATGGCAACTGGGCAGTAAATCAGCCTCACCTCCTGAACATTGCCCGGTCTATTAATCTTTTTTTAATATACTATAGGCTCATTCACCTATAGCAATGCTACTCCTACATCCTATTCTGCGACCAGCTGTTTCAAGCACAACCTAACTCCACCATTGGATTCTCCAGCCAGTCAGAATAAGATTTTCCTTCATTAATATTGTGAGTTGTTCAGGCGTTCTGTCTCAAACAGCTCATACCATACAATGGTGAGGTGCCCAAGCCGTAAGAAGTATTCAACTTCACTGGGCCAGAGTGATAAATCACAATAATAGTGTGCTAGCGTGAATGAAGCAAATATCAGTGAGAGAGGAAAAAATCTGGATTGACAAATAAAGACATTTATCTGGGGCAGAAGGCATGGAAGGTCAAAGGCATTAATGATCCCATTAAATGTATATTACTGCCTTTCCTCTAGTGAGTATATGCTTCAGTGGTTAACATGAGCATTCCAGTCACATTCCAGGTTTTGTTTATTCGGGTTACATATCTAGACTGTGATGATTGTACAATTTGGTCCTAATTATCATGTTTTGAGGTTTTATCCATGCTTTTTATCATTTGTTAGGTGCTGTGATCAATTTGTGATGCCAGTTGTTGAGAATGTGTCATCAGTATACAGCTGTAGAAGTGTTTGGAAAATTGTGTAATTCATCCGAATTGCCCTTTTATATTAAACAAGGAGAAGCAACACAAAGTGCCAGATTCATTCCTATGCATCTGAACTAGGGATGCAAATGTCATGCAATTCTTTTAATTGTTTGTCAGCGCTCATTAACGATTAACTGATAAGCTTAAAATCTACTATATAGCCTCCAAAAAGAATGGCTCACAACAGGGGCGATTCCGGGATTTTTTAAATAAGGTGGCACAGGGGAGACCAAGAACCAGTCAGGGGGTTGCCCATGGGAAATCAGAAAATTATATCAGAAATAAATACAGCGTTGAAAATTGGCTTAGAAAACATTGGGCACGATTTTCAGGCTCTTGTGCAGTGCCCTGTGCCCTAATACAGGTGGTGTTACATGAAAAGTGGCGCTACACAAGAGCCTGAAAATCGTTTTTGAATTGAATAACTGTTTTAACAGTACTCTAGCCCACTAGCATTGGGGGGGGGGCACCAGGGGGGGGCAATCATATTTAGGGGGGGGGGGGGGGTGCCACCCTGTGCCACCCCTCTAGACACGCCCCTGGCTCACAATAGGCATACCTATTAATGAATTGTATATATCAAAGAGATTTTATTAAGACTTGCTCAAACAGTCATTACAAAAGATTTGCATTGTGTATTAAGGCCATAACGGCGAGAAATAAACATTTAAAAACACAGATTCACGGACTGAGAAATCTGTGCAGGAGAGGAGCCTCTGACATTTTTATTAAAGGCTGGCTGAACTGCCACTGCGATGGTGACTAAAGATATTGCTTATTAAAGGTCCTAGGAAACTGAAATCTGTTACTCCTTTGCTGATGTGTTGTTTTAGCACTTTTTCGCATTCACTAAAGGCTCAAAAATATTTTAAAATGATTCTAAAAGAAAACGTATGAAAGCCTGGGCTAAAATTGGCTTGAACACCAGGTTTTCCTTGGTTGGGGTTAACTGCGTGTTAGTTATGTAATATAAATGCTAACCCCAGTGAAATCCTTACTGCATGTAATATGTAAATGATGCTCTTGTCACTGTTTTATTTTAAGCAAGGCAAGCTGAAAATGGTTAAGCATTGCCCTTTCTCTGGATGTAGAGAAAGCAATACACTTTTTCCTTTTCACAGAGACACACAAGAAATGGGTTTTATTTCTGGAGCCCATAGGCACGACAATATTGCAACAACTCTTACAGTTAGCCTAGTATTTGCAGTGCCCGGAACTGGCAGAGCAGGTGCATGGATCGGCAAGTAGGCCTACCATTTGCTAGCGATAACTGAATAGCTTTCAAGCTTAGACACAGGGAATCTGTGTTTCTTTATTGGGTGTAATGTCCGATTCATACTGCAGTAGAGTCTAATGTCAGTGTACAGTAGCTTAGTTTTACAACATTACGACACATTGGATGATCTTCAGGTTTAACTATACGGTATACTATGGTAAAGTCTAGTTAATGTTGCTTTTTTCATTTTGCCTGGTACTGTAATAGATCAATCTGCGCTATCTGGCTCTAATCTGGCAACGAGAAATGTCTCAAAAGAATATGAATGATAATGAGCACTGGATAAACATTCATCCTGTCCTGGACAGCTCACAATAATCTAATAGTGTTTATCACAATTTAATGAGGATAACTGAGTTATAAGAACTTAAAAATAAATATTAAGAAGACAATCAATTGTGACTTCTGGGGAACATAATCACAATTTGAATCAAGTTTCCTAGACCTTTAAAGCTGCTTATTAATGCTTAACTTTGCAATAAATACATGAACCTTTAACATTTTAGGTTTTATTTATTTATTTATTTTTTAATCCGGGCAACACATATAGCCATTAACACAATCTTATAGCTAATAAAAAGAATAGGTTGATCTATTCAATAGTGTAAATCATATTCTATAGTGCAAATGTTAGGCTATTCAATTAACAAAGAGTAACACCTTCCAAACTTTGTAAAGTCGGACTCTTGATGTGCAGCAAACAAAAAAGGCATAAAATAGGATGAAGTGCCAGTGAGATCCCCCAAAAAGACTACTAATAGGTTATACTTCTGAAGGCTGTAACATATAGCCATAACATGAACAACATAGCCAATATGCCATTATCTAATATGTCTACATGATTTTTGGATCAGTCTGGCACGCAGTCTAATATAGGTGAGACCAGCATCTGAGAAGACGCTGAGAAGACTCAGATGGCACCGATGTTCCAGGAATAGGCAAATAATGTCTCGCAAATGCTGCCAGCCGAGAGAATGGTGACTCCTCAACTTTCCACCATTCGAGGGGATTTATGTCTAAGGACCGAGAAACATTAGGTTATTCATTGAAATGGATTGGGAAGTTTAATTGTTTAATCAATAAAAATAACCGATCAATGTTCTTATTAACGATTAACAGTTAATCGATTAACTGTTAACATCCCTAATCTGAGGTCATTACACAATTCAGTACACTATCCAGATTAATCCAGTGCCTTATCTCAATTTGAGATTTTGCTCATTGTATTGAGATAGGGGGACTGCAATTAAAATGCCCATACCAATTAAAATTAGTGTCTGGTGGGTCAGTTAGCATAAGTGTGAACCACCTTTTCATGCTTAAACCTGTTGTCTGGGTTCAGTTCAAAGGTGAATTTATACCATCCTGGTTATATAATAAAAATGAATTATACATGATTTCATTTCATTTGTTTCCATAAAACGTTGCTAAGACAAGTTCAACTGTGGTTGTTTTAATTATAAATATACCCTGCAATTTAAATCTACCACAGCTTAAAAAAAACTTGGATTTTGTTCAGCTACAATATGTGCAGTTTCACAGTCTCCTTTACAACGTCTCCTGTACATGCAGCCATGCATGTATGGTTGCTTTGGAAATGCACAATATAATAGCATTATGAACAAACAGCGGAACACCATACAGATGACATTTTCATGTTTTAGTTGCTGGGTCCTTAAGCCATTTTTAATCTTTATGTTGATGATGCTTTCAAATTTTCTGTTCCTGAATTCAGATAAGACCGAAGTGGTTTTCGGTCCCATAATATTAAGGGAGAAAATGTCTACTCTCACCATAAATTCTCATAATTTCCAGTCCAAGGGAACTGACTTATGCCTTTCTTTGCTTTTATTCTATATAAAGTATATGTTTGGTATTTTTGAACCCTGGCCCTATTTTTGGGTTATATTGGATAATCGTGAGGAGTGGTAACCAAAAATCTTCTGATTGCTTAAAAATTGAGCAGCCTTCAAAAACCATGATAAACATATCTTATGAAAGAATAAGGAATCTTAATTCCTATGTTGAATGAATGAAAGTACAAAAATGTTTCTCAATTTATTTAATTATTTATATTTCTAACTTTAATTATATTATTCTATTGATTGTGTTAAAACATGACTGTGAATCTGGATTCAAGCAAACAGATACATTGTAATCCTATTCAACCTTAAAGTTGGTTTTATTGATTTAAATAAATTAATAAATAAAATAAGTATTTTGATTGAATTGCCATTAAACTGGCTAAGTGTATTTGGTTAAACATAAAAGATAGTCTGACACTACATTGGATTACCATTACCAAGACCTAATGTCAAATATAAAAATCAAAATATTTTGCATTTCAGAAAATGAATCAGTTACAAACCCCTTAAGATAATTATAAGTAATGTAATGACATGCGTACATTGTACAATGTTACAGTGAAATGCAAAAATATTGGAACAGTTGTGTCAGATTAGTTGTTTTTCCTCAATACTAATCAAATGACTATGAGGCAAAAATAAAAATGTCTGTGTTGATTCCATGTGGCTTTTTCAAAGAGACATTGAACTATAATACAGCAATGCCATTCAATAAGTCTCCCAATTTTTCATTCAATTTAAAGTTTGCACAAGTGCTGGGACAAATAACTGTCACTGTTTCAAATTTCACAGATTTACCATGTTGCTGTAATTATTTATAAATTGAAAGCTGTGAGTGTCAGGCCAGGGCATAGGTTATATCCTTTGTTTGTGGAATATAAAGACAAAAAAAATGCAGCTGAGGGCCAGCAAACTAAGATGAAAGAGAAGAGAAAATCAATTAGAGCTATTGCAGAATGTTATGTAAACAGTATGGAATGTCTAAGAGAAGAATCTTCTGAAGGACTACATAATCACCAGCAATCAGGCCATCTGCAGAAGACACCAGAACGTGATGACAGGATGATTATAAGAGCTGTGAAACAAAATCCCAAAGTTGTCAGCTCAAGTTATTGCTAATGATCTCCGTACATTGGGGGTGAAAGTGTCGCGGGACACTGCGCGCAAAAGACACGCAGTGTCTTTTTGTCAGAGGCAAATTCAGAGGGTACTCTTCCAGTAGTAAATCTCTCATCTGCACCAGGAACAGGCTAGTGAGATTGGATTGGAATTTGCAAAAAAAAAACCAAGATGAGCCTGATTAGTTTTGGAAACAAGCCTTATGGATAACTGAGACAAAGATACACTATTACAAGACTGATAGAAAGATGTATGTGTGGAGAAAGAGAGGGATTGCTCTGGACCCTCGGCATACTATTTCATCTGGTGGAGATAGTGGGATGGCTTTAGCCTGTATGGCTGCATCTGGAACCAGTTTGATGGTTTTTGTTGACAATGTAACCAGTGATAACAGCATCAGAATGACAACTGAGGTGTACAGAAACACATTGTCTAAATTATTCTGAGAAATACCACTGAACTCATTGAACTCATTGAACAGAAGTTCATGCGCAAGACAATGACCCAAAATGTACTGCAGACTTACCCAAGGTGCTTATCAGGAAGAAGAGGTGGAAATGTTTACCATGACCCAATCAGTCACCAGTTGTAAACTCCATTGAACATCCTCTTCACTTGCTCAAAAGGAAACTGTGGTCCAAAACCCCAGCAGACTCACAGCAACTGAAAGAGCCATTCACATGGATGGCAGGAAGTGCAAGTCTCCCTGCTGCAACAGAACAGAGTGATTGTGTGGGGCTAAATTATATCCTGTAGGTAGGAAGTCCTGTTGACTGCAGTGCAGGCCAGAGTCAGGATTTTGAACTTGACCGTGGAGACAACCGTAAAGTAATAATCTCAAAGATTTTCATTAAAATAAATGTCTGTTAACTCACTATCTATCGCTAAATTAGGCAACACAAGGGTGATTGAGCCTATTATTATATTAATTTATATTATTATTATTATAATAATTTATGATTAAAGAACTGGGTGTCTGTGGCGACATTCCCAGGAAAAAATCACAAGCGGCGCATAGATAGTGATGCGTTTTCCATCACCCATCAGTGGTCGGTCCGCCAGAGAGGGTAGGCAGAGCTAACGCAACAGGCTTGCTCTTCAACTCATTTGTGTGTGAGTGGCATACTGTCTGCTACCATTAAAGGTGGGGGGGGGGGGGGGGGGGGGGGGTTATGGAACCCTAATAAGTGTTTGTGTAACATGAGATGTCATATTATTTGTTGATGTAGATTTCCTATTACATTTGATGACAATGTAACGTTACTAAATTACATAGCTATTTGCACAGCTAACGCTAGCTATCGGACCATGTCAATGAAGGCAACATTAGTTTAGACAACGTTGCGCACAGTATCCATCTCTCATATCAGGTAACGTTGCGTTAGCTAGCTAGCTAATGTAATTAACACAATCTAATGTCAGCTAACAATTAGAAAAAATGCTAGCTAACGCTACCGACCGGTACCGACCTCGCAAACCGTCTCTCGAATGCAATGCTACGTTGTTGCAGCGTTGTAATGTAGCTAACTAAAGGCCAGTTCAGATCAATGATTCGCAACGAGACTGGATGCAACTTGCAAAATTCCAAGACGTCTGATTGTAAACGTTCTAAAACTGCACTTGGCGATTTGACAAGGTGGGTCTTTTGAGACCCTAGGCAAAGGCTTCAGACGCTCTGCAACTAACCAGTTCACACCGCTGCAATTTTCTCTGCAACATTCTAAAACCGTTTCATCTCGTTGCAAATCATTGATCTTAACTGGCCTTAATGTTACCGTTATTTACATTGCCATCAAGTTCATCAATATATAAGCCGGGGTATAGGTGGAGCAGAGCCGGGTCTGATTTCTGTGTAAAGATGTCATGCCAGAGAAAACTAAATAAAAGAATACGGCAGTATGGATTAGCGTTGTTATTATTTTATTACGCTTCCTCATATGTTCCTTCAGCCTTGATGCCCTTTTTGATGAAATCTCCTTTGTTTTTGTTTTATTCTTCTTATTCTGATTGCTAATTTAACACCCAGCTCAGCTTTATTCTCGAACAGTTTAGCTAGCAAAACCAGAAACAAGGCAGTTGTTTCAAAAATATCACACAACAATCATTCACGATGATGATGCACGAGATACATAATTGCACGAACCACAGCGAATCCCGCGAATTATTCTCTGCAGTGTAAAGATGCTCATACCGAGCAAAACGTGGATAAAGAACGTTTGTGGAAATTGATCATCACTAATTCTACCCCAGGCCTGCTACAGAATTTGAATCCGTTCGGCAGTGTAAAGACAGCTTAAGTTAGCCTAATGTTAGACAATGAATGAGTATGTACATAACGTTACTTGTATAACAACCATTTTTTATTCAGTAAATAAGTGTAATAGTTGACGTGGCCCAGGTGCCAGCTCACTGATGTCACACAGGCGACACTGGTTGGATCCGTTTGGATCTATGGGAAGTGAGGTCCAAAAACACACCTGCAATTACCGCTTCTCGCCATTGGTATCGCCAAAGAGAACAAAATCTTTGAGATTGTAACTTTAAGAAAATTGAGGACAAGTCAGGCAGCCACATTCTGGATGAGTTGTACTGTATGTACACACTTGTATGGCACAGGGTGGCAGGCTGGCAGGCTTGCAAGAATAACTGTCCCAATACTTTTGCATTTAACTATATACATACATCTTACACATGATAATGCCTATTTTAAAGCAACATTAATTTGCATGTTTTGTAATTCATGCTATATGTTTTGACATAAACATAAATATACCTCTTGTATTTTGAATCATCTTGCAGTCCATTGGCATTTATTTATTTTCTGTGTGGGTCAGCCATGACAGTGTCTTTAGGTGCTAAGAAAGACATAGTTAGATGGACTATGCCTAAGAATCTTTGAAGGGAATCTCCACTGTGCAATTAAGGCAAAGACACATATGCTAATAAAGTAGTAATACAAACAATTTTCAGGTAATTGCTAGCTGCAGTACATAGTCTAATTGCATGTTGTAGCATATTTTTATTTCGTTTTTAACTTACCACATGTTGGCCTATTTTAGAGGTAAGAGGGACTGGAATGGATGGAGATGGCAAAGACCGTAGTTGCCAAATTTCTGTAGTTCTGGATACAGGATATAGCAGAATCATAAGGTTCATACTGTATATTTCTTGACTTTAAGTTATTCAGTATTTTTTTTAGGTTTTTACCTGCCTGTTGCAGAACTTATAATGCAAATGTGTGCTGTGTGTATTCAAATAGCAGTATATTTATTAAATTCTGTAAGACACTGCCAGTTATCACAATATAATAAGATGTGCTATATGTTATATACATCATAACCCCAAGGAAATGCAGTAAGTGTTTGGTTAGAAAAACTCAAGAACCATTCTTGTCAACCAGGAATAAAATTTAGTTTGTCCCCACACCAGTGCACTGTTGTCCCAAAGGACCATGGGATAAAGGAGGAAAAATGTCAGTGAAAATGAAGATAGTCAGACAGATAGACAGGCAGAAAACCACATAGACTGACAGGAATAAATATAGACTGATAGACAGATAAAGGGGCAGGCAATGATGGAAAAAGAAAGACAGATAAAGACAGATTGAGGCTTAAACAATCAGGCAGAGAGATGAACAGATATAAAGAACAGATATAGATGTTTTGTTGGAATCCCTGTGAGCAAAAGCCATAATCTCGACACCTGCTGAGGTGAAAATCTAGATTGAGAGTCATTAACCCCAATATGGCTCAGGTTTTACCCAGATATAGGCTGGCGATGTCCTAGTCAGCGAGAAACTTTCATGATTTAACCAAATGTAGTCGGTTTTTCACCTGAATGCCTAGATGGCATTTTGCGGAATTTTCACCGTAAAAATGTTCACTGGATTGTGAGTCCTCATACAAAGTAGGATACAAGTATATAGTAGGAGCTGTGAGGATGAAGCATGCTTCTGCCCTCATTCACGTACAACTCAGCAGGAGCAGAAACAAAACCAAATTTGTCAGCCTGGACTTATGATACTCCACTTACCGGTACATAAATGAGTACCTGATGTCTTTTCTGGAAGCTGGGGGTATAAACCCTACTAGAAATATATAAAAGTAGGGTGAAGAATCATCTCTAAAGTTGGAGAGAAACTGGACAAGAGAAAAATAAAAAGTTGTATAAAAATATGTGTACTTGAAGTGCTCTCAAGCAATAATGATCTAACATCTATCTGCAGCAAGCTTTGCTGGACCTTGATTTTTAGTTTTTCAGACAGCGTTTTTTATTATTTGGCGAAGCCCATTTCTATTTATTTTTGTGACTACTGATCTTTTTTTTTTTTTTCAAACAAACTATTGAAAATATATCCAATTTTCTGTAACACATTCTTGAAAGCTAAGGCCAAAGTACATTGCTATACTTACGTTGCTGTTCAACTGGGCATGATCATGAGATTGGCTCGTCAAAAGGAATTTTTCCCATTTTCCCTGAGTGCTTAGACACCATTAAAGGCATGACTGTGCCACCATGATTACTACATGGGTGGCACTGATTGATGCATTACCTCAGGCATTAAAATTGTAAAACGAGCGATTGTACTCCATTACTGCCATTGTAACACTTGTACTAATAAAACGGAATGTTGTTTTTGATGGAGCCATTGAGATGTCAATCATGTGAGCTGAAATAATGTGATGGGAAAGAATGAGGCTCATCAATCATAAGAAAATTGGTGGGGCTATCATATGCTGTTATTGACTCATTGATTTTGAATGACTCACTGATTTGAGAGCTTTGCTATAGAAAGCAATGTGTTTGGCTTAAACCAAGTCAGTGACTGGCAGCATGTTTCTGCAGTATTTTATGAGGTCAATGAAGCTTCAATCTCACACCACAGCTGGGAATGTGTCCTTGAATATGTAGCCAGCTGGTTTTGCTCTTTTTCGTTCACGTTTTCCAGAGTAAAGCATAGGCCCTTTAGCCATGACAGGGTGGTAATAGCAGACTCAGCAGATGTACACCATTAAAAAGAGAACTGCTGAGATATAACAGGCAAATGTGTAAATTAACTATGGCTCTGTGGATCTGTTGGTGAAAGTGCTTGCTCTAGTGTGCACTTGGCCCAGTGAATGAGACATCACAGGTTGAAGCCCAAGCTAGTTCATTTGTTGACTGAACAAGCAGTCATGAGATGCTATTTGGCTGCCCCACCAGAAGCAGGGCCAGGTTTCCACATTACTGCAGCCCTAGGTCCTTCCAACAACATGGCAGGTACATTCAGAGCATCAGTTGTTGTCAGTGAGAGGAATGCCTCTACTCCAAATGATGCCAGGGTTGTACGGACCATAATGTGCAATATTGTTTCTGGTTTGCAAATGGGCACATTGCATACATTTGTTACTGATGCAGTGCTCTTTTCCTGGTTAAAGTGGCAAAGCAGTGGCAGTTAAAATTTACAAATGCAAATGGCTTAAATTTCAGCTATGAAAATGTGCTATTGCAATGCTGCTGTTTTGCATTTAACAATCATGCAGGGACCATGTTTAACTGTAACAAAATATTTGGAAATACAACACATGGGTCTTTAAAAGACAGGACTGTTCAGGTGTCTACTCACACTCTCACTACCTCTGAGGTTAATAATAACCCTTTCTGACATCCCACACACTGTACTGCAATCACATTACATAAACCAGGTCAATTAACGAGTCTAAGTGGAGGAATATTGAAATGCAAATGATTTTCTAAGGGGATTGGATGCATTAAATGCCTAGTGCCTGAGCTAAAATGTTAGCTCACTATTCTTCTACATTGTAGAAGAATGAAATCATGGCAGGTAGGTGGTCTTCTGTCAGGCCTTACTTTCTAAACACACAGACCAAACCTGAACTACACAAAATGGCTCCCACTCCAATAAGAAAATCGTCAGACTGTTAAGTCCTCCAAGAGATGCACTAATAAAATTCCATGTCACAACATCCCAAGTTATTTGAACATGATAATGTAAACTGAATGAGCACTTTAAAAATGCCACCAGGTTTTTTGCAGATTTAATTACTTTTTTTAATTTTATATGTCCAGATACAGTGATTGTAACAGCAAGTTTGAGATGATATTTCATCCCTTCTTTACGTTATGCCTCTACCATCCGGTCAGTGATCCGTGCACCCATCTTAAATGCAAAACAAAGTTTCTTTTTATTTTACTTTGTTTTATTTTATAGTTTTGCATGGGTGGGTATGAGCTGTTGTCTTTACCTGTAGTTAAAGCTACAAATGTCATGAATATTCTATTGGAGCTTGAAATAAATAAATCTTAATGAGAAAAAGAAGGGGAAAAGAACAAAGTATTTAAAATGAAATACAAGGAAAGTGTATAGCTGGTTGTTAAAAAAAAAAACAAAAAAAAAAACACACAAACGGCACTGAAATGTCCTTGGGTTTTGTTTGCATACAGAACAATCCTTATTTTAATATTTTAGCATGACAAAAAACTGAAGAAAATATAAGCTGAGGCCATGGTTTGGCAAGAATCTATATTTAATTATAGCAAATGCACTGCATACAAAAGAAGTGTTACTTTCAGTTGCCATTTTGAAAAGCTAAGGTCAATTGAAGTCAGAATGAATTCAGACATGTGAGTGAATATAGCGATCTGTCCTGAAATTGTTCATTCTCAGAGCATGTAAATGCTTCTTTTGGAGTCAGCAGTGTGCCAATTTTACAGTGAACCTCAAACAGCTATTGCCCCCGTAAATGAGCACATTTATTGGTCAATTACTGTCAAATGACTAACACTAGCTTTAAATCATGTGACCTCCAGCAGGACAAATTTACTCAAGGAAATGAGTGCAGCTGCAACACCTGGCAGTGCAGGGTAATTTCCCTCATGTATCACTTGTCCTTCACACCCATCTACACAACCTCTCGACGGAGCGCTGATTGACACCCCCCACGCCACCTTCCGAACCTCCTCCCTAGCTCCACCTTGCCCTTGAGGTTGTGTAACAAGTGTCAGATTTTCTCGGTTGATAGCAGGAACTCAATTTCACCTTTTTAATGATGTATCTACAATGTGCAGAAACAATTCATTACTGAATTACTTCCACTGCTTTTCTTATTTTCCTTCATATATCACAGATTATCATTATCTCTGAAGGATTACTGGTGCAAACATTATGCCTGTCATAGAGAATGTTAGTTTCACAGATCTGTCTCTATGCACAATTAAATTTAAAGTAAGGAAGTATGTTATTGCTATTGAACTGTACTCTTTCAAAAATGAACTTTTTTCATGAGTGCCACTTTAAATCCTTATATTTAAGGAAATAACTGCTTCCTATCATTTGTGGTTGAGTTCAGTAGCTTATAACCATAGAGACCTGATCTGAAAAGTCTGTTTTTATAAGAATTCCCAAACATGAAATGTCAGGTGTTTTGGCAAATATGAATGTGTGCACCATGTGCGTATCCTTACTTTTTATGGCATTCATGGTTTTTCTGGTTTCATAAGAACTGGCAAACAAAGAATTGTTTTGAGTGAGTTGAAATGAGAATCAGTTTTGGTATTCAGGTCAGTAGCACTGGATCAGACGATCTTGGGTAAATGCCTTGGTAAAGGGCATTTTTGTTTTGTCTGAGGACCTGCCATTCTGCCCCTGACGGAAGCCCATGCCTAATATTAATTATAATCGTCTTGCTCCTTGCATCTTCCTCAATGTTCCTTAGACACAACATCACCAGTTTTTGAGGCTATTTAATTTGTTCACTTTCAAATATAAGAATAATCTATTTAGGAGATGCTTCTTTTGGAGAGTGAAACAAATTTATGAAAAAGATGATTGTGAAAGCCTTTACATAAAGAATCACATTTCCTAGAACTGTGGAATGGTTGATTTAAAAATTAATTTTAATTAAGAGAACATCTAAAATGTCGAATATTATTATGGTCCTCCCTCTTAAATAAGTTTTGAATAATTTGGGTGTGGGCGCAAGGAATTGCGTGTTATGCATTCAAACGGCGAAGCGCTCCTCGTCACATTATAAACAATAATAAAATCACCCCCCTCTGATGGTGTCACCCGGGGCGGTCCACACCCCCCGCAGCCCCCTAGTGATGCCCCTGCCCGGCTACCTTCCACCCTTCAGATCTATGATCAGATGGCCCTTTCCCAATCCAAATTCCATCCATTTATGCCAACCCATTGCTAAAGCCAAAGAAGAACCTATTCCCCTGTGGTCAAACTACAATATTGTCCTGTCCCAGGGAAAGCTAAGCATGATGCTTTGAAATTTAATTTACATTCTATGCCTGGCCCCAGTACGCCTGTCACAAAAACAGTCAACGGTCTGAAAACTGGAATCACAGCACTGGGACTATAGTCAATATAATTACAAAGCTTTTAATCCCTCAGTTAAAAGAAGTATTAATTAAAAAATGTTCTACCTAATATTCACTAAATAAAGGAATACATTATTATAATGTTCCATGATTTTGATGAAACTCATTATTCAGAGTACCATATCAGGATCACAGAATATTTCAGTGCAGGAATGAGGTCATGTGGCGGCATGGAACAGACTGGGCTGGCTCTGTTCCCTTAGCAACCAAAGAGGAATCATTCCATACTGAGATCCTTCTTGCCATTCAGAAATAGTTCCCCAAAGAGATGTTATTAATTTGCCATTTGGAAACATTCCATTGAGTGAGCAACTGAGCATGCACAGATCTTCACTGATATAGTCAGAGTAACCGAAAGTAACCGAAATGAAGCAGTAGTACTCTAAGGTAGATTGGCACTACAGTACACGCTTTCTTTATTTAATTAAAATGTTCTTCAAAAATGGTATGAATTGTGAAATTGTATGGAATAAATATAACAACCGAGATATTTAATTAGAAATACTATGTGCCGATATTATGTGCTGTTACTTCTTCATGTGGTGGGTCAGAGGACATCAAACAACAGGGGTCACAGGAATGGAGGTGTGGAGAATACATCACATGGCATGAAAGTCCCTTCTCTTGAAGCCTCAAGAAGGAGAGGTTGATCAAGACTGAGAAAATGTTGAGCAAGACATATATATACGTATACTGGGTTATTTATTTTCAGAAAGTGAAAGCTAAGAGATGTTTTTACTTACTCCAGAGAGCAGGAATACAATTAGGTCACCCAGAATGATTGAAAAAGAAAATCTGTTATAAAAACTGATGCTGCTCAAAATAAAAAATAAAAATAAAAAAATAAATAAATAAATAAATGCACCAATATATGCATGTTCTCCACGTGGGTTTCCTCCGGGTACTCCAGTTTCCCCCAAAAAACATGCAGGTAGACTAATTGAAGACTCTAAATTTCCCATAAGTAAGAGTGTGTGAGTGAATGATGAGTGAATGGTGTGTGTGCCCTGCGATACATTGACAGCCTGTCCAGGGTGTATTCCTGCCTTCCTGATGGAAGTATCCATTTGAAAAAGAGTAGACTGTGACCATAAAGGGATGTGCACGGTCAGAAACAATGCTTAGGTATGCTGTGATATTGAAATGATGATCAGTAGGTATATGTGTGCCAAGAAAACATTCGCCACATCATTACACCACCACCACCAGCCGGCACCATTGACAAAAGGCAGGATGGATCCATGAACTCATCCCATTTTTGCTAAATTCTGACCCTACAATCTGCATATTGCACCATACATTTGTCATTTGTCAGACCAGCAACCTTTTTCTAATCTTCAATCATCCAGTTTTGGTGATCACATTCCCACTGTAATCTTATCTTCTTGATCTTTGCTGACAGGAGAGTAACCTGTCATGTTCTTCTGCTGCTGTCTTCCATTCAGTTCATGGTTTGACACATTATGCTTTCAGAAAATCCCTTCTGCACACCACGGTTGTAAACCGCTGTTATTGGAGCATTTTTTGCCTTTCTTTTTGCTTCAAAGAATCTGCCCATTCTCCATTAACAAGGTGTTTTTGCCCATAGAACTGCTGCTTACTGGATGTTTTTTTATCACATCATTCTCTGTCTAGAGTCTGTAATGCGAGAAAATCCCAGGAGGGCAGCTGTTTCTGAAATGACGGAACCACCATGCCTGGCACCAGCAAAAATACCACAGTCTAAGTTGGTGAGATCATGCTTATGTTCTAATGTTTGGTTGAACAACAACTAAACCTGTTCACTATGTCTGTATGCTTTATATATTAAGTTGCAGCCACATGATTTGCTGTTTGGAGGAGCCGGCTATTTGCATTAACGAGTAGGTGCACCTAATAACATGTCCAGTGAGTGTGTCTATATATATTTTCCTGTATTTATGGATCTGGCATCCACAAGTTTTCTTTTACTCATTAATGTGACTGACAGGCCAGCGTTCCCCACTCAAAATTAGCTTCAACCCTTGAATAGGAGACAAAGAAGGGGATAATTATGAGACACTTTTTTTCTTGAACCCATCCATCAGCACATGCAACTGGAAGAAAAAGAGATCTGTCTGGTAAAACCCACAAAATATTATCATTTAATAGCTGCAGCAATCTCCTCATTGCATTCTGTATCTGTTTTTTTGTAAAGTTAACGCACAGGGATAAAAAAAAAGGCATTTCATAAATTATAACTGGATGGAGAGCTTTAGGGCTGTATATTAAAATATCTCAGACTCTCAGCTCCCATAAATGGACAGACAGCTGCTGGCAACAACTGGCCAGGTGTCTCTTTGATGAGACAAATAAAACATCTGCAAAGTGTCCCATTGCTGTGACAAATGCGAAACGTTGCATTTATTTTGTTTTCTGTGTTGCCAGATCCAGCAGGATATTTTATTAAGATACAAAATGAAAAGCACTAAGCGTAATTAGCGCCTTTGCAGTTGTCTTTAATTATGCAATGTATCACCTCAGAGGTAATAAAATGATTCCGTCATTTTAAACCCGGTAGCTGCTCTTAATATCGAACAAAAATAATTGCTTGCATGAGGTGTCTTGCACCACACACACATCTCACGCAAAATTAAATAAAATGAAAGTAAGACTTTAATGAGCTTTATTGGGACTACAATACCCAGGCCACACCTCTTCATGTGAGTGGAATATGGTCGATCCTTTTGGGGAAAAAATGTATTTGATTGGAGTCATACAAAAAATTCAAAAATTAAAAGTAAGTCATGTCCTTAAAATGGCCAAATACATTTAGGGGCATATATCTTTTTGAGGGTTGCTTTTAAACCTAAATAAGTGCTTTTACGCATACTATGACCACTGGAATGAGCAAACCTTGCTCTCTAAGCAAGCAAAAAAATAAAAAACAGAACATCAAGCAAGTTTCTTACAGGTTAGGACAGTGCACATTGCCATTGGATTTCATTTTGAGTGAGAAACTTGGAAAGTAAAAGCATTTCTTTTAATTCATAGTTTTAAAATGATGGCCAATCCATGTGGAAAAATGTTATTTATGTCCCTTGAAAAAAAAAAAAATTCAGTCTGCTTTTTCAGAAGTGTTCTGTCTCTAATGGCAAAGGCAATTAAAACCAGGTTTGGTATTGCAAAGAGATGCCATCACTGACATGACCTCGACCTTCTGTGTCTTATTAGTTCATTTTGCCACTCATGGTAAAGGTCAAATTCTGGTCAGCATGTTGACATTACAAATGGAGGCAGCAGAATACTGAGCAGATGAATATGACATTTGAATATAAAACAAACAAGTGACTTCACATTTTTCAGTCATTTTTATATCCATATGATTTAAAATAGCACATGCCTTATATGGATAATAGTGTATGTGCCTGTGTTGTGTTCATATAAATAAGAAAGTAACTCAATGGTAATAAGCAAACCAAAAAGCCAATTTTATTAATTTTACCAATCCAACTATTAGTCAAACCAGGTACTACTGTATGTTGAAAAGCAAACCAGCTGTATAGCTTCAGTGCAACACCATTAACTTCTGCCCTTGGATTTTTCCATATCCATTAAATCTTCTCTCTGCCTCTGATCTACTCTTCCAATGCTGCATTATAAAACACAGGGAGGGAGCTACCTGTCTCATATATTATCCATCAAATAACATGGATTGTGTGCTTCCTGCATATCTGCCATTTATTTATTTATTTGCTTTAATGATGTAGTTAAGGCTCCAAGCTGCAAGCTTGGAATTTATTTCTAGATTTCAGCCCCCTAATCACTACAGGAGCCTTAAGCTGTGCCAAATCAATTGGACCACACAAGGAACAATGTTGACACAAAGTAAGAGCACTGCCTACCATTTGAACTGAATCCTAACCACACTGATTGAACCTGACATCAAAAACCCAACATGTGAGCCTGCAAAGGCTGTTCTATAAATCTCAGGGAATGCTGCGCTCCATAATTTGAGCAATTGGGCCACACAATCAAGTAGTTTTTTTATTCGCTGAGGTTTAGCAAGTTCCCATCGATAAATTAGGCTCTTGGCTACCTGTCGATTTTGGAGGAGATTAAAGATGGTCATTATGGATTGTGGCACAGATGGATCCACACAGATGATAACTAGTGACAGGAGGACTAAAACGTAATAGTGTGTTTTCAATGTTCATTTATTTGTCAATGCTTCCTACTACTATTAGTATTAGTAATCAAATTAGTCGTATAGAGTACAAAGGTTCAGTGTTAAAAGAACTCTCACAGAGTACATGCATATTTTTATTATTATTATTATTACCCGTAGTAGTAGTAGTAGTAGTAATATTTATTAGTATTCAGCTGTTTCAGTAGTTTTGCAGTAGATTTGAGCAGATTTAGTAGCAGAATATTGCATTTATGAAAAAAAGTAAACTTATGAGGGAAAAGGGTACAACTCTAGTTTGGTTGGATGTATTTACAGATTTATCAATTACAGGGCTTTAACTTGACAAATACAACTGAAACTATGGCACCATTCAGAGGCATTTCTGAAAACCCTATGAACAGGCATCTTGATCAGTTGCCAATTGGACACCAAGCCAAATTAATAGACATCTAATATTTCCAATTATTTTACCAAAGAAAGCAGTCATACATTTGCAATGCCAGGAAAAGAAAATGCAGAGCTATGAACTGGATTCAGTGATTTGTGGAGAATAGACACCTCAAGCTGTTTTTACAAATTTTCAGTTAGTTTTGCCCACAAAGAACCTGGCTAAGTTGAGAGCATCTATGTCGCCTGATATGCTGTTTATGCACTAGTTAATTTGCACAGACATAATTTTACCTTCATTTTCACTTTTCTTGGGCCTTGTAATTTTAATGAAAGTTGGAAGAAGAGTCACAGGGAAGGTTACTTCCCTGATTTTTGACTCTTGACACGTTTTTTATAATACATAAATAAATCCTGTAAATAATACACATACGTGTCTAAGGAACAATCATGACGGAAGGGTACATTACCTTGGAAAGATGAACCAGTATTGTTCACTTTTGAAGATAAAAGAACAAAAATAAGGTTGCTCTCCTTACTACATCTGTTGTGTATTTCTGAAACGAGCAGTACACAACACGACACAGCAGCACCTAAGTACATTTCCTTGATATCAAATTCCCTTTGAAAAGTGACTCTTTTGAAGCCTATTGTTATATAGGTGCAGCAGTGCCTAGATCCTGTATGATCTTGCAGCACCTAAGGTGGTTCAGTAACCTGGGAGAGCTGCAGGACCATGGACGACGTTGGTCCCACTCACAGGCGTAGCTGCAGCTGTGGCTCGTCGTCAACCATTACAGCTTCCCACTGGCTAACTGCTCTGTAAAAGGCCTCAGTCTAAGGAGGAGACTGGTTTTGCCTCTTGGCTGCTGCAGAAACTCTGTATCTTTGTGATATGTTGTGATATGACATTTATCTTTTGTTGTAAATTTGTTGCACTTGTTTTTGTAAGTCTTTTTGTTTTGTTTCTGTTCAAGAACTGAAAAAAGGGGATTGTGTATCAGTGTGTCCATGTGTGTCCAATATATTTGGTAGGTTATGTTAGTTGTTGGGAGTTTTGACACATCGCATTTAAAGGTGCATCAGCTTGTACAGGCTTTTTCTGTCAGGGCCTGAAAAGGAAACACATTTTTGCAAGCTGTCACATCACAGATTTGGACAGTCACCCTCTTCCTCTGATTTCACAGCCAGTCATTTGAGATGACACAGGTACCATCCTTGATCTCCCATTAGCCTCTGTACCATTTTAGTTGCTTTATTCTGTTTTCGTGGAGTTTCTGATTAGACTGTTTGTTGCAGAGTGGGAATGTGTGGCTGCATTGTACAGCTACATGTGTTTTACTGCATGTGTCCATGTCTTCCTGTCTAGATTTCAATGATGTTGCCTGCTCTAAATTCCCTTGTGTGGTATATACTACTTATATAAGCAGAAAAAAACAGATAACATAATACTTTAATTCAGAACAATTGCTCTCACTTGAATGCAAATGCATGCACACACTCACACACACGTGTGAACATAAATGAACAAACAAACGCGCAGAAGTTGAAACAGAGACGCACATCCCGACCAAAACGTTACTTTGCGATACGGGCTGCTTCGTGCAAGAAACGCCGTTCCCTCCGTCCGTGCCTAATCATGACAAATTCCCCTGTTTATACCGGCCCGCGCCATCCACGCAAAAATGAGGCGCCCTTGACTTCTCCTGTCACCATCCATCTGTGGCCGGCGTAATTGCCACTCCGCGCACCCCCCCCCCCCCACCCCCCCCCCCCCACCCCCCCACCCCTCGCCCCCCCGCCTCCAAAGACCCGCGGCCGCGATCATTCAACTTCATTATCATCCATCCGTCATTCGGGGCGGCACCACGCGGCCTTGGCGCCGCGACGCCGTGCTTTATGATGACAACTTTTTAAATAAGGTCGCTCCAACGGCACAAGTCTCCGTCAGCTGCATTCCGAGACCGTCCAAATCCGCAGACAGCATGAAAAACAGGAGGAATGCGATCGTGCATACCTTAAACATCTGAATACATAATGTGAGGTAATTAATATTAGTATTTATTAATATTTAAGTTATTTGTGTTATGTTCTGGACTTGGACATTGTATGACTTTTGTAGGCTCTCTGTCCTAATTATTTTTAAAGCATTCAAAAATTGGGTTATTCAAACTGTCCCATTCTCAGCACAGTAGATTGTTCAGAGTCAAATCAACTACATATGGTCCCAGTTGGATTCCATTGTACTCTGTTAAGAGTTGAATTAGCACTTGAAGTTTTACCGTGTGCTTTCTCTATGCATGCTCAATACATTAAATCATGCACACAAAGACAGACAGAACATAAACGTATATTGCGAATATTATAAATCTGTCAGACTCGCTGTTACATAACCACTACAAACGTATTTTCCTCAGATACACATTTAAACCTGTTAGTACAATACTTTAGAAAACTATTGTAATACAATGCTGTTTTCAGTTCTACCCCTCTTTCTCAGACTTTTTTTCTTAAAGTGCCTAAGCTACCATTACTGCGGTTGTCTGATTGTACAGTATTTGCAGAGGGCAGCACAATTTCTATTTGCCATATTTCGTTCTGGATCTATGCTGTTACTGTGCTCAATCAGACAGTATACTTCCGAGTTCAATGTAAAACAATGAAATCACGGGATATTCTTTACTAGAGAGCATAGATTGTTTGCTGGGTGCACATTCCTGATTGAAGGTCCCTCAAGATACAGTGATTATAGCTTTCTGATTGAAGGGCAAAGATCTTGTGTTTATTGTCAGGGTGCTGCTCCTCTTTGGATTGCATAGTATTGGCTGAGAGCATCTAACTGATTTTAAAGAGTTTCATCAATATCCTGCTAGTGCCCAGATTTTGGGTTTAAAGTCCAAATCTTTATATAATCATTGTGGATAACAAGCTTTGCCTGATTTTAAGTAGAACAGCTCTGGCTCCCATAAAATAATCTTGAAAAAATAAGTTGCTGCTGTGCTAAAAATGTACACAAGCATGAAAAACTGGCAGCTGCTAGTCATTGTCAGTTGGTTTTCTGACTCCTGAGTTTTTGAGATATTGATGTGTAAAAAACCTTGCCATGACAAGGCACTGTTCTCCTAACCAAATTTTTAACAACTGAAAAGCAACATTTGGCCTTCCAGAATAAACTGGGAAAAGCTTTTTCAGCGGTTTTCCATTGATCCAGAGACCTCCGTTTTCCTTAGAGTGCAGTTTGTAATTTTGTTTAAAGTGACAGTCAATCCATCAAGAATCAAGTGGGAGATTTTCTACCACCAGACTATAAACTTGTTTAGGGTCGAAAATCCTTCAACTTCAGAAATTTGTAAGCTTTTTGAGTGGACCATATTTTCTTGTTCAGTGACTGACTCAGTGCCTAGGGAGCTTTTCAGTTATTTTTCTGAAGGATGAATTGATGGTTCATCGTTTTGTATGAGCTGTGAACCTGTGGAGGGACTTTATCATACACATTCATCAGCATTTCAAGGGTATTGTAGATTTCATGATTTTTTCCGTTCTGACTCTCAAACCAGAGGAATGTCTCAATTACTACTGTATCTCACAACATGTTAGACAATCACAATTAACTTAAAATTAACTGCAACCCGTGCCAGTTCAGAGTTATTCACATTGAGTAGATACCAGCAGTGTATCCAAACCCAATGCCCTATTCAGAAATGTGCTGATAATGCGATTCCATAAGTGGAACAGCACAAAGGCTCCTAATGTATGGCAGGCGGCAGTATAGTATAATGGATAAGGAGTTTGTCTTGTAACCTAAAGGTCGCAGGTTCAAGTCCCCGCTAGGACACTGCCGTTGTACCCTTGAGCAAGGTACTTAACCTGCATTGATTCAGTATATATCCAGCTGTATAAATGGATGCAATGTAAAAGTTGTGTAACTCGCTCTGGATAAGAGCATCTGCTAAATGCCTGTAATAATAATAATAATAATAATAATAATAATAATCATACATGTCAGTGCAGACCAGCTATTCCCTATTAAGCTATTATAGACATCTTAATTCAATCATAGGAACAGGTCACTGTCCCTGTCTGTTTTAAGGCATTCCCCCTCCTCCACCCCAAAAAAGAGAAAATATCATGCTTGAACAACTGTAGACCTGTAGCGCTCACCTCAGTCATCATTAGAACCTTTGACTGCCTCATCCCATCCCACCTGTGATCCATCACTGACATTTTCCTTGATCCCATGCAGTTTACAGAACAAACAGGTCAGAGAATGACACTGTCATTATGGGCCTCCATTACATCCTTCAACAAATTGACGCCCCAGGGACATATGCCAGGACATTATTTGTGGATTTCAGCTCATCATTGACTACCATTATTTCCAGAACTGTTATAAAATAAAAACTAGCCAAGCTAAATGTATCCAACTCCATCTGCCTGTGAATCACGGACTGTCTGACCAGTAGGTCACAATGCATGCAGCTGGGAAAACAATTATTTTTGCTCCAACCCTAGCAAAGCACTCCCCATTCAACGGCTAGAGATTTTGTTTAGCTGCTAAACTGTAACTGGTGTGCCAAATCAGAAGTGGATCTACAGGAACAGAGTTTGGCAGCCCTGCTCTACATAAATGACTGAAATTCCAATGTCCAGTTTGTGGATGAGACAAGCCTGGTCAGTCAGTTCTCTTATTGGGATGCATGTGTGTAGTGGAGGGAGACTGAATGACTGGTTGTTCTAGTGCTGTCAGACCAATCAGAAACACAATACACTTAAAACTGTGCAATAGTAATGGATGAACTTCATGAGGCATCCCTCTCCATCATATCCCCCTAGAATTGAATGGTTCAACTGTCAGTATGGTTCAATTACTCAAATTCCTGGGGAACATCAGATCTCATGAATTCAGATGGCGTGATAACATTACAGCCATTGTGAAAAAAGCACAACAGGGAATGTACTTTGTCAGCTGACGAAATTCAGCCTCTTTGTATAACACTGGTTTAATTATACACAGCCATCATCACGTCCATCCTCATCTCTTCAGTTAATGTTTGGTTTGGGACTGTGGTGACCAGGATGGGAGGGTCAGCATGCAAGAAAGGGCATCACTCCAACTCTGGTTACCGACAAAAACTCCAGAAAATGGTCTGAATCAATCCAGAAGAAAAAGAACTGCCACCTGAACAGTATTTTGTTTTGCACGTTTTGCATTCTGCACATTTGTATTATGTTCATTTGTACTGTGTGGAAATTTTTTTTTTTTGCTTCATATTGTAAATAATGTGTGTATAGTCTGTTATGTGTTTAAACATCCAAAAGATGGATCTAATAGGATTTTGTTAATTTTAGGCTAATTTGTGGACACATAAGTAGTTCTCACTGGCCCAATCCCCACAACCAAATACAGATGCAGATACTTGTTGGTTTGACCAATACAATAAGTTTACAATAAGATTCTACTTACCCCTAATAGATATACATTATCAATTTTCACTTATTTATGTGAATAATTGCCCTTATGAAGTAAAGGCAATGTGGCACCTAAAATGATCTTTTGAGTTTGCGGATTCATAAGAAGCAACAGATAGTTGTCCTGAGGTTTCCATTTTCTTTTTTATGCCAATCCGAAATCTTAGAAAATTATCTTTGCATCCTAAACTAGATACTTGTCCCAGACAAGTGCATCATTGCGATTATTATGCTTTTCTGTTTCAAAAGAGCTTAGACTTTCTTAAAACTTGAAGATAATTCCATGTAAGACATGCAGCTATTCTCAATCTCAAGTCACATTTCACTTTTGTTTTTGCTCACAATAAACAAATAAAATTGGTGCTACCATAGAGTTATAAACTGTATCTGTACACAGCTCAGTGCATTACAGCACAGTAACATACATCAAAGTTTATCATATAAGAAGTGAAGTTGGTGCTTCCCTTAATGCTAATCATGCAGGGTACAAGTTGTTGTACAAGTTCAGACCATCAGGTGATTCAAGAGCATGACCAGAATAATCAAGTCTGATTGAAGACCGGGACCATAATAGAAAGTCATAATAGGATGCATTTTTTTAGACATGCGTTACTGGAACAAAATTGTGATTTCTTTGCGAAGCAATCTAAAAAGAGGGGAACAAAATGAGAGATAAAATGAGCTTGCACATTTCTCCATGCCAGACTTGTGAATTGCATTCACTCCTGTAAATTGCTGTGCCTACCAGAGCGCTAATAGGAATTCACTAATCATTGGTCTTAGGCTGAGGATTAACCCAAAAATTTCTCTGTGTTACAGACAATGCAGTAAATAGGCTGACTCAACCAGTATGTATGCTGCTGCTGAAATTGCTCAGGCACTGGCCCTCACTGTACCAAGTTATACTGTACTATATACTATATACTATACTTATACCGCATTCAACTTCACATAAGCAGACCAGGTCACTCTGAAACACACTGTGATTCCATACAGAAAAAAAATCAAGCTCAACCACACCAAACTACCCTGAACTGAAATTACTGGCTCCAAATTGATGTAAACCATATTGAAACAGTTGCAGCTGATTATGACGAGGCAAGACGCCCCACAGCTGAGAAATTAAACCGAGCCCAACATCTGCTACTGCTGCAATTACACACCTCTCTGAGAAAAGTGGCCTCTGTTTTGGCTTGTTGGGATGAACGACCCATAAATGAGGTCCTGCTTGCAGCTGGATACACAGAAGGCAGCCATGGCCATCGTAATGTGAAGCAGATTTACAGTTCCACATGGTCAGGGACAAGTACTAGGGTCTGATTTTCATAGCTGTTTGACTCATTTCTAACTGCAATAATTTATCTAATAATTTGAGTGTGTCACCACTTAACTAAATGATTATTTATGGTACAAAAGGAATATTTTCACCATATAAGTCTTTGTTCGGTAAAGTTACTTTGTCCGCGTGGGCCGGGTAATATTGCTGTGTGGGTTTGTAATTTCAAATTTTCAAACAGGATTTATCCATTGGCTGTCTTATCGTGTACTATAAATGACTAAAATATTCCTGAATTAAAACTGCAATTTTTTGTAATGTAGATCAGCATGCGGTGCACTTGTAAATGTGTATAGAAAAATATGTCCTATGACATGGTATTCAACAGCTTTTCACTATTGAACCAATGTAAACAGGAATTCACTAATTTAAAAATAAAATAAAATAAAAAAATGCCGTGAAACTGGTCGATACTGTTTGCCATTACTTTCTTTTCAGACCCTGTCATCTCTGTTAATTTTAATTTACTGAAGTGGCAACTTTTTTGGTTCAGAAATGTAACTTTAATTAATGCTATTTTGGTGGCAAATTGACCATACTAAATTACTGTACTCTGTTGCAACTGTCTACACCCAAGCATTTTGACCTCCCCAAATGTGTAGCACAAGTCGTATGTAAATATCAACATGTAAGAGTTCACTGTTTGTTCAGTAACCTGCCATTGTACCCTTAAGCAAACCACAACTTGTATATTTCACTCAATAGTTTAAATGAAATATACAAGTGTGTGTACATTGTGTGTAGAATTGTGTTCAAAAAACAAAAACAAAATTAAGTTGCTCTGACTAGGAGTGCCTACCAAATGCCTGAGAAGATAGGTGATGTCGCATAGGTGCTAAACTTAGCGGCAGTTGGAATTTATAAGGCAGGGGTAGCTAACACTGTTCTTGCAGTTTAAGTTCTAACTCAAGCAATACGCTCAATAATAATAAGCAAGCAATAAGAGCCAAGAATTCTCCTGAGGTAAACAAACAGCGTATTTGGCTGCTTTATTTAATCAAGAAAATTCAAAGGCACACTACAGCTCTCCAGTACCAGGGTTAGTCAGCCACATTCTTGAAACTTTTATTTTTTGACACATATTTATGCTGATAATAAAATCTTGGGAGTACATTCATCATTCACCTTTATTCTCTTTCCACTAATGATGCTGTGCCTGTCAATGCATGCAGAAATAACAGAGAACTCAAACGCAGAATTCAATTCAATTATCTGCTTTGAAATAACTCTGTATACTGTGTGCGTGCGTGCATATGTGTGTGCGTGTGTGTATGTGTACCATCATCTTTGTGCATACAATTAGTTGCCCCGTTTAATTGCTTTTATCTTTGCCTGCTCATGACTTTGTCTTCTCCTCTGAATAACAATGCCTGAAATTGAAACTGGTGGGATTGAATACATGTTCTAGCATTTTCTTCTTATCACTTTATAGATCCTGGCAGCCATATCGTCTCCCTCTTGGGTGTGGAGTGTTGTTAAAACCCTCTTTTTAAATATATTGTATTGGTTTGGATCATTGCCTGGCTTGCAGTTAATTTACTATGTAATCTAATTCAGGGTAAAGTGAGAATTCAGGTAATGGATATCGATCGGTTGTTGTCGCACTGGAATAGCAGTTTAGTTATAATTAATATGTAATGTTGTCTTAATGGTCATAGCTTTAAAATGGAAGTGTGGTCATTGACAGGTACAGATACAGACATAGCCAAGGGGACGGGGATGCAGGTTTGTACAAGAAATAATTTTATGCACTGAAAATAGCAGGGCTCCAATATATCACTAATTTGAAGCAAGGTTTGTCCTTAATTTATTTTGTTGTTCCCTAACTCATCTAGGAAGCCAATGAAAACCAGGAATATTTATTGACCATGTATGTGGAACAATCCAAATTCAAAACCAACTTAAATAAGGATTTAAGTCCACGTCTTCCTGCCAAATTCAATTCCCAGCACAACGTTTCACATCAAGGTGTCTTCTTAAGGGGTATACACTAAGCAGTTTGACCCAACATCTCTGGAAAACTTATTAAATCAATTTAAATATACGGTACATAAGTGCATAAGAGTAGATAATTACGAGGACAGGGCATTCAACCTATCTACACACCACCAGCCAGAAATCTAATAAAAATCAGCTGGTACCCAGAGCATGAGTTCTTTACTTGGCTGCCTGTGCAACTGACCAATTTTGTCTCAATTTGAGAAATACCTGATGGCTGGGTCAGATGCTTTTTTGGCATGCATGTCTTTACTACAGCACAGAGGGAAATATTGCCCTATTATAAAAACAACAGTGGAGCACTGCAGCCAGAGAGGTCGGTTGAGTCAGCCAACTAAATTTCCCACAGTTAATCATCTCATAGTACGTGTACTAAATACACTACTAAATACATTCTTCAGCTGAATATCCTTTGTGCTGTTCCATGATTGAGTACACTGAATAGTGAGAATTCTATTACAGTGTCTTACTCTGTTCTTGTGCACACCGGACTGCGGAATTACGGCTGTCCTTCACAGATCAGATAGCCAGTGAACTGCCCCTTGATGAAGCTCAGCAAGGTGATAACAATTGTAGGCATTAGGGGACTCTTCGACTTGTAAAGAGAAGGGTTGAAAAGGAAAAACTTTCACTTCAGATATGAGGTCATATCCTCTCCACCGGTGTTGTTTGTAAGTGTTACAACAAACGTGCCTCGTCCCTGAGCACAAGCTGTTATAATGGAAAACTGTTATAATAACCCAAAATAATGGCACACACTATCAAATGCCACTGCCTGCTGGTTATTCTGGTGTTACACAGAATATTATTTACTCTCAAGGAAAAGAGCAAGAATTTTTCAAGATTCTTTGGTCGGCACTCATGGACTACCATAAATGTTTGATCATGGTATATTTTGTTTTATTTATTTAGTTATTATATAAGTGCAACACGATTATTTCGTGGGCAGAGTTTTTGGTTAATTTTTGTTTGGCTGAAAGATATGGATATGGTCAGCCAACAAATGAATCACTAAAGTATCTCTGTGTGCATGTAAATCAAGACTAAGATGAAATGAATAAAGGGGGGGGGGAGGTCAAGAATATGTACTCCAATCACAGTGTTCATGCACTGACCAGAAGTAACACTTGGGTACAATAAGTGCAAGTGACATCCTGGATTTCCATTTAAAACTTCCAATCTTTTGAATTATTATGGATATATCAAGACAAAGATGGTTGATTGATATATTTGCATAGATTGTCTTTAAATAATGGCTTATCCAAAGTACACTGTAGACTTATTAAACAACTGATTTGATGTGCTGCACATACTGTACAGACTGCTCTAGCAAGACAATGCTGTTCAGGGTTAATTGCCAGCCTGTGGCTCCTCTTATTGTGGCTCCTCTGATTGCATGGTCGATTATTTCACTGTCCAGTCATGAAGAGAAGCCACTTGTGCAATAGGAAGGCAGAGTGATTGTTCTTCCACTGGAACTTTAAAGTGTGAACTCTAAAATTACAAACCTGATTCAAGAGTAACCAAAGGATAAATCAAGAGTATAGGCTTTTGCAGTAAATGGATCTTCATGGAAAAGTTTTAGCCACATGCAAGATTCATGCTTTAGAACATATATTTATGAACTACATGTTGCCTGTTTTAATGCTACAAAAATGTAAATTGGTAAAATGCCCATTTAGGCTATTCAACCTCTGAATTTCTATTAGGTATATGTATAGTACATGCAAAAAGTATTAGGCCACATGGGTTTTACTTAAAAATAATTTTAGACAAGACTTTCCTCAAAATTGCCTCCTTTCACTTTAATTACAATTAAACAAATGATTTGTAAGTCTATCCTCCAATCATTTTGCAAATGGGTGGTGGGAGGGAGGTGGAGGAATTAAATTGAGTGAAATCTTATCTACTTAAGTTTTTTTTTTTTTTTTTTTAAACACAGGTAGCCTAATTCCATTGACCTGTAGCGTAAATAAAACAAGCATTAAATCTGTAAGAAATATGGCAAAGGAGGCGTTAGACTAAGATGTGAAGGGCCAAGTAAACATATTGTGGCAAGGTTACTCCTCCCAAGAAATTGAAAAAAGCTTAAAGGGCCAGGAATCTGTGGATGCTTTGCTGATGTGTTGTTTTAATACTTTTTGTTGCGCTCACAAATGGCCAAGAAATATTTTTAAAAGATTCTTGCAACAAAAAAAGGTATGAAAGTCTTCCCCCTCGGCCAAACGCCAGATTTTCAGTGGGCAGGGTCAACTGGGTGTTAATTATGTAACAAAAACCATATGTCCAGTGAAATCTTTTCTACATGTAAAATGCAAATGATGCTTTTGCCACTTTTGTGCAGGGAAGGCAAGCTAAGTTGAAAATGCCTAAGCATAGAGCTTGTAAGTGAAAACATCACCAAGCCACTCCCCTCGTTTTCCCGCAAATTTTTCAATGGGAAAATGAATGTGTTGGGTCAAGTTGCCCCTAGCTGCTGGTCCAGAGTCAGTTATTTTCTTCCCCTACTAACTGTTAAAGTTAGGACCTGGGTAGGGAAATCTGATACCAGACCAGCAGTTAGGGGCAAGTTCACCCTGGAGTCTGGGCAGGACTGCACTTGGCGGATAGACTCACAAGCACACGTGGTTGTGACATGTATCGTGCGACTTTGATTTAGTGTAGTTCGGGACCACCAACACATCGTAAATCAACATAAATCAGTTTTTTTGCCCTCCAGAGATTGAAATAAATAGAACCAAGCACATGCTATGGCAGAGAATGACGGTCCCAAAAAAATGTGATGAATCTTTTATTTTTAATCGCTATAGATATTTTATAATCAATGATTCTTAAGAAGTCAATAGGATTTTAATATTGGGCTGTGACGTCACGAACCAGACGCCCCCTGGAGGCAATTTGACTTACAAGCTCAATTGCCCCTCTTCTGGATGCGAAGAAAGCAATACACTTTTCATAATAATGAAGAGAGCTACACAAAATAGGTTTTATTCCTGGAGCCCACAGGCACTGCAATAATATTACAATGACGCATACAGTTAGTGGTGGATAAGGAGGTAAGTAGGCCCACCATTAGGTAGTGACAATTAAATAGTTTCCAAGCATAGACATGTAGAATCAAAAGACTTTCTTTTTCGGGCGTAATGTCTGGAGTTTGAGACTCTAGTGTCTAATGTTAGTGTACAGTACCTCAGTGTTACAATACATTACTACACATTGAATGATCTTCAGGTGTAACTATACGATAGTGAAGCCCAGTTTATGTTTCTTTCTTTCCTTTTGTCTGTAAGGTTACAGCTCTAAATTGCTCTAATTTAGCTAGCGATGAGGAATGGTTTACACATGACATGGCTTATGGATAGGGATGTTAATAAGTACTTGTCTGCTGAACAGCTCACAATAATCTAATTGTGTTTATTACAATTCAATGTTCATAACTGGGTTAAAAACCTCAAAGAAATATTAAGAAGACAATCAATTGTCACTTCTGGCGAATTGAACCACAATTTAAGATTTCCAAAACCAGGAACTACGAGAAGAACTCAATGCAGCTATAGAGAAACCAATTCCCCTGACAACAGTGAAACAGCAACTATGATATGCTGTTCAAAAAAGGATGTGCAATTAAGAATAAACCCCAAACATGTGTCTGACAGGTTAGAAACACTCTTCAGGAAGCAGGCGTGGACGTGGTCTACTGTCTGCTGAACTTCACAAATAGAACTACAGAGGATACATTGAAATATGCAGCCTCAAAAACAGGATGGCCAGGTTACAGTTTGCTGTAAGACAACGTCAGGCTATTTTAAATACATAAAAGAGCCTACAAAGTACTGAAAAAGGTCTTGTCTTGTAGACATATGAGACCAAGATATTCACTTGTATGTGATGGCAAGTGCAAAGGGTGGAGGCCAAAAAAACTGCCAAAGATCCAAAAAACACTGCTGCCCCCCAATCTATGAAACATAGCGGTACATCTGCTATGGTTTGGGCATGTATAGCTGACATAGGGACTAGCTCAATTGTCTTCATTGCTGATTTAACTGCTGATAGCAGCACAGTGATTTATTAAAATGCATAGAAGCACCTTATCTGCTCAAGTTCAAGCAAATGCCTCTAAACTCATTGGACAATCCTGTAGCAAGACATAACATACTTCTAATGCAACAAAGCCAAATACTGGTAAATGCATGACAGGCCAAGTCATTCACCTAATCTCAATCCAATTGAAAACGTATTTCATATACTGAAAAGAAAACTTAAGGCAACTAGCCCCTGAAACAAGCAAGAGCTGAAGACGACTACAGTACAGGCCAGGCAGATTATCACATTACATTACATTACATTACAGGCATTTGGCAGACGCTCTTATCCAGAGCGACGTACAACAAAGTGTATAACCATAACCAGGAACAAGTATGACGAAACCCCTAGAGAGAAGTACCGGTCCAAGTACAGGGAACAACCGCATAGTTCAACTTGGACCCTGGTGGTTAAACTGATTAACACTAACAACGAGAACGGCAACAACGCAATCTATGGAAAAATAAAAATAAATAAAAATACAAGTAGTCGTTAAGACTGGCGCATCAACTAAGTCACCTATTAAACAGCTGCCTAGTTACACCCCTAAGTTTAGTCATTTACAGGGGGGGAAGGGAGGGATGGGGAGAGGTGCAGCCTGAAGAGGTGGGTCTTCAGTCGTCGTTTGAAATTGTTCACAGTCTCAGCTGTTCTGACCTCCACAGGGAGGTCATTCCACCATCGTGGGGCCAGAACAGACAGGAGACGTGTTCTGGAAGTGCAGGTGCGAAGAGGGGGAGGTGCTAGGCGTCCTGAGGTAGCAGAACGGAGGGATCTGGTTGGCATGTAGGGTTTGAAAATCTTGTGAAGGTATGCTGGGGCTGATCCCTTGACTGCCTGGTATGCTAGAACCAATGATTTGAATTTGATGCGAGCTATAACAGGCAGCCAGTGGAGGGTAGTGAGCAGGGGAGTTACGTGGGAGTGTCTGGGGAGGTTGAAGACCAGACGAGCCGCAGCATTCTGGATGAGCTGCAGGGGTCTGGTGGCAGATGCCGGTAGTCCAGCCAGAAGAGAGTTGCAGTAGTCCAGGCGGGATAGAACCATTGCTTGGACCAGGAGCTGGGTTGAGTAGGTGGTGAGAAAGGGGCGGATTCTGCGGATGTTATATAGGAAAAATCTGCATGCCCGGGTTACTGCTGCAATGTTGTTGGAGAGGGACAGCCTGTTGTCCATCATCACTCCGAGATTCTTGGCGCAGGGTGATGATGTCACTACGGTGTCCCCTAAGGAAATGGAAAAGTCGAGGAGGGGAGAGGATAGAGCAGGAATAAAGATTAGCTCCGTCTTTCCCGGGTTGAGCTTCAGGTGGTGATTGTCCATCCAGCTCTGTATGTCCCTCAGGCAAGCGGAGATGCGGGCAGGGACCTGTGTGTCCGATGGGGAGAAGGAGAGAAAGAGTTGCGTGTCGTCGGCATAGGAATGATAGGACAGGCCATGGGCAGATATTACAGGGCCAAGGGATCTGGTGTACATGGAGAAGAGAAGGGGACCAAGGACTGAGCCCTGGGGAACTCCGGTAGTGAGGGGACGGGGTGGTGATACCTTACCCGCCCAGGCAACCTGGAAGGAGCGGTCAGAGAGGTAGGACTCAATCCAGTCAAGGACTGTGCCGCGGATCCCTGATGCTGCCAGGGAGGACAGGAGGGTAGAGTGGTCCACAGTGTCAAATGCAGCGGAGAGGTCTAGGAGAATCAGGACAGAGGAGAGGGAGGCTGCTCGTGCGGCATGGAGTGACTCACTGACCGAGAGGAGTGCAGTCTCAGTCGAGTGGCCAGGCCTGAAGCCAGACTGGTGGGGATCAAGCAGGTTGTTCTCAGAGAAATAAGCAGAGAGCTGGTTAGATGCAGCACGTTCGAGTGTTTTGGATAGGAAAGGGAGGAGAGATACCGGGCGGTAGTTCTGAATGACTGAAGGATCTAGTGTGGGTTTCTTCAGCAGCGGGGTGATGTGGGCCTTCTTGAAGGATGAGGGGAAACATCCAGAAGATAGGGATGTGTTCACGAGGGAGGCGACAAAAGGGAGGATGTCTGGTGTGATTGCTTGAAGGAGAGATGAGGGGATAGGGTCGAGGGCGCAGGTGGTAGGGCGGTGGGTGAGCAGAAGCTGGGAGACTTCAGTGTCTGAGAGGAGAGAAAATGTGGAGAAACAGGGGGCGGAGGACGCAGAGGGGGCGGAGGACGCAGAGGGGGCGGAGGACGCAGAGGGGGCGGAGGACGCAGAGGGGGCGGAGGACGCAGAGGGGGCAAAGGAGGTGCGGATGTCTGCAATCTTTTCGTCAAAGAATGCTGCAAAGTCATCTGCAGTGAAGGAAGACTGGGGTGGAGGAGGTGGCACGCTGAGGAGAGAGGAGAAAATAGAGAAAAGTTGACGAGGGTTAGAAATGGAGTTATGAATTTTGGTTTGGTAGAATTTTGCCTTAGCGGCAGTGACAGAAGAGGAGAACTCTTTCAGGAGAGACTGATAGGCTGAGAGGTCAGATGGGTGCCTGGATTTGGCCCACTTCCTCTCAGCAGCGCGGAGGGTGGCCCTGGAGGTGCGCAGGATGTCAGACATCCATGGACTGGGAGGGGATGAACGTGCTGGCCTAGGGACGAAGGGGCATAGGGAGTCGAGTGCTGAGGAGAGAGATGACGTCAGGGTGGAGGATGCAGAGTTAGTGGGGAGCTTGGAAAATGATTGAAGAGTGGGGAGGGAGGCAGTCACTCTGTGAGCAAGAGAAGAGGGTGATAGGGAGCGGAGGTTACGGCGGACAGTGACAGTGGGGATGGGAGGGATCACCACAGATGACACTCAGTACCTGGTGATGTCAGAGACTTCAAACAGTCATTGCATGCAAGAAACAAATGTACTAAACATGACTACTTTTTGCATAATATTAATACGTCCCAAACATTATAGTGCCCTGAAATTGGCGGCGTGATGTATAAAAAGTGCTGTAATTTCAACATGGTGAAGACAAAGTATATAAAAATATAGCAGCAAAGGGTGGACCAAATCCTAATTAATGCCCATAAGTTTGGATGAGATGTTGGATGTCTGGTGTCCACATATTTTGGCCATGTAGTATATATAGAGTACTGTGCAAAAGTCTTAGGCACCCTATATTTTTAAATATAATATATAGTATATATTTGGTCATATTTTAAGTAATAGACTACTTTTCAGATAAAAACTTTGATCAAGGGTCTCTGGGATTACCTGGAGAGCCAGAAGCAAGCGAAACAGCCAAAATCTGCAGAAGAACTGTGGCAAATTTTCCAAAATGCTTGGAACAACCTACCAGCCGCTAAATCTACCAGCTTATAAAACTGCAGGACAGTGTACCTAAGAGAATTGATGTAGTTTTAAAAGCGAAGGGTGGTCACACCAAACATTGATTTTATTTAGTTTAAAACTATTTACTACTCTTTATATTATTTTTTCGATATGTATAACCTTTCATTTCATTATTTTTGAAAGCATCTTAGCTGTACACCATTTTTTTACAGGTGCCTAAGACTTTTGCACAGTACTGTATATCTGTTCAAAGAGAATGACTGAAATTAAGCTTCTCAGTCTCTGTATGGCACTTTCTGTTTTGTGGGGATCATCAACATCTAATCCTGAGATGAAGATACAAATTATGTTCCATAATTTATTTGGTGGCAGAGGTGCATTGGTCTACTATATCATTATTAGCACTCTTGTAATAATTACCGGCTGTAATGCATTCAAAATATTCATAATTTTCTTTTTATACCATCTTTTCTGACAGCATGTACTTAGTGTCATTTCTTCCATTAAAGCCCAGCTGCTTTTGAAGAGATGCAATTCAGCTATACTGTTGACAAGGATGTTGCCAAGTATAATTATTAAAAATAGAAATCATTGGCTCCCAAGCTTTTAGATTAATTTCCATTTAAAGCATATTTGTAAAGGCACATATTTTTAATGGTACTGAGCACTAAATGCTGTTGAAATGGGCACACACAACAGATGTTTTTCAGGGGACTACAGAAAAGTAAAGAGAGAGAAAACATTTTTGATAAACAAGAACAAAGCAGGGTTAGTTGCACTGCTGTAATAACAAACCATTGCAGTCATACACAGTAATGCCTTGTGTGAGTCCAATATGTAGGCCTACTCTGTAACAGTTTATTTAACACTGAACATTTTACTGCGTATTGTACATATATCACAAAAAAAAGCACCAGGGAATTTCTGACTACATGTACTGTATTTATCATTTTGAGATGGGTTTGGAAACATCTAGATGCCAGACGAGATTGTTTATTTATTTATTGCATGTCATAGGAAACCCATAGCAATATATTATCAAATACTTTTCCATTTCACTTTTCTCAAATGCTCAGGTCAGTTAAATGAATGCATGCATCAGTAAGCTTGACCTCTTTCAGGTAATAAACTTCCTTATGGCTTGTCACTCGCTTAGGTTACCAGTCAAATCAATCATCCACCCCAACACCCCTATGCAAGCACAACTGAGTAAACTGTCCATTCTGTACTCTCTGCTGCACTTTACATTAAATCAAAATGAAATCACGATTAGGGAACACACACACAGGTGCGCATACACACACACGTACGTACACACTCATGCAAACAGATCCCTAGGGGTGGTCTTAGAAATCCCCCCACCCACTACGCCACTGCTCATCAAGATGGGGGGGAGGGGAGTACTGTTCATGTTAAAATTTTGTTTCAAAACACGCATAATAGCTAAAGATCATGAGATCATTTTATCATTTATTCATTCTAGCATGGGCGTATTATGGGCTATTACTGGTTGTATTTTGTGAAATTCAGAAAGATGCAGTTTTTGCAATCAATGAGGCTGGCAATGTTCCAAGTGCACAGAACACATGAGGATTGACTATGATAAAAATACATTTTGTTCGCCAGCCATTGCATTTCCCCACCCCTTCACAGACACACGGAATGGATAGCTACAGCCATCCATTCACACACTGTTATAAACTCACAGAAAAATCCAGGACACATCTACAGGCACACACACACATACAGGCATTCATACGTGCACATGAACACACACACGCATGCGCACACACACACACACATACACACTCTCACACACACACACACACAAACACACACACAGTCCATGCTTCCCAAACAGTTTGACTTGTGTGTCTGCCTGATTCTCAGTCGAGACACACCCCTTCCTTCTCAACATTCCCCTTTCTCTCAGCATGCTCTCTGTTGCTGCCTGCCACAGAAAGGGTAAGGGATAAGAAGCAGAAACTCTCTCCATGGCATTTCAGCCGGCAGTGACAAATGGCACTCAAACGAAATTAACATACAAATCACGAGCGATGTTCAAGGGGGATCAGTTCTGCAAACTCACTGATCGTTATACCATCTGGATGGATAAGCCCCACTTTCTGTGCCTCCTCTCAGCCCATGCAGATTTTATTATTTCATTAACTTAACAATCCCATGAATTGGACCAGAATTCATCGCCTGAAATCACAAATAGAATGTGTGCAGTATAAATAAAATTATTATTGTCATTACAGGTCTGTACACCACACCTTTATTTTAATATAAGAAGAGCAGATCACTTTTAATAGAGTGCTTTAAGGCCATAAAGGCTGCTGATGTTCACTGCAGATTTTGAGGTTCCATGTTCTCACAGAGAATCATCACAAGTCAATGTATAGCATTTCTTAATTTTAAACCAAATGAATTTTAAAAATGCATTCCCCTGCATTGCTGCAAGTAAATGCATGCTCTCTGATGTACGTTTAAGGACAGTGTGCTGTGGTCTTTCAATTTCATGAGCCAGTGCAAAATTAGTGACAGTTAAACTCATTAAGTTAAAAAAAAGCTAAACCTGGCTGCCCTTCCCACAATCCTTATGGGTACACTAATGGGCGCTCTCAAATTGTCTCATTAGTTAACATCAGCCAGTCCACACATTAGTACATTGATTATTCTAGATAAATTCGACAAATAGTAGAATTATAGAAGAAATAACTAGTCCCTGAAAGTAATATCCACATGGATCAGCACATCTACATAGGAAACCCTTAACCACAGTTATAGGAGAAACACCTGTGAACAAATACTCTAACTGTGAAAAAATGCTTAAATCAAGTTTTTTTTTTTTTTTTTTTTTTTTACAAATGTAATAATACGGATTAAGTTGGTGATATAAAGGAGGAGTTTTTATTAGTACATCACACGCCAGTGTGACACCCCTGGAAGGGAGATGCAGCAGTGCTGGGGAATACCGTTGTCTGACGCATGGAGAGAGAGAGAGAGTGCACAGACACAAACATGAAATGATGTGATGTGAATAATTAATATTGAATAAGCAACGACATTGTAGGTTGTTAAATTTGGCTAGTAGTATAACCGACGTTAGCTAGCTGACTTTCCAAAGCAAGATGATCAGTCAGCTAGTCTGTCACTTGGCCTGTCTGTAAGTGGTTTGTCCCTGTACAAAATCTTTTTCTATTTTATTTTTTGACCATTCAACTGCTATGGAATTCAGAACATAATAACGGCATCAATAAATTGTACGTACTCTCCTAATATCTCTCAGGTCTTCCAGAAACACTTTCTACAATTGAATTACGTGCGATTGCACTGTTGAAGTGTGGCCAATCAAACCACAAGGCATTGATATACAGAAATGGGGCTTACCATAATTACACGGCGCTTGCTGCCCCTTGACCACTTGAAAAGTTTTACATTTTAGTAAGTTCAAAATAATGCAGTGTAAAGCATGAATAAAGTGCTCCATTAATTAAACAATGCAACTTAATTAAACTTTTGCTCAATTTAAGAATTAAATTAATTTTGAGTAGATATGCCTTGCTTTTTTTAAAACAACTCCTATAATGCCACTTTGACAGTGATCTAGTTCACCTCATACAAGTTTGACATTCTTGTCACATAAAAACATTTTTTTTTGCAATAAAACATTATCTCGTATGGTGTTTGAAAAAAATTTAAACACACAACCTTTGTTTCACCTTTTGTGCTTTCAGTTATGTGGTTTGATCAATCCGTGTGAAACCAAAGAGTGTCCTTCACAGTGACTTACGTTATCCCTTAGAAGGGCTTCAAGAGGCAGCAAGATGAGGCTTTGCTCGTCCTATCACCCAGCAGAAGAACTTTCTGGAAATACACTTTCATCGCTGAAAAGTAATAAGCAGAAAATTGTGTGCAGTATTGTTTTCCACCATCAAAGGGCCCTGGCAAAAGGGATTACGTTCTCATCTAGCGCTTCCTCTCCCTCGACTTACATGTAGTGGAATTGGAGTCAGAAGAATGAAAACACTACACTTCCATCCACCCAATTTGTCATGCTACCAGATCGGAATTATTTGCGACTAGAATGCTACTAGAATTTGATACATGCTCTATTTTGAGCGATCTACCATTGTCTTCAATCAGATTTTAAATTTCTTTTGTTCAGCATGATAATGTACAGAAAGCACATTTGCCCTCTTGAAATCCAGAGTACATGATGCAATAGAATGAATTTAAAAAAATATATATATGTTTAATATTAATATTATTAAAATGAATGGCAAGTTGATTTCATCATTAATGAATAGTTCAGGGTGGTTCACATTATATTGGAAAATGTAGAACACCTCCACCTTATTTTAATAGCCGAAAACATAATAGAAGCATCCTGAATTATCCTGGAAATGTGCATGCACAAATGACAACATTCACTTAAGGATGAGCCACTGTCACACTGTCAGGCAAGTTGCAATCATGCATAATCAAATGGACTGTCTGAGCACTGCTGTTGACAATTCCACCACGCCATGTTTTCTGGTTTACCAGTAATTCATTACATTGGAGGTTAGGCATGTCTTTCTGTGACTCAGAAAAAAAAAATTAAAATATTTTTTTGACATAGAGTCGTGCATGACAAAAAGAATATTGGTTAAAACTAAGATTCAGACCAGACATTCATGTCCCTTACAGGGGACAACAAATAATTGCTGAGTCATATGACCACTTTGAAATATTCTTTTTAACTTGATTAAGCAAATAGCAATATTCTTATTATGTTGCTTGCTTCCCCTTGGATTAACCAGTGAATTGTCGGTTGAGGACACTGTTATAAGAAAAACATGTGCATGCTGTTTATAATTTACACTTTAGGGAGATATGTTTGGTATTTTACCCCCACGTGTACCACATAACACTGTTATTGAACTTTTATTGCTTTGAGTGAGGAGAACGATTGCACACTCCAATAAACACATTTTATATTCCATCATATTTTACATGTTGAAAAATGTACCATGTACTAAAAAAAAATATTAAAAAAATAAAAACTGGTGTTGATGATTTTCTGGGGGTCAAATGCATAACCAATTCCAGGCCTGTATGAAACATATCCCTTTGGCATAGAGTGCCACAATTCATGCTGGAAATCACATTTTACCAATGTGTCATGAGACAGTGGAATTTCTTTATTCTATCATCAATATTTTCTAATAATTAAAATACAATAAAAATAAAATGTCAGACTTCCTTTGAGACATTGTATTAAATAATACAATAAGAGTGTGACACTGTTTTATTAAAGCTGTACGATGTGTCCCCAGCTTCTATAGATTTCCCAAGGATGTTTTTTAATCATGTTCCTCCTGTGTGTTTTTTGGCTGGACTGCAACAGCGGGGCCAGCCCTACAAATGCGAATGTCTGTGACTTACTGACTGAGTGAGTGATAGAGTTACACCGCACATGTCTGTGACGTCGGCCGGTTCCAGGTTTTAACCTGGTTTAGTTTTAGCTACTATTTAAACTGACTATGACGGGAAGATATTTAAATGAAGAGGAATAAACTGGTAAATTTAATCGAGAAAAGCATGAAAGAAACTCGTAAGTCGTTTGGTACTACCCCCCTAAGCAGCTGTTCTTTTCTTTTATTTTGTGAGAAATAAACGTCAAGTTAGCCAGCTAACGGCATTTAACGACAAATACGTTATCGCTAACGTTAGCCTTTTTCGAGATCACACATCGTTAGATTTCAGGTAAAAGTAGAGTGGGTAATTTACAGACTTTTTGTCCTGCTAACATTTATTTACCTGTTTTCCTGTTGTGACTGATTCATTTTCGTGGCTTGGTGGTGCAGTTAGTTGTCTGACGCTATCGTTATGAGGGCAAGAGGTCTAATTTACTGTTGAGATTAGCCTAGTTTAATTTAGCAGACATTAACCTAATAGTTAGAAGCATCACTGTTTGCTTTGTATAAGTCATTATTCAGCTGTGCACTTTAACCCGAAGTTTGTCTACAATAGACGAGTTTACGAATTAACTTTGCAAGAATTCTGCGATCTGCTTTACTCAAGTGTATAGATTGGATGGCTAATCTATTTCATTACAGGCATTTAGCAGACGCTCTTATCCAGAGCGACTTACACAACTTTTTTTACATAGCATTTTACATTGTATCCATTTATACAGCTGGATATATATACTGAAGCAATGCAGGTTAAGTACCTTGCTCAAGGGTACAACGGCAGTGTCCTTACCCAGGAATCGAACCAGCGACCTTTCGGTTACAAGCCCAGTTCCTTACCCACTGTGCCACACTCCGTCCTACATATTTCTTTATGTAGTCTATTATTATAGACCAGCCCTACAAACACAAATGCCTGTGATGAACTTACACCATTGGTCGGCCGAGTTATGAAGTTACACCAATGGTCCAGCAACATACCGGGTTTTGACCTGGTCTTGTTTCTGGTTGTCTTCTCTTAAAGTCGTCTAGGGTCCATGCTACGCTCATTTTTATATAGGTCAGGAGTACAGTTTGCCAGGATATATTTCTGTGGTTTACAGCAAAACAGTATTTCAATGGGGGCATTAAATGAATACATTATTTAATGTCCCCATTGATCTGAGGAACTGGGTAATACACACATGGTGAAAAAGTTGTTAAATAAGGCCATTCAGTCATTTTTGTTAGGGAATGCTTGATTTGACTGAACTGTTAATATTGCTCGAATCTAACGTTAACACAAAAGAAAAAATGGGATTGCACATGAGGTACATTTTTACAACAATAATTTGTAAATAATCTCACTCTCCAAAAGGTTAAAAAGGGCTTACTACCCTTTTATTACCTGCTCAATATATTTTTACAAAGTGCTTAGAATTAGATTACATTTGCCGGTAATGTCCTGAAATATATATATATATATATATATATATATATATATATATATATATATATATATTTATATAAATGCCAAATTGCCAAATCAAAAGCCCTGCAAAGGCTGTGACTGTCATATAATGTCATTTTTAGTATTGCTTTCTTTCCATATGGCATATTGTGAGAACAAATGGCAAAAGACTAATCAAATCCCTGACTAATTAACAAATTGCACAGTAAAAAAATGTTGTCATGCCTGCGGTTTGTCTCAGAAGGCCAGCAAATTTGAAATGTTGCTGCCGTGCAATGTTGATGTGCCAATCCATTATATCCTCCCTGATGACGCTTGGATTTTTATGCAAATGTTCTATATGTAATATGAATGGGTATTAAGCAATTAGCTTTTTATTTATTCATTTTCTTTACTTTAAAATTTTCATTCATTCATTTATTTGTTCTGTTTCATTATCAGACAAAAACAACGCAGTCTTCATTACCATTGTAAACTAACTATTTCAAGCACAGTACACAATCCAGAGGACTTGGTCACTGAGGAGTTACTTCTGGAATGTCCCAGCATTTTTGCAGTCAAAGCATCTATTCCGCCTCTCAGATATAGGTGAATAAGTAACAGGACCTTCTTTCAGAAAAGCAACTCAATAAATATTGCTTACCAACAATACATGTGTCAGCTTTAGGGTGAGACAAATTTCACAACGTCCTGTGAGCTTGTAAGCATCCTGCTCCTTGAACACATATAATTCACAGAGGCCCATTTTTATTGCTGTTTCTCACATCATCCACTCCAGGTCTTTGCCCAGGGTAACCTTGGTGCGTTTCAAATTCGCAGAGGCCCAATATGTAATGCCATTATTTCCTTCAGATACTTCTTTTCCATAATTTTCATAATTACTCTTTGATATTATAAGTGATACAAAAAGGAGAGAATCAAACAGAAATGACTTATACTTGAGGAGCTGTAATTACATACACTACTTCCGGGTTCGTGTCCGGTTCAGTTAACTTGTCAGTCTGGGGTTTGTGTTTTATGAAGTTATTGTATTTCTGAAATACTTACTTTAATGATTTCAATACAACATCACAAATATGCAAATAACTGATATTACAACACCGCATTTTCTTCATGAGCTGGTATAAAGGTATGTTTCAGTGCAATGGGACAAAACATTGCTGGGGATTATTTTCAGGCTACTGGCTGGGATTAGCCTCTGTTGTGCCTCCAAGACCAATCTGTGTGCATTAACCTTTCATAAGGCCCATTGGCTTTTCCTTCTTTTTAAGTGACTTGCACAAAAAAAAGTGCTTCAGATAGATTGATCTATACAATATCAGGAGTTCACTGTCATACAGAGAGAATTTTATTCTGAGGAGGCCATCCATCTCCCCAAACAGCTTTAATGTCGTATCTCACAAACTCACAGAAGTGTCGTTTCTTACAAACTCACGAGTCATTCATCACAGAGATGGATCATTCAACCGTCCCCCTCTCATTCTCCACACCCTTTGGAAAACTCCGGTACACTGTGACTCAATATTGATGCTTGTGGCTGGAAAACAAACCTTTTCACACGTTGCTGTTTTTGCTAGAGAAAAAAAATAAATTCCTACCAAGAACCATGTATTTTATTCTTAAAAACATGAATTTAGAAAATAAATTACACAAGTGGTTGTAAAGTTTTAAAAATTAAAACTTAAAAAAAAAAAAAAAAAAATTTAATTCCACACATCATGGTTTTCATTTATCAAAAGATATTTTTATTTGTTAGTCTTAAACGGTCATATGTCTTTCACATCTATCTTATCAAACGTGAATGAAGCAAGGCCTCTGTCTGTAAATGCTTTAACAAAACAAAATCCTACCTCATTTCCAGATTTGGAAGTGGCACTCATAGAAAAATCTACATTTCAGTGCAAAGAATGTAACCATCATGTATTATGGGTTCAAAAGAATGTATATTTGAAAGAGGACTGCATTCCAGATATTCTGCCTTTGATCTCTTAAACCTTCTCCAGCCATCCATTTTACAGCTGAAGGACTTTTAACTCACTCACACACACACACACACACACACACACACACCACACGCACACGCGCACACACACACACACAGTGAATGAATGCAAGGTAGGTCTAACACTATGCAGCAGTGATCCCACAACACCAATATATTGAACTCTTCACTGTGAAAGCCTCCAGGACCAAACATCGCAATATCATTCCCAGTGCCCTGGCTAAAATAATACATGTGCAATATATGAATTACAGCAAAGGTGAAGTTAGATAGTGATGTAAGCACTTTTGAGTTGGGAACCAAACAAGAGATATTGTTATTTGAGCACTATCTACACTGAAAAGAAAATGCAAGACCAAAATTCTGTCATTTACATGATATACAGTAGTTGGTCTTTAATTCATTATGCTAAAAAGTAGTGTAGTAAAATATCAGAATAAAAAGAAATAATAATTTATGCATTTGTATATAGGCTAGAGTCATAACAGCATTCCCTTGGGGAGTTTCTGCAGTTACGTGTCTACTTCAGTTACAAAAAATTCACTATTTTCAGCTCCACTCCAGCAAACTGTAAAATTCCTATATGAGAAAAGGATTTCCACCTGTTAGAGAAAAATGGTGGAGGAATTGAAGCATGGACACACAAAACACCAAGACCAAAGACAGTACATTGTTACTGCTACATTGTACATTGCATACTGACAACGTTAATTTATATACAGTGTATAATATAGCATGATGATGAAAAAATGATTTCATACAGTAAAGCAATGGGAAGAAATAATAAGTTTACCCATAGATTTCTAAAGAAACGATCATTTCACAGCTGTTCTTATAGAAAATGTCTTCTGGGGGGGGGGGGGGGCATGCAGTTCTAATGCTCTATGCATTTCAACCCCCCCCAACCCCTTTCAATGCAGATTTGTATGAGTATCAGTCCAGAGAAATTGAGCACAATGCTACTGTACACAAGAACACACCTAGAATCAATCAGGAGAGTTAAGGAGCGGGTCTCTGAGTGTCCCCAGGCCCCCACCCCCCGTTGGACTGAAGCCAGATGCAGGTGGAGTCATAAGAGGAGGGGTACATTTGATTGGCAGAACACCTTAGGGACAGTGTGAGTGTGAATGAAATTTCCCAATTTAGCCACTGATGAAAAGAGCACCTGGATCCAGATGGGTGATTAAATACTTACCAGTTATAGATGATGATTCGTCTTGTCTTTTTTCATTTTTACAACCTATACAATGAATCGTATTTCTTTCTTTATACCTAGGATTTCAGAAAAAAGAATTTCCATTCTTTTTTAAATTTTTGACTATTGACATGGCCTTAATATGTATTTTGGTCATTTGTTCAGGACTGAGACCAATTTAACACCAGCATCTATCATTCAAAGTCAGGTGTTGGCAGGCCTGTGTGTGCTGTAGAAATCGAGCCACAACACTTGCTGTAACACAGAGGGTGATGTATTGCCTAGGGCTTGTAGATTCTGATCAGGAAGTGGAACTCTTGTGGTCAATGCGAATACAATGAAGCCTTTCACAGGCTTACCTCTAGCTCACCTTCAGCAGTCACATTGCCTATGATGAAAATAACAAATGAGAAAGTCTGTCAGCTCCATGCAGTGTGTGTGTGTGTGTGTGTGCGTTCGTGTTCTTTTTCCCTTCAAATAAGAAATGAGGACTTGAAAGCAATATGCATCTCAACCACCAATAAGATGTACCCAGCGTAATGAACTGCAGTAATTTTTCCAACACCTCAGTTGGAGTGAAAATGGCTTGCGGTTATGAGAACTGGCTGCTTCAGATTTGTCATGCCCTGCTGTCTTTCACTGCCAGTCCTGCCCTTCTGTCACAGAGAGCCAGCTCCTGAATGCCCTGATAATGTCATCACGTGCAAAAGCCCTGAGATAGCAGATATAGCAGCATTAACATACAGCAGCCTCAGTGCAAGAGGAGGCGGTGGGGGTCGCACAAGCCTATCTCCCTTGATTAGGTTCACTGTTAATTACACCCCTCACTTGATCGGTCTTATCCTTTGGTGATACCATCACTGGGGGACAAATGTGACCTCTAAAAATAGAGATTAGGTTCAACCTTAAAGAGACAGCAATCTTGAAAACAGCTAAAAGAGGCAGATTTGTTTCAAAGATATGGCCGGGGCAATGCAGAGCATGTGGTTTATAGAAATCAAACCGCGCACAAAGATTTTCAGGGCAAGCTAAGATAACCTCTCTCGAAATAACTCAGCTAATGAAATTTTGCAAGAAAACAGTGCATACAAGAATAAGGTGTATGGTATTACTTGCCTGACCATTTCCATTCAGATTATATTTTTATATTTTGGTTAAGACTTTCTCTTGAATAGCTAGGATTGACAAAAGCTACATCAATCATATAGCAGTATTCGGTGTAAAATCATCTCTGATAGAGCACTTTTAACTCCATTAGTGTGCAAATGGTACAGCTGCATAAAATAAAAATTTAATCTGTGTAAAAGGCTATGAATGAGAGAATCAGCTTAAAGACAAAATTAGAAATGCAAATATGGATCCTCTTATATTGCATGTGCTAGAGTGTATTACACACTTTGTAACATACATAGGGCCCAGAGAAAATGTAAGTTGTGATCTGAAATGTATTTCAGTCCCCCACCTCCAAGGGGCCAGTGGAGCATCTCTTTCAAGCCATGTGTCAAGTAATTACTCTATTAAATGTACTCTATTAAATTATCTCTGTTAGTCCAGCATATGTGAATGTCACCATTACTACTGAATTATAAATAGCCAAGGTCTCTGTCATTAAAACATAAAATCTAATCTGTACTGTTATGCTCCCTACCTTTGCCTGCCAGCCTTGTATTTCTTTTGGAGTATGTCTGCGTGTGCCTGTAGGTGGAGCTGGGGGTGCCTAATTAACCAGTGAAGTACATCTTGACAAACCTGCATTCCAGTATTCCAGGAATAAAGCAGCCTGTCCCCATCTGAGAGCTGATTACCTGTCCATCTCGTTTCCACACGGGTCTTCCCATCTTCTTTCGGTTAAAGTTTGTACTGCAGATTGCGTTACATTTTATTTGGCAGACGCTTTTATCCAAAGCGACATGCAATAAGTGCATGCGGAAGGTCATTGCAACAACTACAGAACACAGGCCCGATAAGATGCAATTCTCATTAAGAATCAGTTATCCATAACCATGAACATCAAGTCTACTTCATGCAGCAAGTCAGGTTACAGACAGTTTTACAGAAGCCAGGATACAGACAGGCAGTTTTTATTTACTTATTTATTTATTTTTCAGGCTTTGGTTAGAGCAATTTTACCTGAAGTTCAGAATGCCAGCCCATGTATCGCCAGCCTGGATAAAAAGAGGGGGGTTTTCAGACTACAAACTACAAATTGCAGGGCAAAAAACCTGATGGTCTTCAAAAACGAACTGTTTGGCAGAAACACGTTTTTTTTTTTCTTCTTTTCAGTTTATCAGGGTAGTAATATCTTGTGTTCCCTGATACTTTGAATATTTCTATACAGTCGTTGATTTTCTATGCTGTACACCTGCTGCTCAATACTGAACGTATTCCTCAGCTGCTCAAGGTTATCGCAACTTCAGTAAATTCAGTGTTTCTGACTCTCAGAGCAAAGGAACGTCATTCTAAGCTTTGATAATGTAGATTGCATTGTCCAATATAACACAATCGGTTTCTTACAATCGAAGCCAAATGCAATTATATGTTCAACAAAGCCACTGAAGAGCAATTTGCAGTGTATGGATAAACTGTGTCTGCATGAATGACTCAGATCAACTACCCATTTCACCCTCCCTCATGTAGGTTCCAGGTCTTTTCATATCTTTAAATCACAGTCTTTTGTGATCTTGGTCCTCCGGTCCAACGGTATGACTCTAGTTTGAAAATTTAGTTGGGGGGTGGGTGGGAGGGTGTTGAAATGCATAGAGCCTGAGAACTGCAACCCTGTAGGACGGTCTATGGGCATACCCCCGCAGAATAAATGTTTGAAAATAACAGCTGTGAAATGATAATTTCTTGTGAAATCTATGGGGAAATGGACTATTTCTTCCCGCTGCTTTATTGTATGAAATGATTTTTTTCTCATCATCATGCAATAAATTTGGTTGGTCTGGTTTGTAATATTGGGAGGGTTTTAATCCCCTATCCCACAATAAATTATGCCCTTACTGTGGTCTAAAGACACATTAAAATACCTATATATATAAATTAACATTGTCAGTATGCAATGTACCTGTAGCAGTACTAGTGTACTGTATTTGGTCTTGGCATTTTTTGGTGTGTCTATGCTTCAATACTCCACCCTTTTCTCAAACAGCATTATTTTGTTTAGTACTGATGATCACCTCATAAGTGCCTAATTGTATAATTAGTCACATATCTATGTTGATTGCCAAAGAATCTCTAAACATTTGAGTGTCAACACGGATTTCTGGAGGACAAATGCTGAAATTCATGTTATCAAGCCAGATGGTCTTGTGACTGAAGATTTTTTCCAGATCTTACTTATCTCAACAAAATGTTTTGTGGCAGTGCAACAAGGCAAAAAAAAAAAAAGAAAGGCACTGACCAGTGTATTTCTTCCTAAATTTCCCCCTGGATTGCAGTGGAGGTTGATGACACATACTCTACAGTAAGTGTTCATTGGGAAGGAGTCCTCAGTCGTCTGCCAGTCGCTGCTACCAATGTCCTGTTCTGGGCAAGTCTGCAGCATCCCTTCCACATCAGGACACAAAGCCCTCCATGTCAGTGATGTTTGCCTGTATTTTCTATTTATGGGCAAGGTCCCTCTTCAGCAGACCTTGGCCAAATGAGGGGTTGTATTGTCTGGTTACACGTTGAACTAGAACCTCAAGTTCAAAACGTTTGACTTAATCTACTTTACCTCTGCAGTAATTGCTTCATAGACATTGACAGCATTTTTGTAGCTCACCTCTAATTGCACTTGTAAAACCAACCATAACAAGTGCCACCTGATTCATAAAATTAAATAAACATCTTACTCATCCACTTTTAAGTGATTAAACAGCCTCCTGCTGTGAACCTGTAAACATTATTCGTAGGGTAACCCAGTTTACATGTGCAACTTAATTGCTTTTAAACTGCATCCTCAGCTGTTTGCATTTATTGTATTCAATGATAGCATTGAGCAGAACGTCTAGAAGGTAGCAATTGAATGCCAGGAGGCAATTTACATGAATTGTCAGGATAAACAGGATATCTCATGTAAATGTGCAAATTTGTGAAGTGCTTTGTCTGCTTTTATTGTCATCCGTAAGTGCTTTTGTTTGCTTTTATTGTCAGTGAACGTGAAACTACAGCAAACAACTTTTAATGAAAAGTAAAGTGAATATGGTGTGCTAATGCTATAAATGCTCCTTGGCCACACGAATAGCTGGTAGCCATATACATGATCAGGGGACTTGGCTTCTGAAGGTGGAAATCTTTCCATGGGAGGAAAAACTGGGACATTGTGAGTTTGGATGGAAGGATGTGGGATTGATTACCCACAGTGCTCTGAATGAATGAGAAGATTATGAAATTGTATAGTGCATGTAACCTGTCTGGAGGTGATAAATTCTAAGTGCAATAATGTGGCTTCAGCACCAGATATGCTTTGAGACAACTAATGTGCCCACCTGGGCCAGTAAAGTCACTTCGGCCTAAAGTTTACCGCCCGATTAGCTTGTTGTCACTTGAAGGTTGGCGCCATGCCCACCGATGCCATGCCCTCTATATCTTTATCTGTGTTTTTTAGTAAAAGACCCAACCTATCTATCTGTCCTGCTCTCCCTAGCCCTCAGTTTTCTTCCCATAACGTAAGGTCAAACGCTTCATTAACTTCGTCCCACATAAAACTCACAGCTCTGGGCCATAAACCATCCCAATCTGCAGCTGCTCTAGACTGGAACCTTTAACAATACAGACTACGTCAAAGCTGAAGTGGCTGCCAAAAGAGATGTATAATTGTTAATGGTTTTTTTCCTGATAAATAAAACCCACACTGTGTGTTTTTATCTAAGTTGTCTTCAGCTGTTTTTTATATAAACCTATTTTTCTGAAGCAGACATGTTGCAATAAGATGGAGAAGGAACAAAGAACCAGAGGTGACATTAGCTGTGATGTGGTCTGCATGATAACTGGTTAGCGTTGGTAGGGTTTTTTTTTTTTTTTGATAAAATTTGACTGTTTACCTGAAGAAATATTTATTTCATCCCAGGTGAGAGAAAATGAATGCTTATGGTTCTTCCCATTTTTAAGCTGATGGGGTGGCAATCAATATTTTTTTGTGTGTGTCTGTTTCCAATAAGAGGTTTATGTAGATGCATGAAAATCGTAAATAATTCCATTCTAATTGGTGGAGCTCCTTTGCAAATGTAATCAATATATTAACAATGTTAATTTCACATTTTTGTATGTCCTTCCTGTACTTAACAGGTCACGATCAAAGTAATAATTTCGTTTCAACAATAGATGTAACAAAATGATTTTGTTTCCTGGAAACATTATGAACATTGTGTGTCCTCGAAAATGCCCAAAAGCACATCTTTGGTACAGATAGCATTTAGCACTGGCTCATGGATTGGACATTGATAGGTTCAGTTCAAATGGAGCTACAATAATGTAGCCTGGTCATATACAGGTTTTTTCAGCAAGAAAAAAATGAATCCCTCTAAAATATTTTTCATTCTGATTACTTTACACCATTGTGCCTCCTTGCAGAGTGATATGGGACCATGTTGAGCCTGAAGGTCTCTCATAATATTTGATACTTCTTTGCATAATTTATTTTGAATTTCATAAAACCTACAGCAAAACTGAATAAATATGAGCTGAAGGGATTGACCTAGATATTTTTCACAAAAATGCTTAAAGGGATTAATTAAAGAGGAAGATTAAGGGTCAGAAACTCTGGGACAATAATATGAAAGGTGATCATACAATTGCACAACTGAGTCTAGTGTAATTGAACCTTATTATTGTGTTGTAGTGCTTTAAGTGTACCCGCTGCAATTACAAACATTTCAATGACATAGTAGAATTAATATTAGAGCATTATTTAGCATCCGAGAAAATGTAATTGTAATTGAATATGTATGAGAATGTTGGTGTATTTTTTCATGACCAGGAATGAATAACCTATGAAACTGAGCAGTGCCAACGGAGGCTCCATGCAACTGGTCACAGATCTTAGATAGGCCAAGGTGAGTCTAGGTTTCTTCAGTAGGGTGGAGTGCTGCTAAATGTACTCAAACACATAGACTCAGCCCACATTCCTCCACTATGGCTGCACCATAACCAGGCAGAGGCTAGCCCAGTCAATAGACCAAAAGAGGTAAAAAGGGACAATTGTCCTAAATACAGTTGTAAGAAAAAATTTGTGAACCTTTGGAGTTACTTGGATTTCTGCATGTATTGCCAATTTTCACCTGGGTTATCCCCATCACAATAAATGCATTTGCATCAGTTCCATTTATTTCATATCTCTTATGCTCTTCTACAGTGCTTTTCCAAAGGGCTACATTTTTTTTTTTTTTTTGGTCCTGAGTGAGACAAAATGGATGTACATAAATTCTGTAAACAAATTGGTAATTGTTGTTATGGTAACATTCATTACAAAATAAATTACAAAGTGCTCCAATAACCATGTTGGCGACATTACAAGCAGCATCATTTCTTTTAAAAGTCAATTTTGCAAATCCTCATATTTCTCTAGAGTGTATTTAATCTTGTCCCCATCTTGTCCCCATGAACATGATTTTGTCTATCATTCTGTCAATTCATTCTGTTACAGTTTGGTTGCATTCCATACACAAATATATAAACATATTTTGAGAATTATCAATTCCCGCAACTACATCTAATAAGTGTCTACATCTAACATTCTGTCATGCATTTGTGTGTCAAATTAGCCACCGCCCCCCAACCATATAATACGTTTTAATAACAACAATGACAATAATAACTTTTATTAATAAAGCACCATTCTCACAGCCAAATTTGCGTCACAGAGCATGCAGCAATGGACACGCACACGCACAGGCACACACACACATGCATACACAAACATGTGTGTGCTCAGTGCTTTTATTTCTACCTCATTTTATCAGCATTTCTGTTATGCACTTTCAACATATCCCCAGGTCCTCCACATAATCTGATAGGGAATGTTAACTTTTCATTTAAGGTTTGAATTCTATATTTATTTTCTTTGTGGTTAATGCAAAAAGAGAAAGGCTTGACCTTCAGTATTTCAGGTTCGTATTAAACTGTCTGTTGTTATCTAGTGTACAGTAAGGGAACTTGGAACAGACTCACAACATTATAGAGACGTATTATAAACGAGAATTAAAATGCATAAATGCTGCAGATTCCATTTGTGTAGCCTTCCAAACAGTGCATTACAATCTGAACACCCAGCAGGCACATCAATAAACCTACTCATCACAGGGTAACCTACAAAGGCATCTTCCTCAGCATGTCCCACAGGTTAAATTTGCATAAAACATTATAAAGGGTATACAACTGTATGTATTATTTTGTAGCCATTGTACACTATGTGTTTGTAAACCCCACTCACACCAGCATGTCCCACAGGTTAAATTAGCTTAAAACATTCTTAAGGGTATACTACGTAGTATTTTGCAGCCCTTGTAGACTCTGTGTTTGTAAAGCCCACACACGCCTCCATAGTCCTCAACCCCACCCACATGTCCGTTGAGGACACACCCTTGAGCTCTACAAGCATAATGTCAAGCGAAGAGGTGAGGTGATCATATTGAAAATATAATTTTTAGCAACACGAATGATTCCATATACATGGTAACAGTAATCATGCAGTGTTATAACAATCTTTACACTGAGTGCACCCCATAGCGCATGGGAACATCGTACAGTAGCTACCCCATAGTGCTGGTGCAGCTATTTGGTGTCTTCACCAAAGACCATCTGTCTTCGTCCACATTTTAGAATAACAAATACAGGTAAAAGGTACATGAATTCAGCTAAAGTGCGTAAAGAGTGAGGTTTCCAGTGCATCATAGATACGTCTTTGCATAGTAATTTTATAATATTTTCAAATAAAAATGCCTTCAACAAGTTAATGTGAAGTTTGCTTGAGGAATCCGATAAAACATTGCATTTGTTCAACCTCCTAAAACGTTGAAACTACAAAACAGCATGATAATTAAAATCAATCTACAATGACTGAGATTGAGACGCTGTTACAAATTATGATTAAAAAGTTCACTTATTTATTCAAGCCGAGTCATTTAGTGTGCAAAGTACGCACTCGGTCCATCACAATTGTACTTCACCCACTGCAGTTAAGAGTACTTTATGTGTTGGTCACACACATATACAGTGTGTGCAAGTGTAGCCATACCTTCTGCTTGAGAGTAGCACCACTGATTCAAATGTACAATGTGGAAACGGGCGTTGCAGTCTGGCTCTTATCTCCTTTTTTCTGCCGAGAGATGGACACAGCGATTTCTGCCGTGGCTGCTAGGCTTTTTGTTGTTCTGGGAAAGTTAATTGCTTCAACCCCCCCCCCCCCCCACCTCCCTATGCTTTCTCCTCAAAACATAATATCTGCTCTCCTTCTGCCGGGCAGCAGGCAGACAGCCATTAAACGCCTGACAAGGGAAGTCCATGCAAATAATGCTTTTTTGGCTAGGGATTATTTATCTAATGATTTTGAGAACCTCGCAGGCATTTGATTCTCACAGACTGTTGTTAAATCAGGGCTTACCCTTTTTTAAGAGGTAATATACAACAAAATGCAAAAATAAAATTTTAATCTGTGTGAATAAATAGCTATATATATATATATATATCCTGTGTCTGTGTGTTGTGTGTGTGTAGTCACTTAATAACTTAATAGGGTGCTTGGCCACCATGTGCAGGCAGAACAGCTAATATCCACCATGGCACAGAATCTACTACTGTCTGGATTTTTGCAGGAGGGATGTACCATCATTTTTCCACAAGAAAGTCAATTAACTCATGTCTGTTTGATGACGGAGGAGAATACTATCACAACACATAATCTTCCATAATGCTCAACTGCATACATATCTGGGGACTGAGAAGGCCATGGCTTATGGTAACATTGTCGTGTTCATCAAACTCACTGGATGACAGTACGGCTGTCTGGATAAGACCATTGTAATCCTGGAAGACCCCCGTCTTGCAAGGAAATAAAGGCTACAAGATGGGATGACGGTTATCATTTGAAATCAGTAAGTAGATATGAGCATAGACCTTGCCTTCTAAAATGATGGACGCAAAAACCATTACAAGAAGATGCTCCACACTCATTACAGAACCGCTGTTGGAACATTGAACCAAGTACTCTGTGCTGCGCATCATAGAAGCACTTGTCCCTTTGTCAAGAACATGACAAGGATGTCACATCTGACCATATGACATTTCTCCACTGCCTGACAGTCTATTGCCTGTGCACTTTACCTCACTGTACACACAAACAGGCATTGGTATTCTGGTATTCACATGATATAACCAGTACATTGAATTATAAAAAAACAACAATAAAGTAAAACATTTTTTTTTGCCTTTTCAAACCATCATTGGTCCATATACATATTTACATAAATGATATTTGAAATTATATATTTTCTAAAACATGCAGTATATTTTGGCAAACCATATGCATTCCTTGTATGGTGTCATTGTGATCCACAGCAGACAAAGTGACTGCACTGACCATAACTAAAAAGGCACATTCACTTTCAGAAAGACACGTGCTTCGGTGAGATGAAAAAAAAAGACCGAAAAGTGTGTGATGTAACCAGCTTTCAGGTCCATGGTCTTTGAAACTAAAAAGAAATTGGAAACCAGCACTGGCTCTCTTAATGGCAGGAAACAGAGCCTCAGAGTGTGTATGTCGAAGGTGCAAACATATTCTTGCAAGACTTTTGCTTACCCCCTTGAAGTCCACCACACTTTGGTGCACCAAAAGACAGGTTTGATTATGTGACTACAGCACTGCAGTAAACATAATTATGAAATAGTATTTTTAAGTAACTATTTTTACGTGTCGCTGGGTTATTTATTTATTTTATTTATTTTTTTGATTCAGGGGATATGAAAGAGGGAAAAATAGATTTATATGTGGTAAGAGAGAGGATAGTCTCACTAGGAAAATATTGCTAAAAAGGACTTGGCAGTTTTTTTTTTTTTTTCAAATGTAATCTAATCAGTTATTTTTGAAACCTGCTATTAGACTACAGCCCATTTTGAGAGTGCACTTGAATTAGAATTATCAGGGTAATGGTCAGCTGCCATGTATAATGTAGTGCATTAAGAGGCAATGTACTTTTGAAGAGGCTTCTATAGCACGGTGGCCACAACTGACAGTCTTTAGATACTGTAGATAAACTCAATTTTAAATGAAAAATGTCTTCTGTGACAATCAAGTTTTTTTTTTTGTTTTTTTTAAATAATGAAACTTTGATTGAAGTATGGACTGAAAGTGGCTTTTTAGCCTCTTGTGGAAAATATATCCAGCTCTGTTTCCCTGATTGAGTGCTGAAGGTCATTTCATCACCGGAGAATAAGAGGACATAAGAGCTGCAGTTGGGAGTACTGGCTGCTGGGGCCCAAACAGATCGGACAACCAGCCTGGCCCTAAGCAGCTAAGCTAAAAGATCTGTTCGGAGAATACAGGAGGAAGAAGCACACACTTGGAATGCCAGTGTAAGTGACTTAAATGCCGGCAGTATGTATAGTCGTGTCCTGTCCTGTTAAAGATGTCTACAGCTTTAGTCTGCAAAAAATACATTTGTTAATACACTATCAATACGAATTGGACAATAATCCAAGTAGTAAAGGGTTTCAAGTTGCTTAGAATACTGTAAACATACGTCAAAAGAAATACTGATAAATGCTCGATAAATGTAACCAAATGCTTTCCTTGCCATCTCCCAATGCCAAATTCCTCAATTCAATGCAAGAAGCTGCATATCTGCACTCTGTTTGCGTTTGAAATGGAATAAGTTATTTTTTTCTTGTGACGAGGAGACTTGTTGTTTGTTTCCCCATCCAGCAAATTAAAAATGTCCAAATGCTGCGAGCTCTGCTTCCTTGTGTCAACAGTGGTAATTGCTGCTTATAGGTTGACGCTGTCCAAAATGTTTAAATAAATGAGAAAAAAATAAAATGAAACAAAATGCAAAACAAACAAACCAAAAAAAAAATCATTATTCAGTGTTTCGAAATAACAGAACAGGCACCAACTGTTGAAACATGAATTTGAAAAGTCATATGCAAATGCAATTCTGGCAAACAGTAATAAACATCAATAAGTAGAATTAATGTAGAACATCTCTAAATATGCATCAGTAAGCAGAGCTCTTCTTTTTGGGTTTGTTTTCTCTCAGAGACAATGTCCAAATTCAAGAGAGCTAGTGTTCTGTGTTGTCCATTCATGAATGTAGGCTCATGGGCTCCTGGGTAGTGTATCATGCTAAATCCCATTAAAGATATAGTTTTTGGACAACACAGAGATTTTAAAATCTCATGTGAAATGCTAAAGTGAAGTCAGATTTTGGTGTATTAAAAAAGCAGTTCTCCCAGGAATACTTGTGGGATGATGAAATGTCTCATATAGACCTACCTCAGGTATAACTAAAACTCAGGCGTATGTTCATATTGAGCCCATGTAAACTGTTGCAAGTATCCTTTGTTTAATCTTGCTGGGAGGAGCGAAACAAGAGAAGTTGTTGTCTGTCGTGTGTAGTTGTCTATGGTACTGAACACGTCCTGCTGACATATCTGTTTTCCCATTAGTGCTGCAGGGGCACAAAATGGCAATCAAGAAGAAAGAATTTTAAGGACGCACCTGAGAATGGCATCGACAGTTCTTTGGTGATCTGATTTATTCCATACTGTCTGGTTTATTTAGTTTTTTACTTCAGGGGTACTTAAATTAGACCTCATTAATTCAGGTACTTTCACCAAGATTTTTTTTTCTCCTCTTTTGTTGTGGACCTTGCTGCACAAATAGGCCCAATTAAAAGTCATTTCACAAAACCTTGGTTTGAAAATGGCTTGCTTGGTACCGGTGTGAGATTAGGCGGATTTGCTAGCCTGCCGTGGCGCTGTTTTGACAGATTGGTGCCCCGGAGCAAACATTTAGGCTTTTTCTATGCTATGCTCCACTCTTGGAGATTGTCGAGACTTGGGAATAATCGAAACTCTCCTCCAGGATGCAGACTTAATTACCCTGTTGTCAGCAAAGAACTGAGAACTCAGCAGATGGATCTTTGCTAGTGTGCAGGTGCTTGTGCCTCGGGATGTGACACAGGTGGCCATCTCATGCAATGATCAACAAGTGTCTTTCATACACAACAAAAGGTCAGCTCTGAGCCTGAAGTATCACCAAGAAAATGCTTACAATACATTGCATGTGTCACCTTTGCCGTAGCAATGTATTTGGCAATGCTGATTAAAGCTTTAAACAATTGAAATTATATAACATTTATTTTTTATTTTTTAAGCATTGCTCTGTGTATACAATTATGAAAGTTACATGTCAGTTCCATGATTCGCTTCATGGATCAAGCCTTCCACATGTCCCAGTTCATTATTTTCTTTCATATGCATACGCACATCTGATCAAAGTAGATATCTGCAGCAGTCATATCATATCTTGATCGTGTTAGTTTTTAAAACCCATATATAAGTAAGGTAAGACTGTTTTGCTCCTATGATGAAAATCTTTCTGGACAGCCAGGACATTTTCCAATGTTTTCATACATTAAGCATTAAACACTGGGCTAGCAAACTAGCCTGTTAGCTAATTTGGCTACCTTCTTGCATGCACACCACACAGGGGCAGCATTTCCAGAGGTTGTGGTGTCCAGCCAATTCCAGCCCTTGTAGGAATTGGACATGGCCCTCGACCCTGAGAGTGGGAGGACAAATGGCCATATCCTCCCAGAAAAGGGAGTTGGTGGTAGTTATTCGAGGGGTGGACTGCATAGCAAAAAAAGGAATCCCGTATGATGTGTTGCCTGCCTGATGCCCAGGTAGGTGATCTCCTGGAGTGTTCTGACAAGCTACTGGCCAGAGTGGGGAGGGATCCAGTGGTCATGGTTCACGTAGGAACCAATGACATAGTTAAGGGTAGGTTTGTGGAGCTAGCAGAAAAGATTAGGATCAGAACCTCCATGGTAATTTTTTCTGGAATGCTACTGGTACCACGTGCAAGCAGAGGAAGGCAAAGTCTTATTTGGAGGGTTATCACGTGAATCTTGTAGGAAAGAGGGTGTAACAGTATAACTACACATGGAACCACGTGGGGTCTCTGGCTCCCTGACCTCAGGACTGACCCTTTGCCGAGTCACGTTCCCCATTAAACGTTTTTGGTCAACCAAGGAATAATTAAATGCCTGTCCTGTTCCTCTTGTGACCCTGCAATAAACTCAATGCTTGATCAATTAAAGCACCAGCTTGGGGCAGGAATTCCCCCTTTTAAGAGGCAATGGGGAGCCCGATTTAATATGCTTTCTTAAACATTAAAGCAGTAATCATTGGTTTATTTATCCATGTTTTATTGACCGCTCCAATACCACAAGCCAATAAAATGTTTGTGCAACTAAAATAATACAACAATCATGCTACAGTGCTCACACGTGGGATTCCTTTGCATCTGAGACTTTTTTAGAATGAAAACTCATCAAAAACCTAACAAATTTGCTCTGAGGTAAGGCATTGTCTAACCGACCAGGCACATCTCCTTAAGGACATTGCAGGACCTTGCTGCACTTCCCAACTTCCCAACACCTCACTGAGGACCTGGCTGAGTTGGCCTGCCACTGCCCACAAAATAAACCAAGCTGGTTTATTTCCCACTGGGAAATCAATTCTGGATCCGGTGCTATGTATTTGCAGCATAGAGATAATTGAGTCACTTGGTACATTGTGATTATTCTGCAGTTAGATTTGATATATCTTTGCAAATTAACAGGGCCTTCTCTAAGGCCAGAATTTTAGGCAAGCCAATTTTAACAAAATGTGAGCAGATTTAAGTAATATAGATGGGTTGTGACTTCTTGAAAGGCTGTGAATGAAGAGTGGGACAGGTTCAAAAGGGTTATTCTAGAGGCACAATGTAAAATCATTTCAAAGGTAAGGAAAAGTACGTTGAAGAAGCAGTCTCCCCAGTGGATAACAATAAAAATAAAAAAACGGTATAAAATATATAAAAACAATAGAACTGAGAGTAATAAGGCTGACTATTGTAATATGTGTTCTAAAGAACTACAGGAAGGTAAGAGGCTCTCTGAATTGTAAATTGCCCAAGATGCAAAAAGTAATCCTAAATGTTTCTCTTAATACTGTAATAGGAAAAGGAAAGTGAAGTAGGATTTTAAGGTGCAGCAGGAATAAATAAGGAGAATTGCTTTCTAATAATGACGATATTGCTGATGCCTTAAATAGTTACTTTGTTGAGAGTTTTACTAGAGAGGAGGTTACTAATAGACTTAAGTGCATATTCAGTACTCAGAATGTCTTAGCACATATTGATATAGAGGATAAAGAAGAACTGGATATATCATCTTTAACCCACTGGCAGGCATTTTTAGACAGTCTTTATAAATGTCAGATGGCCTCTTCTGATAAAACACTAATTTTCAATGGAACAAAAGCATTAATATTGTCTATATCCTGGCCACACCTGTATAACTATTGGGGCAACTCTTAATTTTAACATTGCCCAGAGAGGGAGGAATAGGATCAACATGGTTTTCCTTTTCTCGTCACAAAAAAGTGGCACCTCTGGTTAATTGAATGTCTTCATCCTGACTGCAAAACTGGCTGTGCATGAATTCTTAAGTGGGTCTCAAATACAGTTGTGCATTCCAAACAGATTAAGATAATGTATTAAGATTTATTTAAAAAGAGCCCAAACTCTTACCATACAGATATGAAGTACATCCATCTATCATCTATACCCGCCTATCTGGTCACGGTCCCAAGGGGGGGGGGGGGGGGGGCGATTTAGCAAGCTCAACATTTATAAACAGGCCTGATGAAAACAATGTACAACTGTGAGGCTAATTACCAATTAATCTCAGCTGTACATGCCTGTAGGCAAGGATGCCACTGACCAATGAAAAAAATGACCGCTAGGACTTCTCTGTTCCTCCCTCACCCCTCTTGCCATTCTCTTATGAGCTTTGAGCAAAAGCAATGTAAATTGAGAAAGAATGAAGTGAGAGGGGGCATCAGATGTTTCAAATAATGCTTTAAAAATCAAGAAATGTTTTAAGAAAGAAGGAAATCATTTTGCTTTTGCCTGGGGAAAAACATACCATAAGAAAAAAAAAAACATAGCAAATGATACAAGGTTAAAAAATTCACTCTTTTCTAAAGCTAGATGAATAAAGACATTCACAAAGTCTAATTTACTTCTATTTGTCAAGCACACATCATACTAGTTTATACAGTGAAGTCCAAAGACATTTAGGACAAAGATATATTTTGTTCTTGATTTGGCTCTGTCCTCAATTCACATGTGATTAAATGGCAGATTCTCAGCTTTTATTAAAGGCCATTTATGTACATTTGGTTTCACCATTTAGAAATTACAGTAATTATAGTCAGGTGTTTTCCAATTGCTCCTTAGTACAGATATAGAAAAGTTTTCACCATCTAGCCTTAATTCTAGGCTTTTAGTTGCCTTTGGATTCTGTTATTGGCATTTGTCAACATGAGGACCGGAGTTGTGCCAATAAAAATCAAGGAAGCCATCATAAAGAAAAAGAGAGCACCGGAGAGCACAGTCATCACAAAGGGCCTGGTAGGCCAAGGAAGTCCTCAAAACCTAAAGTTGATAAACATATCATTCTCACCATAATGAAAAACCCCAAAAACCTGTCGGACAAATCAGAAACATTCTTGAGGAGGCATGCAGAGATGTGTCAGTGACTACTGTCCACAGGGGACTTCAAACAGAACTACAGAAGCTACACTGCTAGATGCAAACCATTAGTTAGCCACAAAAACAGGACGGCCAGGTTATAATTTGCAAAGAAGTACCTAAAATAGCCTTATAGAGTTCTGGAAACATGTTTTGTGGATAGATGAGACCAAGATTCACTTTTATAAGAGTGATAACAAGAACAAAGTGCAGAGCCTAAAGGAACTGGTTCAAAAGAACTTATTTGTGAAACATGGTGGTGTTTTTTGATATGTATGGCTGCCACAGGTACCGGCTGCTGATAGCTGCAACAGAATGAATTCTGAAGTGTACAGAAGCTAATCTGCTTAAGCTCAAGCAAATGCCTCCAAACTTATTGGATGGTGCTTTATTCTACAGCAAGACAAGCATACTGATAATGCAACAAAGGATTTTTTTTCAGTATTAATGCAATGTAAATAAAATAAGCCATGTTTAGTACTTTGTTGCATAGCCTTTGCATGAAAGAACTGCTTGAAGTTGCCTCATTTTTTTGGTTTTGATACATCACTCTGATATGAGTTCTTTCTTTAGCCTACAGTAAAAAATGTACAGAATGCTAACCCAAACAGTGATGCCACCCAGGTATAAGTGTGTCCTTTTAAAGCATGAATCTCAAAAATCTGGCTGATGAAACAAGATTTGAAACTTTCTGTTAAGTGTTTGATTGTGACATAAATAATTTCAAAATGGCGTTGCTTAAAATAGATTTTTTCAGATACAGACAATGGAGGGTCCTGAACCTGTGTTTCATTATTCAAAGCATACAATCTTTGAAAATTAAGCAAATCTTAATACTGATCAACCATTTGAAGCTGATATCTTGCAATCTAATTATGTAAGGCATAATTGGTTACTCTGAATCTCACAATTTTTATTGAAATAAAATTAATTGATAAGTATACATTATATAATTTCTGCTCCTTATTTGAAATGGAACATTGTTCACTATTTCCCATATCTTTAGCTCATAATACACTGCTGGTTGAATGAATGCAATGGCAGTAGGCTTTGAAGAAGGACGATTTGTGATGCATTTGTGAGTTTGCAAGAGTGAGAGGCTGCTGCATTGTGCTGCATTGTCATTTATCTTTACAAAAGGGCGATATTATGTCTGTTGGTTTTAGGACTGAATAAAAAAATAAATGCAAAAGAAAATACAAAACATTGAAGTCATCAAAACTGCCAATAGGCTGTGTTGTGAGCCCAGTGTGCTTCAGAAAAAGTGTGAAAAGTATGAAAAAAGAAAAAGCAAAAATTGTATTTTTATATCACTGCAATGAGAATAAACAAACAATTTAAGGACTTAGATCATTCAGGAGCCTGTTGATTTAGTGAATCTGTGAATAGGAATACAAGTAGTTATTTATTTATTTATTTTTCTTCCTGAAAAGTTTGTTTGATTAACAGAAGATTCTGTAAATTGCCACTTCATGAGCTTGTATTATCTCTGCAGTTTGTGGCTTTTAATTTATGAGAACCTTTTAACCTATTTCTGGATATAGCAGCAAAATTCTATTAGGGTAATGCTGAAGACTATGTATTAATTGAAATCTGGTGTCATTTGAAAAATGTAATAATCTTCCTACTAAACAAAAAGGTCAAGTCTGTGTGACAGTGGGAAGATATTTATCATGATAATTATTAGGCTGGGCTCAAAGAACTTGAGATCAGGTAAACTGACCAAAATAAACTTTTACTTTAAAATTACAAAATAACAAACAAACATGGAACATGACAACAAACACATGAGAGATAAACTCAGGCACAGAGGGGGCAAAATTGCACCAAAGGCCAAATGAAGAATGACACAAACTCAGGAATGTAAATATATAGACTAACAGGTGCAGACAGTAAACTAAATCAAGACACACATGAGAATGAAAATGAGAGCTAATAATGAAATAATGACACAATGTAGAAGCACGGGGCAAAACAGGGCAAAGAATAAGAACAAAACATGGGCGCCCTCTGGTGGGAGAATGAGGAAGCAATCACAATGTTGCTGGATTAAAGCACAATTAGAGATGTGTTATGTTTGTGCAATAATGGTATTTGTCGCTCACAGCAAATATTTGAAAATAAAAAGCAAAGTAATATTTCATGTTGGATGCACTACGCTCTCTCAAAGTACATGGCACAAGACTGTAAAATCTTGGTATCTGCAAACCAAACATTTCCTGGAATTGACTTCAAAGCAGTGAATCAGATAAAAGGTGTTGTAATATTAGAGCTAGTGACTCAGAAAACTTAAGAAGTTGTTTATTAGGTAAAAAGGAAAGAAGGAATTAGCTGAAGTTGATGGGGAAACAGCAGAGGCACTTCAAAACTCTTATATTGTGTAGAGGTCATTCATCAAACTTCGAAAACATTGACAAGCACAAAGATGAGAACAGAATGGACACTTTATGCTAATTTTGATTTGCATGATTTGAATAAAACTATTTTAAATGCAGGCAAGAAATGGAAGAAGAGTAAATTGACTTCATTAGAATGCAATGCATGCCTTCTAGCAAGGGCTTTTTAGGGAAGAGATGTCATTTGTGTCAGTTATTAAATGGGAGGTAAGGATGGAGGTACTCTGATTTCGCTGAACATACAAACTTCACTGTTGCTTGAATTGGTACAACTTCTTTATGGACCAATTTTCATCATGAATTTTTCATTTTCTCCATATTTGGAGTTATATTCACAGTTTGGGAAACCACAGACAAATGCATGATGTCCTCCAAAAAGTGTGCCAGCCACCACCTCTTCACTCTCAACACTTCACTTGCAACTGGAGCACGCAAAAAGAAATAACTCTGCATAGTTGTTTTTTTTTCCAGTTTCAAAACCATAAAGCATCATGGTTCTGTCCATGCAAACGGCTTTTGGTGATGGATTTTGGCATTTTAAAGCATTCCAGAAAAAGAGATCAGCAAGTAGAAGGAAAGAAAACAGGGACAAAATGGATTGGGACAACATGGTTTTATACTAATTGAGATATTGCTCTGAAAATAGCTACATTTTCACCAAAAGGATAACCTCTTGTGAAATAAATAAAAAATGTATTTGTTAGGTGAAGGTATTTTCTTTTGTCTGAGATGTGGAAAATCAAGATTGGCTCCTGGAATATGCAAATCAGGACAGCAATTAGCCCTTACAGGGCTACGCTCTCACATGCAATAAATAACCAAATTACCTTTTTAAGCAAAGTCATTAATCTTGCCGTAATGAAATGCTCTCATCTCTATTTTTGTTTGGTCACTGTATGATTCTGTTATTCATAGGAAACCCAGGCTTGTTTTTATGAAAGATTTAAAATAATACATTGATATTAGATCTGTCGTTTACCTTGAAATTTTGATTTTTAATTACAACATCATATAAATTATACAATTCACTTTAGCATCAGACCTTTAGAAATACACTACATTTCCAAAAGTATGTGGACACCCTTTCTAATAAGTGTTTTTTTTTTCTATTTCAGCCACACCCATTGCTAACAGGTCCATAAAATCAAGCATACAGCCATGCAATCTCCATTGACAAGCATTGGCAGTGGGTCGGACTGAAGAGCTCAATGACTTTCAATGTGGCACTGTCATTGGATGCCACCATTCCAACAAGTCAGTTTGTCAAATTTCTGCCCTGCTAGAGCTGCCTCAGTCAACTGTAAATGCTGTTAGTGTGAAGTGGAAACGTATAGGAGCAACAACAGCTCAGCCACGAAGCGGAAGGCCACACAAGCTCACAGAAAGCGACCACTGAGTGTTGAAGCATGTAGAGTGTAAAAATAACCAGTCCAATGTTCAAATCAAAGAAGCCATTATTGAGGCTGAGAAATAAGAAAAAATAAATAATCAAGAGGAATAGACCAAACCATAAGCTTACCAAAATTAACTGTTTGGAACATTGTCAAGAAAAAGAGAGCACTGGAGAGCACAGTAATCACAAAGGGCCTGGTCGGCTAAGAAAGAACTCTACAGTTGATGACCGAATAATTCTCACCATAATGAAGAAAAACCCCCAAACACCTGTCCAACAAATCAGAGTGTCACGAGTTCCTCCACACTACCACCAGAGGATGCCTGTTTCCCTGTGTTCCCTGTGTTTCGTGTCTCGTCTGGGTTCATCGTGTGTGATTATCGAATAACGTGTTCTTAAGTTTCTGGTGCCTGCGATTGTCCTGAGGTATTCTCCTGCGTATTTAGTTCCCCGTTTCCCCCAACTTCCCAGTTTTGTTTCCTAGTTTCATCTCCTGTGTTTCTGCCACCTGCGTTGTATGTATTTTTGCCAAACATTTGAGTAATGGTCTTTTGGATTATACCTCTGAGTTCTTTTTTCACTTGAAGCCAAAACCCCATTGTGACACAGAAACACTCTTCAGGAGGCAGTCATGGATGTGTCAATGACAATTGTCTGCAGAAGACTTCATGGACAGAAGTACAGAACTACTTGAAAGGGCCTTCAGAGCTCTGGAAAAAGGTCTTGTGACAGATGAGACCAAGCTTCACTTGTGTCAGAGTGATGTCCAGAGCAAAGTGCGCAGTCCAAAAAGGAACAGCCAAAGATCCAAAGCACCTCCCTCATGGTGGTGGGGGTGTCACCGTTTGGGCGTGAATGGTTGCCACAGGTACTGCCTAACTTGTCTTCAGTTATGATGTAACTGCTGATACCAGCAGCAGTAGAATGAATTCTGAAGCGTACAGAAACATCTTATCTGCTGAAGTTCAGGCAAATGCCTCCAAACTCATTGGATTGCATCCTATAGCGAAACATTGATCCCAAACGTACTGCTAAAGCCACAAAGGAGCTTTAAGTCATTCACCGGATTTGAATTTTCTGGCATGCTTGATCATTTAGATCATTATGATTATTATAGTGTGTAACATTGTTGTGACTATAATAGTACCCAGCTGCAGTTCCACAGAACAAGTCCCTGGCTGGGCAAAGCCTGCAATAGTAGTCAAAGGTTTTAGGGCCTACTTTGTAGTCATGTAGCTGTCTGAGTCATAGCAAAACCCGGTAGCACTATGGTACTAATTCCCATATGACCAGTAGGCTTACCTACTGGACCAAATTTCAAAACTGATTTTGGTGCTTCATTTCTGTGCCACCTTCATTAACGTTATTGCACTTGTTCTGTCAACTCGGTGACAACAGATTTCATTGGCAAGCTATCTAACGTTAAACGTGGGCATTGTCAAAATCTAAAGGATACCCGACTGTGTGTGTTTTTCTTTCTTTTTTTCTGTTTCCTCCTGTGTCTCTCCGCAGGTATCGCCCTTGCCTGTGCCAAGCATCTTGCAATTGGCTACTTTCAAGTCCACATGTTCTTATTGGCAGATGTAGCTACATGTCTAATGGGGAGAATTATTTATTGTGGGACAGGATCTATTGTGATGACGAAATTGCCAGGAAAATACTCAAAAGGTAAATAAACAAAATAACCCAAGTTCGGTGCGTTATTGTGTGGACATGTGAAGTTGTATCTGAATTCCCTGTGTTTACATGAGGTCAGACGCTAAAAAAGTTAATGTTCTTAAGCGCTGATAATCTGTGGTCAGTGTTCTTATTTCTGTAGGAAACCCTGAAAAGTGTCAAGCTCTTGGTGCTGTATAGGTACAGCCATCCCAATTCCGAAAATGAATGACAGTAACCAAGGTTTTCAATATATTTTCTCACAAATTCACCAGTTTGGAATCTACAGTATATGGAAATGAAAAACAACAGCAAAAACAGAAATGACAACAATGAAAACAGCAGCCCATGTTATGGCAGTGCCTGCTCAGTGCAGTGGTGTGAAACAAATGACCATTTCAACAGTTGCAGTTTGCTTGATCTTCAGCAATCGTAAGGACATTGGTACTTTCTTAGCCTAGTATACACCACACAACAGGGCTCCTCGCTTCAGAGCAAAGGCACAGACAAGAATCTATTGCAGATTACTAAGCCCATCACGGTAAAACCCATTGTTTTAGCAACGTACGCCATCAGCAGCACTAAACCCATTACAACCCATTCCAGCCATATTACACAACCTGCCTTTGATCCAACCCGAGGGTCTTGTTAAATTTTCCGTGTCACATAAAAGGTTCTGTACATACAGTATGCTGGGAACCAAGGACCACTCCAGTGCGGTGTAATCTCTTGACACTGTGGCGCTTGTGAATGTCGCATATGAATAACACGTTGATGCACTTGGGGGGCGGGCAGGATAACGGGGTGAATATTGATTAAGTGGAGGTGCAGGCCCCCACCATGCAAACTGCACCCTGTGCTCTAATGCCAAGAGATTGATTGCCTGCAACTGTGGCTGCTGCCTGAAACCTGTCACTTAGAGACATGCCAGAGTCTAAACCATCTATCACCACATTAAATGTTGACCTGATAAACATGTTGTCTGCCCCACATATCACAGCTGCCATCACAGGATAATGGACTAGGATGTGCAAATTGGCAGGGCAGCCATGAAGGTTAATGTCATGTTTTGGGTGGTTAATATCCTTTTTTTAAGAGGGTTTATATTTGGGAGACCTCCGAGTTATTTAGTGATGCCTTATCAAATTTTGTTACAACACAAAATATAGCACAATATATATATATATATATATATATATATAAATGGGCAGATATGCATAAAAAGTTCAGTAAATTCTATACAGTCAAACTAACATGTATAAAAATACCTTTTTTATTAAACCTGATAATTGCACTTTCACCACATTCGAATGGTTGGATTACATTATTGAGCTCATTGTGTTTTTTTTTAGATTACCATGATCACAAAGTCTGTCTTTTTCCACCTAGAAAATATAGCCATGGTGATACTTTTCTTTATGCAGCAAGATGCAGGGAGGCTGGTACATCGTTTTATTTTCAGCCAACTAGACCATTGTAAAGCCCTGTTAACTGGCCTACCCAAAAAACAAATAAACAGACTTCAACTGATATTAAATGCTGCTGCTAGAATTTTAACCAAATCAAAGAAACAAGATCCATATCACCCCTATACTATGACCCCTGCGCTGGGCCCCTGTGTGTTTTAGAAGACTTTAAAATTCTCTTATTGGTTTTTAAATCACTTAATGGTAGTGCACCTCCATATTTAGCAGATATGTTTTTATGGTACGTGCCCGGAAGATCGCTGAGGTCTTCTGGAACCTACTCTAATTGTTCCAAGGGTTGAGGCTAAGAGAAGTGAAGGGGCCTTCAGCTTCCACGGCGCTAGCCATTTTAAAAAAGAATCTCAAGACTTTTTAGCATTGCTTTTGCTCAGTGCCGTCATACCATTTTTATTTTTTGCTCATTTATTGCTCTTTATTATTTATCTGACTTGTATTAATCACTGGATTTTTATGTTCCTTACTTTTTCATTTCATTGTACTTTTATCACCTTTTAGTGTGCCTGATATATTCTCCTGTGTGTTCAGCACATTGTGTTGCAAATATGTATGAAATGTGTTTTGTAAATAAAGCCTGATTGATTGATTGATGAATTGGTCAGTTGGTTAATGAAGTCTGAGATAAATAAACTTTCCCATGAATTGATTTGGTTCCTGAAAGGATGCTCAGAACGGTCGCAAAGGGTAGAATGTTTGACCTGTGACAGTGTCATGCCAATAAGCTACATTGTCTGCCATCAATATATGCTGCAGATCCATTCTGGACTGATATCACCAGGCCCTGTGTTAACGTTCCCCAGTTTCATTCCCCATCCAGTTTCATTCTCCATAACAGATCAGTGGGTGTATCTGAAGGAGAGCTTGTGCCTGCCTTCAGAACAGAAATATGGGCCGGGTTCCATTCGTTTCAGTTCATTTACCTGGGAAATGGGGCTTTGTGCAACTAAATGCCTTTCCCGAGTTCTGTTCCTTTTATCCCTTCCATTTATCCCTATATCTGTAATGCCAGTCTGTCTCCTCTCTCTGAATTCCTGTGTGACAGCTCAAGCAACGCCACAAAGATGGGTCACGATAGGTCACTGTGAGGGAGGGGAAGTGTGAAGACCAGACGCGACCAAACAGGGGATCTATAAGTTACCAAAGGGGCACTCCAGTAACCACTGAGTCTCGTGAGAGACGAAATGAGAAGGGGGTGCTATACTCCTAAGGGACGTATCCCAAAAAATGAATAAACCCCTCAACGGGTAACTGAGGAAGAAGGAGTATATAAAGAAAATAAAGGAACAGGGAAAAGAAAAGAAGAAAAAACGACTTCGACCCGAAGCAGAGAAAAAGAAAATGTCTTTTCAAAAACAAACAAAAGACGTTCTGAGGCTAACTAAAACCAAGGGGGAAACTAGTTAGTAAGGGGCAGAAAGGTTTGTGCCCCAACGGTGACACAATAACCCCTTAAAACTGCCAGCCTCAGAATCTGGACATATACCGTCCTAATACCTTTTTCTCAAAAGAAAAAACAAACAAACTGAAGTCAGAATTCTTCTTAAATTTCTTTGTTCTGAAATTCCTTACACCTTGCTCAGAAATACGACAGGGAACTGGCTAGAGCAAAACACGTTACACTCAAGCACCGTTCCACTGCCTACTGACGCTTTAAATACCCAGCCACAGGTGTGGCTGGTAATCAGCAGAAGATGTGAGCAACCCACAGGTGAAACAGATCAGAGGTAACCCTGCAGGAATGCATGGAATGTTCAAGCAGGAACAATCCTCCCACAGGAACCAAAAATAACGATTAGCCGAGTGGCTAATCTGCAAGCTCGAACTAATCGTCCCCACACACCAAAATAACGATTAGCCGAGTGGCTAATCGGAATGCTAACCACTGAGCCGGTGCAGGCACAGAAAAATGATCTACCCTGCACAGAAACCGTGACAGTCACAATTGTCAAATGTCACGGTTATTTTGAACAGATCATTTGTCTGCCTCAGAATGGAGTAAAATTGCACTATGTGCATACACCAGGAAGTAAACCGGTAACTGAAAAAAACAGGTTTGATACCATGTCCATTATTTTCAAGAAAAACAAAATGACTTATTCCATAATGTAATGTTTCACATAAACATATTTTACAGTCAATTATGAAACCAGCATGAAAAATATGAGGAATTAACTTCTACCCAACAAATTTCTACACAGACAGCCTCGGAATTTTGTAATTTTAACACTTCTGGAAGCCTCATTTAATTTACATTTAATTAGTGACAACAAGTTTGTGTGATATAATTAACAAATTAACAATGTTTATGTTAATACATATGAGGTAACATGTCCTTAATTACTTCATTAATGTATATTTTTCATTCAAACACCATGTCCAGTGATCCAAAAAGCAATACAACACTTTCCTCTAGCAATATCTTAATCTAAATTAGCATTCTGAGTCTGACTGGCATTTGCAAAAAATAAAACCATATTTGAAAACCACACTTAAAATCATAGTTGATAAATCTTATCAAAGACAAAATCTTTCTCCACTGATAGAAAATTTGAGTTATTTTTTTATGTCCATTTTTCTCCAATCATATTTATTTAGTCATTTATTTTGAGTTGCTCTTTTTACAGTGCACCAGAGCTGAAACGTGGCTTGGACAATATTTTTGGGAATATCATATAATTTAAACTCATCTCCCTTCTTGGAGAACTTCAATGAAATAGTGTATCATGGCATTCTAAAGAGATACTCAAAGAGCAGTGCATTGCTTGTCAGACAAAACCAAATCTAAAAAAACAGAGCAATGTAAGAGCAGCTAGCAGACAGAAACAGCACAGCAAGTAATTGAAATACAGGTTAGAGCAAACATCTGTATTTCAATAATTACACCGCATGTTTGTGTTGGTCAGCTCTCCCATGTAAAACAGCAAATTTTTTACCTCAATATTTCTGCCATTTTTTCAAAAGCAATCTCAAAGAAAAAAAAATTAAAAGTTAAGACTTGTTTAACAAACATAACTCAATATAAACGCAATGGATCGTGACACAAGACCCCTCATTCTATCAGACATCAGACAAACTCAAAATTTGGACGTTGAACTGTCCATAGACTTAACATGGGGAGACAATGCTCAACTTAGGGGAGAGGTCAGGGCTCTGTGTAGGCCAGTCAAGTTCTTCCCCACCAAACTCAGCAAACCATTTCTTTATCGACCTTGATTTCTGCAGGGGGGAACTGTCATATTGAAAGGAAAGGGCCTTCCCCAAACTGTTGCCACAAAGTTGGAAGCGACTCTTCCCTAAAATGCCATTGTATGCTATAGCATTGAGGTTTCCCTTCACTGGATCTAGGGGGCCTAGCCCAAACCACTAAAAACAGCCCCAGTCTATTATTCCTCCTCCACCAAACTTTACAATTGGCACTATTCAGGCCAGTACAGTTGGCATTATGCATTCTGCCAAACCCAGATTCGTCCATCAGACTGCCAGATAGTGAAACGTGATTCATCACTCCAGAAAACACATTTAGACTGCTCCAGAGTCCAATAGTGGTGTGCTTTACACCACTCCAGCCGACGTTTGCCATTGTGCATGGTGATCTTAGGCCTGTGTACGGCTGCTTGACAATGGAAACCCATTTCATGAAGCTCTTAACAAACAGTTCTTGTGCTGTTTCCAGAGGTAGTTTGGAACTTTGTGAGTGTTGCAACTGAAGGACAGATGATTTTTATGCACTTCAGCACTTGGCGGTCCTGTTCTTTGAGCTTGTGTGGCCTACCACTTTGCTTCGTGACTGAGTTGTTGTTGTGTCTATGCATTTCCACTTCACAATAACAGCATTTACAGTTGATTGGGTCAGCTCTAGCAGGGCATAAATTTGACAAACTGACTTGCTAGAAAGCTGGCATCCTATTACAGTGCCACCATTTGTCATTCAACCCGTTCTATTGCCAATGCTTGTCAATGGAGATTGCATGGTTGTATGCTTGATTTCATGCACCTGCTAGCAATGGGTGTGGCTGAAATAGCTGAAACCACTAATTAGAAGGGGTGTCCACATACTTTTGGAAATATTGTGTATGTACATATTGTATATATACACCGATCAGCCACAACATGAAAACCACCTACCTCATATTGTGTAGGTCCCCCATGTGCCACCAAAACAGCTCTGACCCGTCGAGGCATGGACTCCACCTCTGAAGGTGTCCTCTGGTATGTTTGGATTTCTGTATATATTTGTATGTACTGTATATTTGTATCTGACATTTTGTATCTACTGCAAATTTGTATCTGATTGTTACTGTTACTTCGTTGTCTTTGATGCTACAACAGTGCAAATTCCCCCCCGGGATCAATAAAATACACTACTACTACTACTACTTATTACATAATTGGTTTTTATTACATAAAAAAAACATTATTGGGAATTATTACACTATTGGTAGTTTATTACATTATTAGTTGCTACAGGGCTATAAAAAGCTAAGATATTCTTAGAGGGTGAATTATTTCCACATGATTTTAAAAACACTCGACGGGTCAGAGCTGTTTTGGCGGCACGAGGGGGACCTACACAATATTAGGTAGGTGGTTTTAATGTTTTGGCTGATCGATGTGTATATATATATATATATATATATATACTCACTTCTTATTAGACACTTTTATCCAGAGCAACATGCAGTATATGAATGCAAATATTGTTCAGTATATACAGTCCCCTGTTCAAACTCACTAGTACATTTCCGTTGTTAGCGCAATGCCATAGGACTACTATTTTGACGATTATGATGTAATGTACTATGTGACCTGTGACTATGTGAGGTATGAGTTGAAAATTAGATTCATATACTTAAGAGATCATAGTAATGTACACTCTACAGTCTATAATATATTCTCTAATACTATTTGATACTATTCAGTGACTGACATCAGAAATTGCCTTTTGAGGCTACAAAGTGAGTTGACATTATTGATGCAACCACAGACACCAGGTTGTGGCGAAACAATTTCCAGGTTTACAAAGCAATTTTTGCAACTTACAATTACTTGAGTCAAAGATGAAAAGTAAGCTCAAGATCACATGCTGCCTATACATTTTGGCCAGAATTTTTGACAGAAAACAAGCTGGAGGAAGTGGAAAATGAAAATTATTATGAGATGAAAGTGTCAAACAAGTAGCAGGAAAACAGGAAAAAGTTTGATCTCTTCTCAGCCTCGCAATTTCACAAGAACTGCTGTGCTAAGCCATCCCAAATCAAATGTTCACTATGTCATGCCAGAAGCACTTACCTCCAAATGGACTGCAATTCAGCAATATCGCATCTGAAAAGATAGGAAGCTAAGCACAGGTATTTCAGGTAGAACAGCACTCCTGGGGAGTTGTGCGCAGACATACGATACTACCCAAAAAAGACAAAATATGAGGGAAGAGGCCCATAACAGGTCATTTTTTATTAAATGCACATGTAGCCATGTGTGTGCCATGGCATAATATTTCATATTTATTTATGAAATTCTGCAGGCAGAATACAAAATAACTTATGCACAAGAAATTTAACTCACTTTATTCATTTTTTTTTTTTTTAGCAAAATGATTGCTATTTACTTTGATTGATTTTGAGCATGTTACATTCTGCTTCTGCCAAAGAAGCTAATGTGTTGGGAGGTAGTAGGAGCCTGCATTCCATTTGCTTTCAAATGACATGATACATTGGATAATTTGTGTTATTTCCATTACCTGAAATATCTCACACCTCGCTATTACCATGAGCTGTTAAACCGCAAAGGGTGAATCTCTCCGCCTCTTTTTCCATGTGTAGCAATACACCCAGGCAAAATGTAAATTCTGCCTCTGCAATTTATATCTCTGTACTATGCGTCTTATGATAATCCAATAAATACTTTGCCTGTTTTGCGACTTTACACATCCTGTCACTTATTATCATTATGCCTTGGTGTCACTTCATGGGTGAATTCATGAAGCATAAAATGGTTAATGTGACTCTACTACTGCAGCAAACAAGGGAGGTAATAACAGTCATTACTGTAATCATACAAGAGGATGAGCAAACCTATCAGGGCTGTAGCTCAGCTCTCCCACATCGCAGGCAATAATGCTGTCATCTCTGAAAGCTGTATCCAAATATGCACTCAATCACAGCAGCCTCACTGGCCCTATTCATATTGGTTGTGTGTGTGTATGTATATATGCATGCATGTCTGTGTGCGAGCGTGTGTGATTTTTAATGCATTGAGTATCCAATTTCATTTGTTTAGACTCAGATTTAAACTACGATTTATCAAGTGTTTCATCCAATCTGATGACCAGATCTGCAACAGGACATCTTGTGTTTTCCACAAGATAATTATGGCTTATTATTTTTTTTAGCAGGATTTTGATGACAGAAGCACACTGGCATACTGGAGTTTGTACCTTCAGACCGTATAATAGCAGAATAGGTCCCAGATAACCACCAGATGTGATTAAAATTTGATTTGGACAAATATGAACAATGCAGTTTCTTGTATTTTAATCACAATTATCAAATAAAAAAATGCATTAGAATGTAAACTTGGCTACTTTTGACAAATACACAATACAGAGAAAGAAGATTTTACTGACACCATTTTGAAAGGCTGTTAACTAGTCTTAATTAGGTGTTCCAGATAATCTTTGTGACAGTTACCAGATTCAATCAAACCCACTTAGCATACGCAATTCAATCAAACAAGTTATTTTAAATTGAAAATTAAAAAATATTAAAAAGGAAGGAGATAATTTAAAGCTTCATTATTACTGTTTTTATGTATCTGCAAGAAACAAGCCAGGTGGATTGCACATTGCGCTCAGTTGTATTAATGTCAAAAGAATCCAGCTTTAAGCACAAGCTCAGGAAGAGCAGAACTGTCTGAACTAGGGCTTTAGAAACTTAGTGCTGACCTTGCACTTCTTAAGTGCAAAACATGTGACATTATACAAATCAGCTATAGAAATACTGTAAGAGTGGTACCTGCACTACCTGGACTGAAACCAGGAAATTAACCTTGTACCTTGGAACAGACTGCGAGCTGCCAACTAACTAGCCACCTGCCACTAGACTACCCCACCTTAAAAAAGGAACAGACTGTGAGCTGCAAACTAACTAGCCAGCTGCCACTAGACTACCCCACCTTAAAAAAATGGGCTATGACCAGGCTTGCCTTAACTCAGGTCTGAAGTCTCAGTCTGGCAGCCAAGCAGGAGAGTGACATGACTTTGCCACTCTGGGGTGGGGGCTGCAGACTGCTGCCACTCAGGTGTGGCGGCTGAGGACTGTTGCTGCTCAGGTGTGGTGGCTGAGGACTGTTACTGCTCAGGTGTGGTGGCTGAGGACTGTTGCTGCTCAGGTGCGGTGGCTGAGGACTGTTGCTGCTCAGGTGTGGTGGCTGCGGACACCTGTTACTGGGGTGCAGCAGCTGCTGCTGACCGGAGCTAGAGGCCACTGACGACAATGATGACAACTGCCCTTGACTCACCCCTCACCCCTTCTTGCCACAATGATGCCTGGAGCCATTTTTCTTCCTCCCCCTCATTGCTGCCACCTCCCAAATCTCTGCCTCCACCCCTGTTCGCTGGGAATCCAGGAGGCACCAGGGTCAGTGCCTGATGTGTGTGGGTTTCTGTGAACTCATCATAGCCTCCAGAGGGCAGTTGGGACAGACACTCGCCGTTGAGAAGGGCGCGCTACTTAGCTATGTCGATGGCCACCCCGGCGCTAGCTAGGGCACCCAGGCCAAGGATGCAGGGCTAAATAATGTCTGTTTGAAAGAGTTCCTGCTTGACGATGACTAGGCCCAACCGCAGCTGTAGCCTGAAGCGACCGTGCTAGTTAGCTGACTACCCTAGTTTAATGTCCATGGCGTCTATGTGCTAACAGCCCTGTTTGAATTAAACTAATAGTGGAGATAGTATACATTAGAGCAGTCAGCGGGGTTCCGGCAATCTCAGAGCAAACACAGATGCTGTTGTCAATGCTGTCCAAGCAGCTCGCTCTCCTTTCGTGGCCTAAATTGGCACAAATGGCTTATCATCAGTCGGACTACCTTTCTTGTGACCAATGGTACTATACAAGAAGAAGAATGTTTTTTTGCCTGTGCCTCATCCTGTGAAGTAGTCACTCTTATTATTTAATTCCTCTGTACTAAAATCTGACATGGTAAATGGACTGCATTTATATAGCGCTTTTATCCAAAGCGCTTTACAATTGATGCCTCTCATTCGCCAGAGCAGTTTAGGGGTTAGGTGTCTTGCTCAAGGACACTTCGACACACCCAGGGCGGGGTTTGAACCGGCAACCCTCCGACTGCCAGACAATCGGTCTTACCTCCTGAGCTATGTCGCCCCCGTTTTCAAAATCTGACATATATTCTCATATTACATATAAAAGATTCTGTAATCAACTCAATACTAACACTTGACCAGTCTACCAGATGCCCATTAATGCATGAGCCCCCAGAAATGATGCTACTGTCAATGTTACTGATACTGCAATAATGCCTGAATTATAAACATAACATACTGTATGCAGTGTGGTCAAAGTGATGAACTATGTTAAACACTGAGCAAACATGAGTTTTTTCACCATAGAAAATATGCATCTTAAGCCCAAATCTGCATCCATTAAATAGGTAACTACAAAAGAACAGCAGGGTTGTGCATCTCAATTTATGAGCCAAAGCCGCCAATACAGAAAACAATAGCCTTTCTTACTCATGGAAATCACAAGGGGTTTTATTAACATAACGATAGCATACAAATGTTGTTTTTTCAATTTTGTGAAACTAAAATAAATTCTTCAGGGACACTTGGTTTTCTACAATTCCAACATCACATCAACATATTTATTTTAAAAACAATTGAAAAATTGATGTGCAGTACATGATGTGTGATAAATAACATTGAATAATGAACATTATTAGGGAATCATCTTATACATTGTCAGTGTCCAGCCAAGTAACCTTATTTAAGCCTAGTTATCTGTGCCTAGCCTGATGGGTGGTTTCAGTCTGGGATGTTACGGGAGGAGGTCCAATACCAAATGACCAATATCTGATCTCAGCAGCATACTGATAGGGGGAAGGGAGATTGACCTCAAATCTATGTGTGCTTTGGAGTGTTTTTATGTGCTTGGGTAAAGGAGTGAATAGTTTCTCTGTTGTTAAGATATATCAATTAGCACTGAAACAAATATTTCAGTCTGTATTTTTTTTTTTTTTCCAAAATCAAATGTAATGTGTACCAAAATCAATGGGCCTGTTTCACAGACACAGATTAATCCAAGTCCTAGATTAAATTCTGTTTTCAAAGGAGATTCTCCACACAAAACTCATTTTAGTCCAGGACTGAGATTAATCTATGTCTGTGAAACCGGACCCATATGAACCAAATTAGCCTTGAATCAAATTACTTGCATTATCATAACAGAAAATTGTGTTTTTGATTCTGTGATGTGCAAAATCATGTGGTGTGTGTATATCATGATGTGTGTGCATGTGCGTGTGTGTGTTTGAGGCTTGAGGGAATGTGCAAGTGCATGTCATGTGTGGTGTGTACAGTTTGTGTTTAATTAATGGACTGATAAGAGTCTGTTAATTGATAGAACACATGCTGATGAGCCACAGGGTCATCTTTATTAGACCTTGCCTCTCCATTGATCCAAGCCCTGTTTGCCCACACTCCACTTTATATGCATATCAAAGATCAGCATTAAAATGGCTCTACATGTCAAACCCACATTAAATTAACTCACTAATTTGTGCTTCTTGTATATTGCCTCTGCACTTTAAATATTCCACAAAGTCTGCATTCATGATCACAGATTGCTTAACATACTTTATCATTACCTGGGAAAAAGCATGGGAACATATGACTGCGTGCACAGTCTATGGTTCTTATTTGACTTGGGTAGTTACCTTGGGTAGCTGTCTTAGAGGTGTCATTTGAAAAGGAAGTTTAATCGAGTTAATTAAACACATTATTGTTCTGATGTACAAGATCTACCCAAACCAAGAGCTAACAGTCTGCTTAGGATAAGCATAATAATTGCTGTCCAGAATAAAAATTATAATAGATGAAAATTAACGTACCTATTGCACAATTCATTTGTGTACATATTACATTATTTCTGTCACAATGTTTTGAATGCTTAACTATTGAAAGCCTCCTATTCCAGTTTTTGAGAAGTGGTGGGTTTAACCAATCACTGACTACGGGGAGCTGGGGGAAGAAAAACAGTGTACCCACAGAGTTTTGTTAAAATTTGTTTAACTTCTAATAGCAACTGCATGCATCTAATACTTGCATCCAGTTTTATGAGAGAAAACTGTCCCCAATCTGAGTTGATTTAGGCTAACATTGAGCATTTCATTGTATATAATATTATTCATATGGAGATATTAATGCACCATTTAAATTGTAGATGTCTAGGAGGGTAACCAAAGGATTTGCTTTTCTGTTAAAATTTTGGGCATAATTTAATTGCATATACTGAGTGCTCATTAAGTCAGAAACCATTTGCAGGCTATTTTTACAATGTCCAACTAAACACTGTACCTAATCATTATGGATAAAAAATATGAACTACTGTGAAGTCCTTACAGTAAATGTGTCCTGGACTCCCAGACTTGACCAGACCAGAGTTGGAATAATTTCAATTCAATTCAGTCCACCGATGAAAATTAATTCAAATTGAATAAATTAAATGGAAACTCATGAAAGAACATAGACATTTTTGCTCATGATAATTGTGGGTGCCAATAATTCTGGAGCATACTGTATGCTACACACACACACACACACACGTCTTGTCTTTCTTCCCTCTTGTTTGGTGATCTTCATTGGGATGCACAATCATGCAAATTGACCTTCAGGCAGGTACAATCGAGCACAGAGAGGGCACTGGGACTGATAATGGAAAAGGAATGTGACCTCAAAATCAATACAGGGACAGAGGAAACCTGGTGCACCTGTGATATGAAACTCCCATTTCTTCCCAAAGGAAACATTGGCTCACAACCGTGTTATTCATCCTCATACTGATACCTTGCTAAAGAGCCCTGTTTGTGCTGTTTGTCACAAGTACTTAAATCAGCAGGGCTGTGATTTACAGGTCTAATTATTTCTTACCAATTTGATGGAGAATTTATGTTGCCAAAACACAAAGCAGGCCTCGAACAAACCAGTAAACCTGCTTCACTGTAAAATTTTCAGCAAAATAAATTCTGGTAATCCAGGAAACAGCCTTTGTAAATACATCTATGTTCAGTGTAGGGTTTGTGGGTTCCATCTGGCAATATTTGTTGCTTCATGCCAACTTCTGCATTTTAGCTGCATTTTACTGATAATCTCATGAATGACATCTGAAGACATTGTGTGTGCACATGAAACATTTACTGTGGTCGAAATGTGCGAGTGAAAAGCACAGTTTCTTTTTTCTGAGAGAAAGTGGACGATGATGTGGGGAAGTTGAAAAGGTGATACAGAGAGAAGTGTCCTAACAAAAAACTAAAAGAAGATGCCAGATGCGCTTCAAGCCAGCGATATGAAAGAGGACTAAATAGTTGCTGAACAGTCAGAACAATCAAACTATAATAACTTGTTTATCTTGTTTACTTGCTTACTACTTAAACTTGTTTATCTGTATAACCTCAATGGGATTAGGCTGAAAGGAAAGCTGAGAGCACACAGAGCTCAGAACAAAAGTCACTTCATAATGAATGGGGAGACAAAAAAAAAAAGTTAAATTGTGAGGCATTGCAGTGATGTCAGCAGTCTCATTCCTGCTGGAGCATGATGTTTAAACAAAAGTGCCCTCTGCTGGTCAGTGTGTGTAAATGACAGCTGGATGTGAAAGCAGCAGTCCCACTGAGCCAGTCATTCCCAACCCCAGTTCTAGGGACACACTGTGCATGCTGGTTTTGTCTCATGCTGTGTTCTCACTGAATCTGGTGAGGACGCATGATGATATGCTGGACCCCCAAGCATTTAATGGGCAATACTATGCAAATAGTGTAGGCAGGTTTCGTTGAATAGATGCTTCTATAGGATCAAATCAGCCAATCATTGACAAGCTTGTTAATCAAGGAAAATGAATGAACACAGGCTTAGACCAATTATCACTTTAAAGGACAGTTTTCTGCCCCACTAATTTTCAGCATAACAACCACCGCTGGGTCTGTGAACTGACATTTCAAGATACATTGATCCATGCTATGTAATATTTAATTCGATAATAAAAATATATTATTTTCTAAAAGAAGTGGTCCTCTTTTTCCACGTCAGGCAGCCTACACTTTTTTTATTGTTGCAATTTTATTTAACATATTATAACCAAAACTCTCGGTGGCCAGAGAATGTATTTTGTGAAGAAGAAAAAATGGACATATTTCTTTTTATGTCATTTTGAACTCCCTGCACTCGTCATTTCAGTTTATAGACACGGAATTCATGACACAATCTGCCATTTCATTAGTGCAGTGGTCTCCAACCCTGATCCTGAAGAGCTACAGGGTCTGCTGGTTTTTGTTTTCGCCTTAAAATCAACACCCAGTTGAGACCCAAGACTCCAGGTGAGTTGAGTTAATTGAGTAATCAACTGCTCTAATTGATTTATGAAGTGCAGAGTCACTATGAAAACCAGCAGACCCTGTAGCTCTCCAGGACCAGGGTTGGAGACCACTGCATTAGTGCCTGGCATTTGAGACATCTCGTTCTTGGGAGACTGGACCAAAAAAAGGTTGATGCAGGTGATGTCCAACATTGTTCACGTGAAAAAATTTGAAAGGCCACCCTCTCCCCATCAACCAGAACATTCTATTATGATCATATTAGAACATATGATCATATTAGATTTCTTTTTCAAGTTTCTATTGTCCATTTGGCAAGTAGATTATTTTCAGTATCAAATCAAGTGGACTTCCTTGAAAACGGTTTGCAGAACGACAAGATATTGTGGTTCCTGATTAAATGCAGACCCACTAGAGCCAGTGCATACAGACTGAGGTGCAGTGTTCTGGTCACTGTGGTAGGTATGCTTGCATCTCGGAGTCAGAGCCCGGCTGTTCACCCAGGGCTGGATGTAATTTAGAAGAGACCTCTAAGTTCTAATACTAGATCTAAGTCATTTATAAGAAACCTCTGTGTACTAAATGACTTGTTTCAGACCTCTGAGTTCCTAGTAGTAGAATTTAAGTCATTTAACCCCTTAGTATGGGGTTAGATGCATAGCCTAGGACTTCAGGCTCTGGCACCAGAGACTAAGTTTAATGACCACTGATACTGGATCTGGTGCGAGTCCCCTGAGAGTGCAGACACAGGCTGTAACAAGTCTTTAGATCATCTGGAATTTGTCCTGGGGGAGCCATGCCTATAAGTCCCAGAGATCGCGGCCTGTGCCAGTGGTCACTGGACCTCTGAATACCAAGCCCGATGTAATGTTAACAGGACCCATGGTTACACGGCAGATACAAGTCTCCAGCCCGATGAGAGTGCAGCTACAGTCCGCAAAGGGTTTGGAGACCGTCTGGAATCTGCCGCATGTGGAACCCAAGTCTAGACCTCTGAGATTGGTGGAAGGTATCATGCCACAGGACTTCTGAGTCTCTGATATGTGGGAGTCCCTGGACCTATGATATCTGTACCCACAACAAGTTTTAGACCTCTGAGTTTCTCACAAGTTAAAAACAACTCCCTAACCTCTCACACCAGGGCCCAAGGTAAGGTAGCTGGGGCCAGGGCTGAGGTGCAAGTATACGACTAAGCAAACTGGGTACACAATGTACGCCGGGTAGGCAATGCATCCACTCAGAGCTGCGCAACCCTGTCTCACCAGCAATAATAAATAAATGTCCCAACAATATAAACATAATCCCAACCTAAACAGAAGAAACAGAACTAATAGCTTGAATTTTAACTCTGGGAGCCCTATAACAGTAGGCCAGAAGTGCTCTGTAGAGACCCCTACCCATTATCAGTACTTCTCAAATGATGGGGTAAGACTAAAGATGTGTTTTATTTTTCAGTGACAGTAGAATAAAACGGCAAAATCACTCTGTCGTGGTGTGAAACCATGACCTGTGTACATTTACAGTTTTAAGCATGCGCACATGGTCGAATGCATTTAAACCCCTGTTCGTGTTCTTTTAATTGCGGGTAACTTAACAACCACATAAAGTAATGTGAAGGAAGGAAGGAAAACTGTACTTACCATTGTTTGTGTGTGTTCTGAAGGTGAATTGTAAATGAATGAGAATGAGGAAAATATTGCACAACCGAAAAAGAAACAATGTTCATTTTACCGCAAATTTAAAATACTTTTTTGTTTAAAAAACGACCGCAATTTCTGTTAAATGAAATTGGTAGCGGTACCGTTGTTTGTTGTAAATTTGTGGGGGGACAAAAGATTTATTGGTTATTGAAGGTAAAATGTAACATTTATGTTAAACATTGTTTTATTTAGCATTATATTAAAAGTTAGCAAACACTAACCAAACATACAGCTGGTTTTTGTGGAAGCCTTCCAAGGAAGCACGGGCCAGACCATGGGGATGTTTGGGACACGTCGTGTGTGAAATCACAAGGGGAGAGGATGTATGCATTTGCTTTTGTTTTCCGCAATGGGCAATTCATTATTCACGTTCTTTTGTTTATGCATGGTAATTATTTATTGTTTGTTCTTGAAATGTAAATGTAAAATAAGACATAATGATAAAGTGAAGAAACTTCATTTTTTTTGTCATAGGATTTCTGGGGGAGGGGCTTGGGCTGTATAAGCTAGAGGAAAATTCCTCCTGAGCAGGGATTTTTTTTTTCTGTGTGTGCTGAGTGGTCATGCTAGACACGCAGGTTATTCCAACAAGTAGGGCCTACTAGGCATAGCCTACTGTGTTTTTACTCCTTTTTGTTTTGTTTATGGTATTTGTTGTATAGATATTTTGTTATGTTGTCACCTGTACATATTTTGCACCGGTTCTGGGTTTGAAGCACGTCTCCTGTAAATAAACCTGGGTGAACAGAAGTTTTTGTCTCCTGCCGCTCTTTTGCTGCTCTAACTGCTGCCGGACTCCCTCACACACTCCATCTACTGGACAAAATCTGTTACAAGCCTTAAGTCTTTAGAATGATTGGTAGAAAATCGTTTCAATGTACTGTACCGAGTTTCATGCAACCAGTATATTGTAACCTGCATGCAGGCTAAACCCTAATAAACTCCACACAACAATGCAATGAAAGCACATACATGTCTCGCAGTTATACAAAAACAGTGGCATATTTATTAACAGTAATTTGCCAAGATGTTTTGGAAGGTGAGCCCAGATTGTTTTTGTCTTCTGTCCAACCATGCCTGTCCCTGGTTGAAGCAAATCACACTGAAATTGAAATTAAATTTGGCTTTTGCTTCTCTAGAAAAGTTTGAATCAGTCCTTCAGTGCTCATTTATTGCTCTAAATGACATGAGTACAAACCTATATTTTGACAGTTTTACTCTCAATAAGTGTGGCTTCAGTGGGCTCTCCCCTGGATAGCAGAAGGCCCGGGCCAATAGTACATTTGATGAACAGCTGTCTGGCCAATCGATTAGAAATTATCCTATTTCCCAATTCCAGTTAGGAATTGGAGATTACAAGACCCTTAAACCAAAGTTCTACACATAGAACCTTGAAGAGAAGGAATGCATGCATGGGGTAAAACTAATATATGCAATAAGTGTAATGGGCATGCAGGCAGACTATCATTCTAACTACCCTGTCAATTCATTTAGCTTTGATCTAAAGTTGTTGGTGTTGTTTCTGAAAAAAAAGCAAATACTTATACATGACTGAGGTAAGAGCAACACTGTGTAGCAGAACCTACAAACATACAAGAAATCAATTATTGGAACTAGTGTTAAATACTATAAAATTGAATATCCATTGTAATATCATCTCAAAAATACCCCCTACAACTTCCCAAATTAGCAATAATATTAATCACAATGAAGGTGCGTATGTGATGAAACAATTATGGGCACATGTGCTCATGTTTTTTGTATTGGCTACTAACTATTTGATCTTAAAACTAAATCTATATTGACAGTCTTAGAATTAACAACGTACTGTATATATTGAGACTGATGATTGTGCTTTAACTTTGGAGGAGAAAGCCCTGACTTTTTATTGTTACCCATATAGCGTATTGCATATTTCATAATGGCATGAGATACAGGAAGTTGGAATATCATTTAATTTAATTGTAATTCATAAGACATACATTTTCTATGAACACTTTGACAGTTCAATAAAGGTATCTAAAATTACATAAAACCCTTATGGATAATACAAGTCAAACTACTGAATACTTATAAATAATAAAAAGTAAAACATAAGACATTTTCGTTATTTCTACTCCCAATCATCTATGAATCTTGTTCATCTTTGCAAGCATTTATTCATCCCTAATGTCTTTGATAGGGAGGTTCCTTTGCATGATTGCTGGTTATATATGGTTATGTCATAGTGTAGACCAGGTTCTATTTAATATACAATTGCATTAATTAATATAGAAAACTACACAAATCTATAAGAAAATCACACTTTGATAAATATTGAAAAGAAAATTACACTTTGTTAATAAAATGTAAAAAAAAAAATTTTTTTAAAGTAGAATGACCTGGTAGGGCTGCCACATTTTGGTAAAATGTTTTATATTCCTCAAATATAGATTTTAAAAAACAATTAACATATACATGCACAATGAACATTGAAGATGTTCCATGTTTCAAAATATGATTACTTTCTCCTGAATTAATCATTTTTTATTGATGTGATCACATTTTTTTTTTATTTTTAAAAATGATCATAGCTGATTAATGTTCTGCAGCAAGATGATGATATGATGATGTATGGAAAGCAAGCAGCAATAACCACTTGGGAAAGAAACCCCCCACTTGTTTTTTGGGGATCAGGTCTGATTTCTGCCTAATTTGCCCTTGTTCTCTTAGCCCCACTAGCTCCCCTTCCTCATCTGAGCCACCTTGGTGTGGACCTGTGGGTTTGGGTGAGGGGTGTCAGAGTGTGGGGCTCTGTCCTCTGTAGTGGCGGTGAGGCTTGGTCTGTTTTGCGAGGCTCATTAGTCAGACCGCTGTGTTCTGCTCTCTCACATTTTGCTTGTCCTTTGAGGGAGTGAAAGGCATTTTCAGAGACTATGAGGGCAGCCTCATTTCCCTGCAACATTTCATTCTGATATATCAAAATAGTCAAATGTCTGTTTTCTGTGGTTCTGTTGTCTGCTTTCTGTGGTTGTCTGTGGTTTCTGCCAGGGTCAGGTTCAAAGTCCTACACTGCAGCCAACAGGACAACAGGCGACTTGCACTTCCTGCCATCCAGGTGATTGGTTTGCACTCGTCCCAACCACAGAAGCTTCTCCACCCAATTCAATCTCTGCTCTTTGTTTTGTTGATGAATGTCCTCAGTTTTTGTTTTTAGTCCCTCCTTCAGGAAATCTCTCCGTCTGACCATTTTTGTCCTGCAAACTGTCACTTTCCTTGTTTTTTGTATCTGCTGCTATGCTAGGCTAGCTGTCTGATTACTGTTCTTTCTGTGATTTTGGAAAAATTGAGTTCAACTAAAATGTGATGAAAGAAGTGTTTCATTATGTTCAAAATAAAGTTTTTATTTTTTTTCTTTTCTCAGATTTATCTAATTGTATGCACAAAAAAACAGTCAAAAAGTCCAGGACCTCATATTAGCAGGACTTTTCTCCTTTCACCTCCAGTAAAACAGTTAGATTAGCAGATTGTCCTGCAGTATATAAAAACATTAACTTAAGTAACTCCACTGCATAACATGTAGTTCAATTTCAATGGCAGACTAAATTACGTTATGCAAGCTGGGTGCATGTGTGCTCATCCTCAATTATATTAACTCTGCCAAAACAGATTCTTTTGTGAATGTTTTCCATTCATTTGGGATTGCACCTCTACCCACAAATTTATATTTATATTTATTCTCCAGTTGTTCCTGAAATTTACAGATGAACCATTTCCAGTAGCGCTGCACACTGCCATCTGGAGTAATGTTCCATTTATTGTAAGGGTCTCCAGCTTTTCTGTAGGTCTTGTAGGGGATACTCTCATTCTCATTACAACGAGGAAATAATTTTTCATCACTGCTGACATCTGTGGTGCAGAAATTGATTGAAAAATGATCTGTGCCCTCGTAGTGCCAGCCAGCAAGTGCATCACAACGATGGAACGTTACACTGTGTTCTCCATCATGGTTGGGGATGGTGTTTGTGCAGATGGCTTTGCAGAAAGGACACTGTTCCCAGCACCCCTGAAGCTGGTTGAAGAGGTATTCAGTTGGTTTCTTTCTCAAAGTTTCCATGTCAATTGCTTTTTCATCCTTCAGAATTTCATCGAGAGACTTGGCCATCACATCTTTGAAAAACTGCCAGTCTTCAATGTCTTCATTTTCAATGGTATGCAATTCATTTCTTTTTATTACCATGTGCTCCCCCAATGTTTTACAGAAGCAGTCAAGCCACATGGATGCATTTCCTTTCTTATCTTCCACTTCTCTGGTTGCTTCTGTGCTTGCTGATAAAATCTGATTTTTGAGGGTTCCAAGATTTTCCTCATGCATCATACGCAGTTTTCCAGTATCATTGCAAAAGTTATCCATCTCTTCTTGGATAAATCTTTCAAAATATCTCTTTGGGAAGTTAATGTATTCAGCAAATGAGCTGAAGTCCTCCTTAATTGCCAGATGTTTCATTATGTGATTCTCAAGATTTGACCTATTGCTGTTGAACGCTGGATTGTTGGATTTCATTTTACTTGCAATGTGCTGACTGGTTTTATCATTCACTGCAAGCAGAACTCCTGGCTTGATGTGTTTACAGAGAAAATCAACAAATATTGTTACAGAATTTGCTCCTTTGCAATAGTTTCTGAATGCTTGGAGATAGTTGTCTCTTTGGCTTTCCAGATGTGTCAGTGGATGGTTTGATGTCTTAAAGATTTCCTGCATCCTCTGCAACCTTGAAACATATTTCAGGCAAATATGAATGGACAGGTCTGCCTTGAATTCATTTGTGAACTTAAGCTTGCCTGTGGAGTGCTCATATTCAGCAATGGTCATCTCAATAGTTTTTAATATCTCATAGATGAAGCTTTCATTAAAATCTTCCTTGCTCTTTTCTTTTGCAGTGACATATTTTGTGACAGCATGATTCACTTCTTGTTGAACTTGATTAGAGAAATCCTGCCTCCATTGTGTTATCATCTGAATTAAAGTTTGAGAAACATGTTTTTTCTTGTTAAACTCAAACATCCCTGTTTCACCTATTATTTTCTGAAAGACATTTGGCTGTTTTTCAAAGTATTTCATGAGGATTATCTCCACTACAGCTTTTACATTCACACACTCATTGGGGGTGTATGCTTTGTCTACATCAGCTGTCCAGTTCATCCAGAGTTTGTCAAATTCTTTTGTCACCTGCATGTCATCAAGCCGTTGTGTTTTTAGATTGGATGCTATGGTTTTGCTCAGCTTGGTTAACTGTGCTGTATATTCAGTTTTTTTATGGTCTAGTGCTGATATGTTTTTCTTGAAGATAACCAGTTCTTTGCATTTCTTTACTGTCCCATCAATGAGCTCAGTTCTTAGGTTGCAGAAACGTTTGTCAATGTCCGCCCTCCATGTTATTAGAGTTTCTCTATGTTTGTCTTCTGTGAAATACTTCTGTAGCTCCTGTTGCAGTTGATTGTAGACTTGATTGTTAAAATCTTCCATCAGGTCTGGTACATTCACATCCTGAATCAAATTGCTGCCAATTTGGTTGCACAGTTTGCTCTGCATCTCCAGAGCATATTTTCTCAGCTCCCATGTCCACGCTGTATACTTTTCTTCCAGAGAAGTGTACACCATAATAACTGTGTTTCTAAAACTGAAAACAAAGTTCTCTTGTAAAAGTGCTTTCCAAAGGTCACCAACCCGTGATCTGAATTCTGAAAATGAGGAAAATTTATGCTCTGGTTTCCACTCTGCAATTGTTAGCAGCTTGGTCTTCAGCTCTTGCACATTCTGACTGTAGGAAGGGTTTGGTGGGGCCATGGGAGGATCCCCCTCCAGAAGATTCTTGAAGTAGAACACTTGGGATTCAATGTCAAACTGTATTACATCACTGAATTCATTAATTCCATCAATGCTCTCTTCCTTTGCTGCTATGGTAGCCATATTATCAAGTTTCTGCAGGAGACGTCTTCTCTCTTCTATGTTCTTTTGTCCTGCCGATGCATCGGCAACATTCTGATGTACAAAAATGCAACTTGGTGTAATTTTGACCTGTTTCATCCCCAGAAAAGCCTGCACACAATTCTGAAGAATGTCCTGCATTTCGGATGGGTTTTCCCCCATAATGTTAATTACAGTTATGTCACTAATTCCAATGATGAAAGTGGCAAGCTCATTGTCATGGTTCACTGATGTCTTTGTACTGAGCTCTGGTGATCGGAGACCCTCTGTGTCCACAATGAGGACAAAGTCATATCCAAGTTGATTTCTGATGCTGGAGTCCACCGGTATGAGCTGCATGAAGGCTCCACGGGTGCACCTTCCTGCGCTCACAGAAAACTGAACACCAAACATGGTGTTCAGCAGTGTGGATTTCCCAGAACTTTGAAGCCCTAGAATGGACAGAACAAATAACTTTTTGTCACCACATGTTTCAGTGAGTTTTTCCAGAACAGCCTTAATCCACTTAACCGGCACATGGGCAGTGTCTCCATCCATTAGTTCAAGTGGATATCCAGAAAGAAGCATTTTAACTCCTATATCTGGAAGAGAGCTGGAATATTGTTTAGTGTTTTCTTTTCCTTTTGCTGTCATTTGATTGGCCTCATAGAGTTGGCCAACCTCTCTCATTAGATGCTGAAGGCCAACTGTTGCAGTGACCATTTTGTCACATATGCTGTTGAGTTTTGATTGCATTTGCTGTACACGTGTTGCTTTTTCCTTATCCTTTTGTACTCTCATTTTTCTCCAGGTTGAGAGATAGTCCTCTTCAAGTTCTGCAAGTGCTTCAGTGCTAATGCCATCCAGGAGGATTCTGAGCCACTGCAACTTGTACAAAATTGTGTCTTCAGGATTAACTGATGATGTTAAGCATTCCAAGAACAATCTCATGAATTCGTTGAGAGGAGTTTCCAGTTGTCTCAAACGAATACATGTCATCTCAGCTGATATTCTACTCAACTGCTGTTCAAGGCTTTCCCTTTCTTTGACTCGCAGGCGATACTGCTGTTTGTCTTTTATGCACCAATCATGCCACAGTTCACCTTGCAAAGGCAAAAACCTCTCCTTGAGAGTAGGCACATTTCCCTTCTTCAAAAGGCAGGTTAACTTCGTAGCTTGTGAATAAGCATCCTGACATGATTTATTATCTTCATCGACTTTGAACTGTAGTTTTCTTGCTGCTGTACTGCAGCCTTCAAGGCTTGTAGTCTGTTTATTTAAACAGATGCACTGTTTGATTTGTGAAGTCAGTTCATCTGTTAACTCAGCTTGATTCCTGTTCTTTGCAGCTATTCTCACCATTCTAGGATTTTTTGACTGCTGAATGTGTTCCTTCCCTGAGAAGAGACAGATCAAGGGGACAGGAGACTTGCAAAGTTCCTGGGAAATCTTTTTTGCAGCTTCACTCATAGCGTGCTCTGAAAGCAGAAGCACATTGACAGTACTCACTGCCTGAAGAAACTCTAGTTGTTTTGGATGCTCTGCTGCATCACCATGAAGGTTCAGAAAGGCCACACAGTCATCGAATATGTCATCTCCCTTCCCTCCAGGACAGTACCATGCAATCTCCGCAACTCCATTCATGAGCAAGCTGTTTGAAGTGCTGCCCCTGCAATGACGATGGAAAAAAACACTGTGTCTCTGTTTGCTAATGACACCATTCAATATCTGGGATTTAGAGTTGTAATTTGATGATCCTAATCTGATGAAGGAAACAGTTGGCACTGGAGTATTGAACATTTGCCTGTCATTATACTTTCCAGATGTCCATCCATTTTTACTTTGCCATGATCTACTGATGTGCCGCAATGCCCAGAGGGGAAATTCAACCTCTTCTGTACAGGGACTGGGTACTAAAATGGGCAGGCCAAACTGAGAAGCAGAGAGTTTAGTAAAAATATACTGTCGCAAAAAGTCATTTGAGCAGTGGAAAATGGCCATATGAATATCCATTGGATGAATTTGTTCCTTTTTGCTGCTCACACTCTGGATGGATTTGTCACCAATATCAAAAAAATCTTCATCATCCTTCGCAGTCACTCCACTATCATTTAAAGATATGCTACCTGCCTCAGGTTTTACACAAAGATATCTGGCTTGGTAGTCTAAAATCATGAGCTTATAGAGATAAAGGTTGCTCAATTCTTTCTCTGTTGTAGGCTCATTTATACTCAGAGATAAACTGTTTATAACAAGAACATCCTTTTTCGTCATCTTTTTGGGATAAGAACCACTTAGGCCCAACTTTTCAAGCAAATGCATAAAGCTGTCCATTTTTACACCTGCAGTGTTATTTCCAGATGTGTTCAGCTCATCTGCATGCTGAATCTCTGATAAAGATGGTAGTTGCTTTGGCAGCACATTCTCCAGGTGGAAAACAGACTCCTTAAACATTGGATGGTCATCAATATTATGGGTACCCATTTCGATGGAGTATAGTGCTTTCTCAAGCAACTGCCAGTTATCTTGGCTCTTTTCAATTGCTGATTTAATGGCAAAGGAAATGTTGTCTTTTAGTTGTGTCTGTATGAGCTGTAATCTTTTTCTTTTTTCTTTGTTGGAGATCTGTATGTCCTGGTCAGTGGACAGAGTCAAAGCTGTCAGGAACAGGTAGGCCTGAGCCCTGGTGGCACACTGTTCTTTCAGACAGGAGTACCTGCTAAATGCATCCTGCAGTTTAGTCAGCAAGAAATTGATTTCATTCAAATCCAGAACATGATCAAATGTTTTGACTTCAGTGTTGTATCCTAAGACTGTGGCTATGGATAATATCAATAGTTCTGTTTCCTTCTGATCATTTTCTCTCAGCGTTTTGCACCATGAATTCAGTGAAACGGTTGCCGTGCTAGTAGCATTTTTCTTGGCACTGAAATCCTCTTCAAGGCAACTTAATGCATATCTGCTGTCTTCCAGTTCTTTTTTGGCATGCTGCAATCTGTTGTACAACTCTGAGAACTCAGAAACAGAAATGTCTTTGTCATCCTCCTCCTTTTGGTAGATCCAATTCATGATTTTACTTCTGTTTGGGAAGTTTTTCACCTCATAAAGATTAGGTTCCAGCAGATTTTGCATCAAAATAGTCAGGATTTTTGAACTTTTGTTTACTGTAGTCACTTCCAACAGATAGTTCTGAAGAATCTGATCAGAGAGACATACTAGAATCCAGGTGTTGTGGGATCCTGTTTTCTGAAGAAGCCTGGTTTTTAATTCTAGTAATGTTGTCAAGTGAGATTCGCATTCTGAGGCAGACCAATTCTTCACTGATTGAATAAGAATTTTTGCTTTTTTTACCTCATAAAGATCTTCTTCCAATACTTGTTCCACATTTAGCCTAGTGATATCTGTGTATGTTTCCATTAATATTCTGCTTAAATTGAAAGCATTTGTGAAGTCATCTTCATGAGTAGCTGTGAGTATTTCCCATACAGGAATTAGTGTTGTTCCTCGATCAATAACACTCCAGGTTTTATTATTAGTGGCCAGATGGCATTTCCACTGTAAGTGATTATCAACCTCAGCAGGACCACCAGTTTTACTGACTGAGAGCTGCACCTGACTGATCAGGGTTTCTTTGTGTTTCCCGGTAAAAGATCCCGTAAGCTGTGAAGCAGAAGTTGTTCCTGTTCCTGAGAAATTTAGAAAAGGCCCACTATATCCAGCACCAATGTAAGCATTCAGAGCATCAGATGTCAACTTCTTCATTTCTGACAGATCACTGCTACTGAAGCCTGCAGCACAAGCTCTCCACCGAAAAATCCCTCCAAAGTGTATAGGGCCCTGGTTCACATGGGAGCCAAATCTCTCATAAAAATCCTTAACTTTGTTTCTTATTGTTTTGCTTTTGTTAGAATGTAAAATGAGCATTTCAATTTCTTTAAGGGCATTGATGGCTCCATCAGATAACAAAAGCATCTCTTTCTCAATAAAGCAGCAAGCCAAAGGGATGTAGTTGTGCTTTGTTTGTAAGATGTATGACTCTTCATGTGAATTTGTATGTGTGTCCTCTTTCTCACTCAATTTATTTACATCTACTGCAGAGCCAAGGCTAAAGCTCCCATATCCAATTTTCAATGAGGTGCTCAAGCTGAAGCCTAGTTTTTGAATGACTTTCTCATATACTGACTGGGATTTGTAAGATGAAAATTCTTTCTGTTCATACAAGGAATCTTGTTTTGGACTGGTAAGTGAAAGGGACTCTGGAATTGCAATGAGCTTCTCTCGTTTCTCCAGCAAGTCCTCCAGATTGCTGGTTTTGTAAATCCCTTCTAAAGCCAGTCCTCCAGATGCATTCTTCATAACGTCCTTGTCTGAAATCACTTCACAGGAATATGATGGACTCTGTAAAATGTCCAGCTGTCTTTGTAAGCTTTCTACGAGAACTTTCAGAGGTTGACCAGTGTTGATCCAGTTTTCCCTTGGGATATTCAGAGCAAGACGTATTGTTTCCTCTGTGGCTTTCACTGTAGCATCATGTTGATCTTTGCCATCTTTATACAAGTTTTCAAGCTCCATTAGACTCTGCTTTACCTGAGACAGATTTTCTTTTAATGACTCCATTCTCTCTAGCTTGCAGTTTTCAGGTATAATTCCATATGCCTTCAAATTTCCAAGAAACTTTGATTGTCTAACAGTTAGTTCACATCTTGACTGCGGGCAACATTTTGGATGGGGTAGTATTCCCTCTATATCTTCTGCATGTTTATGTAAAGAATGTCCAAAACATGCCCGCAGCTTCAAAAGTTAAATATTCAATTGATTTAAATGTTTGGGTTTTAATGGTAGGATCCATTAACCCTGTCTTCCACGGTAATTATCTTCTCTGCTTCATGTATGCCTAGAGGAATAAAAGAAATTGATTAAAATTAAATCCAGTTATACCCAAGTCAAAAACATACATTTATTTTCCAGAATTCATGAGTTAGAAGTAATGAACAGACTTTGTTTATTTAAAGAAAAACTCCAGCCTAAAACACATTGACATTGTTATAATTTGAATATTGGAGATGTAAAACGCAACCCAGAACATATTTTCCTATTTTGAGTAATATTTAAATTTTTAGCATTAAACTCAAGTTATGTAGACAACAAGACATCACACTGTGATATTGCCACACTAGGCACAATGGAGTTTCATGGAAGAGTGTGCCTTCAACTCACTGTAGTACCACCTATAAGTATGAGATATCATAAGTCAGGGGTTTTTCCTTGAATCCTCAAAAATCAACTTTCTGCAAAACCCCTACTGAGAGAAATCAATCATTTATCAAGATAACATACCGATTTCTGACATGCTAGCGGTCTCAATAGTACAGAATTGGGGGCATGGCTATGATCTCCAACTTTGCTTTCAGTCTTTTAGCCATGGGGCATGGCGAAAGTAGTTCTGGGTAACGTAGGAAGATAATACACAGGAGCAGATCAGGTTGAAGCCTGACAGGATAGCAGGTGAAAAACTGGAAAATATATTACAAATATCAGATAATAAACCCTGGAATGAAAGTCACATCGCTGCTATAGGTTTCCTATACAGTGTATTTTAGCCCTGAGTTTTCCTTTAATCTTGCCAACAAAGTGTCAACAAAGCCAAATGTAGGCAAACCAACTGCATAAAAACTGTACTTTTGTAATGCAGATAACTGTGTTTTTAAAGTCAGTGAATTATTAGATGTCACAGGGCATGAAAGAGGCAGATTTTTAAAATATGGCTGGTTTTGTCTTGGGTAATGTGAGATGAATGATCAAGGCTTATAGCAATATCCCGCTAGTTTTACTGGCAGATTTGGTACATCAGACTTGTTATGGTCACATCATAGCCCTTATTACACAGTATAGGTCAGTACAATTTAACCAACTTGTTGCAACAAGATATTGAAATTGACCAAGCTATAAACTCAGATGCATTGAATGTCGCACAAATGCAACTGAAATTTCTTTACCACCAAGAATGATACCATGCAAACAGCAGTTGACTGAGTTTGCAGGAATTCAACTAAAAACATATTTCCACGTCCAAGAGGAGAAAAGTGGTTTTTCATTCAACCATTCAATAACAAAATATAAAACAATAAATGCACTTCTTTGAAATAAGGAGAGCACTTGTTAATGTTCTGAAGGTACATGATGATGGAGTCATAATTTCCTAAAATAATATAAGAAGAAGAATGAAAAGGGATAAGGTTTTACAGCTAAATCATAGATTATGCTTAAAACCCAGGGCTTTTATATCCCCCTGTCTTTCACATCCCTGTCTTAAATAAACCCCATTATCTTTGAAATTATGTGCAGTACAGACATGGTTCAAAGCTTGAAATACAAAGCACATGTTTACCAAAATGACCAAATACCCTGAACCTATGAGATTCCCACTCCATAAACATATAGGGCATATGTATTCTACTTTCACTTTTAGTAATTACATGTAGTTATGATACTGGGTGGACGGAGTGTAGCACAGTGGGTAAGGAACTGGGCTTGTAACCGAAAGATCACAGGTTCGATTCCTGAGTAGGACACTGCCATTGTACCCTTGAGCAAGGTACTTAACCTACATTGCTTCAGTATATATCCAGCTGTATAAATGGATACAATGTAAAATGCTATGTAAAAGCTGTGTAAGTCGCTCTGGATAAGAGCGTCTGCTAAATGCCTGTAATGTAATGTCTGTAATGGGTGAAACCAGATTTATCTTTTCCAGTCATACCCCAGGATGTATACAACACCAGGATAAAAGTATGAAGTAAATTGAACAAAGCAGTAAAATCTTACATGCATTTTCCCAAAGGTGGGCCCAAGTGTCCCTCTCCAAATGTCACCAAACCTCTCCAAATATGAACATTGTATATCTATATTAAGTACAGATTCTTTCCCAGCCATAATCCCCTTCCAGAAACTAATTCCAAAAGGGTGGTACCCTCTGGAATCCCACAAAACAAATCTTCTTTATATACCCATTCTCTTGTTTTGATTAAGCCCTGTATTTCAGTCAAATGGTGTCCTTTCGAAGAGCTTCTACGCACAAAATGCATTCAAAATGGTTACTTATCACACAAACTACATTCACTTAAAAACAATCAAACCACTGGGTTTTTACTTTATTGTGTGCTCTGACCTGAACTCAGCTGCTAGGCTGCTGTAAAGCAGGCTTGTAAGCATTAAATAGGCTGTAATTTGCATATCTGATGAAAAACACATTTTTATTGTACAACAATGTCAAAGTACTCACACATACAAAGCACTGTCCATAAGTCATTCATTCAAACTGGCAAAGTCTAGGCCTGTATTGAATTATGTATTGAAAATTACGCCAAGTTACTGCACAAGAAACAGTACTGGTTATCTTACTTCTTACAAATTAAACAAGCTATATTTCAAAGCAATGCTACCCAGTTTTTCCTAAATTGTTGATCACATCTGCTGACACTTTTGGCTCTATTTTCGGAATCAATGATACAGTGCATTGGCACTGTCAAGGGGCAGTGTACGGGTGCATTGGGTGTAGTTACTGATTGTTGGCATTTTCATGACCAGAGGTGAGAAGGGCACAGCTCAAAGCATATGGTACAGTTGGAAAATGGGCTGGTTAGGCTGAATATATTATTTGCGGGTGTGTTGCAACTGGATTCAATCATAGCCAATCAAATGACCTATTTTATTTCCTTTTAAGAGTCATGTGCTTTGTTTCCCATCACACTGCCTATTTGCATGCTCTACCACTGTAATGGAAAATGAGGATATACTCATCAGAAGAAACTTCTCTCTACAGAAGTGCATGGGAGTTCTAGTGCAGGAGGTATAGAGTAGGGCTGTCACTTTTTCCAAAAATTAAGTTTAATCACATCTCATGAATAAGAAAATTTGTTAGAATTTTGTACTGTCAAATTTTCTATGAAACGTTGGCTAAATGTTTAATTATTATGGCCCAGTTTTAATTTCCCATTAAAAATTTAGTTAAATAGCTATAAGGCTAATGTTATAACTTAAAAATAATGACAACAGTCTTCTTAAAGAGAATAAAACCAGGGAAGAGCATAACAATGCCAATGATGCCGTTCAAAGCAACACAATGCCTCGTTAGATGAACTGTTGCTCAAATGATAGAAAAAATCATAATGCACAAGTAGGGTGACCATATATTTGATTTAAAAGAAGAGGATAGGGGCAGGCGGGTGAGTTATGAACAATACTGGGCAGTGTTTTTACACCTGTATTTAAACAGGGTAGTACAATAAGAACCAAGTTCTCTTTTACATGTTCGCACTGTGAACAAAACATATCACTAAACAACATAGGGTCTCAAAAGAATCAAAAATAAAAATAGGTGTAAAATACAAAAAACTAAGTGCAGTAGTTTGTATACAGTCCATGGAATGAGCAAAGAATAACCAAACAATTCATGAATGTAGCAATCCTGCCTGGATAGATATACAGTGGTTTAGGGTTTCAATTGATGCATTTGCGTCTACGGCAGAGGGAAATACTTACGGGGTTCCAACAGTAGGGATCGACAGGGTGTAACTTTTCCTCATAAGGACAGCTTCCATCATTCTGCATTGCAAAATTGTAGTCGACGTCACGCCACATTGCGTTTTAGGGTGACTCCAAATCTTTAGAGGAGCTTAGCGATGTGATTTGGAGATATTATTTGTATTTGGGAGAAATTAAGCCCCAGCTAATATTGCACTGGTATCAGCTGGCATAGGCCTCCTTTAGGATAGCTGTCAGTGTAGCCATTCAAATATTTTTATGGATCCGGTAACTCTCTGAACAGGGAGGTCAAACCCGTTTCGCGTTTTTCAGAAAACCTATTTTGACAGTTTATTAGGACGCCAAGCACGGAAGGTGTGAAGGCAACCTATTGTTATTGTTAATCTTATTATTAGGGGGCAAAGCACCGAAGGTGCAAAGCACCCTATTGTTATTGTTAGTTTTATTTTTCTATAGCAAGCGTTTGAAATTGCAAACTTTGAACAGGCATATCTCATTCCCCGTTTGACCCAGAATCATGTAATTTTGCACACATATGCCACTCCTCATGAGGAACAAATTAACCTCAATTCCGCCATTTAGAATTTTATGCAAAACTATAAACGATCAAACTCCTCCTAGAATTTTTCACCGATCTGCACCGATCTTCATGGTACATAATCTATGGAGCAATGTCTACTAATTAACATATCCGATTTTTGAAAAAAAAAAAAAAATCTGATATGTGGCATTGTTAAAAAACAATGGCACTATGAGCCAATGAATATTGCAGAGGGCGTGGCTTTTCACATAAAGGTGTATAACTTCTGAATGGTTTGACCTAACACCACAAACCTTTGTAGGCATATTAGCACACATAAGTGGAGGTTAACACTCCATTGTTGGCCCGATAAAGCAAAAATGGCGGCGCTAGAGAGCTCATTTTCAGTTTAGGCATAACAACTATGCCGATTTTTTTTAAACTTGGCACATTGGTATAGGGGAGCAAATATGAAGCCAATTGGCCATAAGGTGGCGCTATCATTAACTAATAGGTGTGCTTTTTGGACAACTTTGAACAAGCATATCTCCTGCCCCATTTGAGCTACCATCATGAAATTTGGGACATATGTGCAACTCGTCAAGTGTAACACGTTTCCAATAAGGACCCATAAGCTCCGCCCATTAGAGTTTTTTGAAAAATGCTTCAAATTCTGCTAATCCTGTATAATTTGATAACACTACGTAACCGCCCATTCTGGTGTCATAAAACTTTCCATAATGATTGAAGGTCACTCCAAGGTCACTCTGAGTGACCACATGGTAGCTCAACCGTTGCAATGGCGTGTTGTGCTTGCTGCTTGGCCCCTGTAATCGCTGCTTGCATCTATATTTTTAGCGTTACTTCACTGAATCTGCGTATTTTCAGCGGCACATGGTAAAAACTTGTTGTAATATTGCATTTGTCTGGTTGCATTGATTGTGTAGCCTCTACTGTTGCATCAGCAAAGCTAACATGCTTGGCGGAGATCTGCTGAGTGCACTATTCTAGTCGATATTGATATTGAATGGGATAAACAGCATCATCATGATAAATGGGATAAACAGCATCATCATGATAAAGTTAACTACAAGCACTTAAGGTGAGCCATAGCTTAGCCTAATATTTTGGTTTGTGTGCTCTAGTACAAACTATTCGGCTGGGAACAGCAACAGCTAAAAACTATTCTACTAGCTCTAAGCTCGATAGAAGAAGTCAAACCAATCAAAGTACATTAAACATAATGAATAAGCATGCTACGGGTAGATGTGAACGTTGTGGACTACAGGAAATGGTGGAGCATGTATTTTTATACTGTCCTAGATATCAACAAGACAAACACTTAAAATTACACTCCAAAGGAATCACATGACACTAGGTATTAGAAAAATGTTGCAGAGGAGTTCAGGTGATGCAGGGTATCGGACTATTATCACAATTTGAGAAAACACAGGAATTAATAGGATACTGTAATGTAATGGTATAGTAACCGTTCTGATCCACGCTCGAACACCCCAATTAGACAAGAATGTAACAACCCTTTGGCTGTGAGACGCCGCTGGGGCGTGAATAATTACGAATAATTACAAGGCAGCTATTAACCGGGGCTGGAATCTCAACCAGACCTTCGTCTCGCGGTTACGCCATGGTTGTATAAAGAGAAGGGCTACACGAGATCACAAAACAAAACAAAAAGTTTGAAGTGTTTAAAGTGGCTTTAGTTTATGTAGCTATGCAAAAGAAGAAAAAAAGGCGAAGAAGATGTTACGTTCACCCTCTAAATCAGAGTAGGGTGGAGAATGTAGACTTTTATCTGTACATTCGGCAAATGCGAGTTTAGACAAGGGGGTCCACTTTCTCTTATTTCCGAATGTGTGCTAGGCGTTTTGATGACTTGCTGAAACGAGTAGCACCATTCATCAAACATGCGGGAACTCACAGAATTCCCATCTCTACAGAAGAGAGATTGGCGTTGACTCTCCGTACAGCATGTGAATTCAGCCCTTTGAACACAACCGTGACGTAACCAACTATGTGATATTTGGACCAATAGCTGAGAGGGGGAGGTCGGAGAACAAGAAAGAACTTTTCAAAAAGTTCTCCCTGGAGGCCGTCGCACACTGCACCCGACTGCACCGTAGGAACACACAACACCGCGTCTTTTTGTTCTTCAGTTGTTCTGATTGCTTCGTTTTGCTTAAAAAGTTCTACTTCGTACGAGGTATACTGCCTACTTTAGGTGTAGAAAATCGACCTGACGTGTTAACGTGTCAGTTTTTGTTGTGTTAACGCGTACAAATATTACGTGTTAACACGACCCAACTCTATGTGTCAACACGCATTTTAATGTCCTGTTAACACATTAACGTCTCGTTATTTGCGCTATAAATAACGCAAATAATTCTTCTTCTTCTTCTTCTTCTTCGCCACCTAGCCCACAAACAAAATGTCTCCCCATTGGACATTTTACCAACACCACCCAATCCTTCATCTACACAAGCCAATCCAAATCTCCCGTACGCACACCAAATAGACATATCTTTTTACCTGAAAACATTTCCAGTCTCAACAGCTAGTCCGTTCGTGGCTTAGTGCTCAATGTTACAGGGTATGGATCATAAGGGTTCCAGGTTCAAGCCCTGCCTAGAGCAAGTATCTTTAATCTGCTTTTTTCCTCACTAATAAGTGTCTATTACTTCCCAATTATTGCTTTTGCACCACATCTACCTGGCATTCACCAAACGTATACACTGCATTATCACATACCATCTGCACGTTCAGTTAACCGGCTACGATATTGCCAGGCCATATGGATTCTACCAGAGCTCAGCTGTGCTCACTGACCTGTGTTCTCCTTTAAAACCACGGACACGTTTGACCAAGAAAATTCATGCATTGAACGGCTATGTCATGGTGGCGCACTGCCAAACTTACTGACTGGAGTGCACAAAATTGAACAATCGAATGCCGCCTCGCTCTCAGGCAGATCTTTCCATATTTTACACTAACATTTTTTCCCACTGCACCGCAGGAACTGCCTCCATGGGCTATGCGCCGCAAATTGTGGTCCCTCACTCACTAACGGACAACCTTTGTAGGAGCATGCGCAGGAGGTGCGCCGTGGGTCTGGACGGTTCCGTGCTTGTTTACACTTATATTTGCTTTACCAAAAGTAACTCACAGCCAGCCATATGCATTTCATGGCGGCAAATGTATTAATTTTCATAAAAAGTTACACCAGCTGACCACTTTGCCATTTCTACCAACTATATTTCTTCACTTGGCTACTGTAGAAAACGTTCTGATCAGCAAACGCCACATTTTTGCATTCATGTTACCTTGCCTCTATCTACCCGCATACAATTACTACACGTACAGTCTGCAACTCCCCATTAAAACATTACATTTAAAATTATGACTCGATCATAATTATAACTATTAGTGGTGAACATAAGAAAAGTACATTTGTATTAGTCTCCTACTCAATATCACACCTTATTTCACCAACTACTATAGTGAAACATTATTAATACCGTCTGTTTTATATACCATTCAATAAGGAATCTCATCGCGCTCATGGTCACTTAATTTTCTTAGCACTATAGTCTGTGATCATGTCAAACTTCACCTACATGCCCATTCT